>NC_056732.1:302735923-303085923 GCF_019279795.1 Protopterus annectens | reverse complement strand
GCTGTGTATGGGGCAAGATTGTTTTGTGGGAACAGATTGCTATTTTCTTTCAGGTGAGAGTGGGATATTGGGGAGGGGTAGTAGGTATATTTAGGGAGGTAGGTTGAGGGGGGTAAACACCTTGATGGGGAGGGGTGTTGGGATATTGGAAGCCCACAAGCCCCCTAGTGGTAACAGTGGGACTGAGGTCCCCACCCATGGGTAGTCACCACTGCACCTTCACAGCCCTGAAAGTGGTTGTGCTGGGGGCTGAGCCGCAGAGCCAGCCTGATCATCAAACTCCTCATTGATAACTCTATGCACCACGACCCCGACCTGGCGATGGGTGATAGGTGCCTGTCCGCGCCCACTCCCGGGGGGGGGTGAGCCCCATCTCCTGAGGTGGTTCCACCCGAAGGTGGTGCAGGACCAACAGACAGGGAGGTGTGGGGTTGGGCCCCAGATATGCTGGTGCCCATTGCCTCGGCCAGCTGAGGTGGGACAAGTGGGTCCGCTGGGACCGACCTTCCCAAGCGTGCTATAGTGTGTAGATTTCAACATCATATATGGGTTAGTAATAGTCAATACATTCCAGGGTTAGGTAATACAGCATGCATAGATATTCCCATTAACCCAGACACCAGATACGGAACAGTTGCATAGCAAACAGAACACATGCATATATGGGACTACAGTGGTAATAAAAACAGCATGCAGGTACGTTGATGGCACCATGCCAACAATGTTGGAATAATTCAGTATGGCACATGCATGGGAACCATTAGAATATTTATCAAACGATTGGCCACTATCAGAGTCAGTACATACCATTTGGGGTGGGTATGTTGATTATTGTTGGAGAAAAGGTGGGAGGAGAGAAAGATGTCAGTTAACAAGTAATCAACAAGATCAACAAAACTTCAGACAACTAAGAAACAAAACTAAAAAAGCAGTGCAGACTGACAAAAGAAACTACTACTTACAATTCCAACAGACCCACCATAATCAACCACAAAAGTTCTGCGCAAGTATTAATCAATTATTACACCCAGGTCAATCCATCACACCACACCCACAAGACACAGACCAAGAGAATCCGAAACAGACTGCTAATACCTTTTAATACCTATTTCACTGAGGCCATACAAAATCTTACTAATCAGCTATCTACTCAGGACTTACCTATATCCAACCATATCACTAACCCATCCCCTCCTTTTCTCTTCCAACCAGTACCAACTACATACATTCTAGCCCTCATCCAAAAGCTCAAACCATGCACTCCTTCAACTGACAAGATTCCCGCTGAATACTTACAAAAGGCAGCCAAATCTATAGCATACCCCATTTACATACTTATTAATAAAACTATCACTGAAGGACACATCCCAAGCATATGGAAGGTCTCCCATATTATTCCCCTTCATAAGGGAGGTAACTCCACTGAACTCTCCAACTACCATCCCATTGCCCTTCTGTCTCCCCTAGCTAAAATCATGGAAAAAATGCATCCATAAACAATTGCTAGACCACCTAATCCAATATAACTTACTTTCCAACTCACAACATGGTTTCAGACCCTCACACAGCACTACTACTGCCCTTCTTTCCTTCACTCACTGTATCAACAAAAACCGTAACCTTAATAGGTTTTCCTCTGCACTGTTTATAGATCTATCTAAGACATTCGATATGGTAAATCACCAAATACTTATAAATATCCTCAAATCTCTGTCACTAGATGCATCTGCTATAAAATGGTTCCAGTCCTATCTAGAAAACAGACAACAGGCCATGCTTTGGCATAATATTCTATCTACCCATCTACCCATTAACACAGGGGTCCCCCAAGGGTCCATATTAGGACCACTCCTATTTTCTATATTTATCAACGACCTTCACCTAGCAATCCCCCAAGCTACATGCATACAATATGCAGATGATTCGACACTTATATGCTCAGCCACATCCATACCTGAGCTTTACTCCCTCACCCAAAAGGTCTTTAACACAGTCGAACTATGGATCTGAAGTAGGAACTTCATTTGTCAGCAACCTTTGGGATACGGATCCGATCTCGGATCCGAGCCGGCAACTTCTACCACAGCATAGATCCGAGCTCCTAGCTTGGGGTTGAACACCTCTCCTCGGGATGCGCGATTTGCACAGTGTTCAACCCCAGGGCACTTAAGGACTGGAGGTCGAAGCTGATTCTGGCGGGCCTTTTACCCCCGGATTCGGCTCCGGCCTCCGGTGCTTCTGCGGCCGCTACCCAGCCCTCGGTGGTAGCCACCCCTGTCTCCCTCCCTCCGGTCAGGACTCAACCTCCCGCTTTGGCTCCGGAGGAGAGGGAGGCCGGGAAAGCCAAACGGAAGGAAAAGCACCATAAGTGGCGGGCCAAGGACTCCTCCTCGGCCCCGCCCGCCAAACGGGCTTCTCCATCCAGAGCTTCTGGATCGCCTCCTCCTCGGCTCCGGTCCCCTTGTTTCTCACTGGGACCCGGGGAGGAGGGGACCCGGTCCCCGTTGAGGTCATCGAGGCGACACTCTAGGTCTGCCTCGGTGGCCTCTTCGAGGTCCACCTTTAGCATGTCAGATGCAGACATGGACTGGATGATGAGGAGGTTCATCCAGGCGCAGCTGCAGATGGGAGTACTCTTGCCTCCCCCCCCCTCCGGGGGGGAGCTCGACCCCATTTTTTGCTCCAGTCGCTCCTTCTCCGACCCGCTTTCCGGGTTCGGAGCTTTCGGAGCTGAGCCGCGTTGGATCTGGGGGTGGGTCGGAGCCGATAGTACTGGTTACTTTGGCTCCGACTGGTCCCTCGAGCTTGTCGGATCCGACCTCTCGGAGCCGTGGGCTGAACTTCGGATCTGAGGGATTCGGTGTGACTTCTGCTCCATCCCAGTCGGAGCACACGGGTCCTTCGGATCTGAGGGTCTCGGCCCCGGATCCGGTCCCCGCTTCGGATCTGAGTGGGAGTCGACTCTCGGATCCTATCGAGAGTGTCTCCCGCTCGGCTTTCGCGGTGGTGGAGAGGGCACTGTTGAGTGCATCCTGGCCTCCGGTCCTGGCTTCGGCTCCCCCCCTGCACTCCCTCTCAGCTGGTTCAGGCTCCCATCACCCGGCCTTCGGGGCAGCCTGCTTCAGCGCCTCTGGGCGTTCCTTTGGAACGTGACATTGCTGGTGAGTCTTCCTCGGACAGCCCTCCCGAGGAGGTCCCTCACAAAGCTAAGTGTAAGAGGAGACACATGTACTCCCCCGAGTCCCTTACGGAAGATACGGACTTAGATGAAGGGGAAGGCTCCCCAAGGTCACCCCCCGAGGATGTCTCCTTTGGAGACATCATGGAAATGCTCAGGATTAGGGGAGGGTGGTCTGCCCCCAAGGCTTCCTCCGATGAGTCCGTATTCCTGGAGGCATTCGAAGCAGGGCCATCTACCACTTGGGTGTCCCCTCCACCCAACCCCCTGGTGGACCTTATTTCCACCAGGGCTTGGAAGGAGCCGGACACTGTAGAGCCAGTCCCCAAGCACCCGGATAGGATCCTGAGTCCCCCTGCAGAAAGAACCCACTGGAGCAGAGGTCCCCCCGTGGATGCCATGTTGGTGGCGGCGGCCACTAAGAGAGAGTTGGCTCAGGAGAGCTCTGCGGTCCACCCACCGAACAAGGAGTCTCGAGCGATGGACCGCCTTGGGAAGCAGGTTTTTAGTTCAGCAACCTTCTCTATGAGGGCGCTGAACTATATGGCACATGTCATCCGGATGCAGCGAGATCTAATAAAAGAATACGCTGCCTCCCCCCCAGAGTCCATGTCGGAAGGGGACAAGCAGCTGTACTCCTCCCGAATGTCCACTCTACGTTCAGTTTCTAACACCTCTATGCGGCTCTTGTCTCACGCCATGGAATGAGCCGCTAGAGCTGGCAGAGCTGGCCTGGTAATGAGTAACAAGCCTGGCTCCGACATTGTGACTTCTCGGAACCCTTTAAGGCGTCATTCGCGAATGCCCCCTTTGATGGTTCTGCACTGTTTGGCAAAACCGTTCGCGACACTTTAGTCCAGAGCGAGAAAGACGGGAAGACGTTGTCTGCCGTCGGAGTCTGCTTTTCTGCTCCCCAGAGGTCCTTTTCTAAGAACCAAAAGGGTCAGAAGAAGATGTGGTTCCAGAAATTGCATAAGTCCCAGTCTGCTCCGGACAACTAGTCCTCTCGTGGCAGAGGAGGACAGGGAGGACGCCGCCCAAGAGGCAGAGGGGGTCCCAGAAATTTTGGGTCCAGAGAACCCTTCTCTGAGAGGCCCACGCAGAACCCCTGAGGGGTTGCCCAGCTGCTCCACTCTGGAGGCAGTTGGGGGGTGTCTTTCGAAGCACCTAGCAATGTGGGAGTCCATAACAACAGATCGCTGGGTGCTTCGCATCATATCCAGAGGCTACCAAATTCCCTTTATTGGAACCCCCAAAACCAGAAGCCTCCCCGATGTACCACCCAATCAGAGGGAGGCGGCTGCTACAGTAATTCAGCAGCTTTTACAAAAAAGAGCCATCCAACCCGTCCCCCCAAATCAGTTCAGATCAGGGTTTTACTCCAGGTTCTTTCTGGTGCCAAAAAAGACAGGGGACTTGAGGTCCATCCTCGACCTCTCTCTCTTGAACCTGGCAGTACCCAAAGAAACGTTCCGAATGGTCACGCTACAGTCTATTCTCCCCCTGTTACAGGAGAATGACTGGATGTGCTTGATAGACCTCAAGGATGCGTACTACCACATTCTTGTGGACAGACGTTCCAGGAGGTTCCTCCGCTTCCGGCTGGGAGCCAGTCACTTTCAGTTCAGGGCCATCCCCTTCGGTCTCACCTCAGCCCCCAGGGTGTTCATCAAAGTCTTGGTGGTTATAGCGGCCCACCTGAGGCTTCAGGGAATTCAGGTCTTTCCGTACCTGGACGACTGGCTCCTCATTGCCCCAACAAGGCATCTGCTCTTTTCAGGCAGGGATTATTTCCTCAATCTTGCTCCACGCCTAGGGTTGACTGTCAACATGGCCAAATCCTCTCTGGCTCCTACACAGGTAATAGATTTCATAGGGGCGAGATTGGATTCCAGACTAATGCTTGCCTTCCTGACTCCCGATCGGCTTCAGAACCTGAGGTTGCATGTTCAGGCCATTCTCCAACTTCCTGCTCCACCGGCGGAATTGATCCTGAGGGCTCTAGGGTCCATGGTGGCAGCAATTCCTCTGCTGCCCCTAGCCCGTCTAAATATGAGGGTCCTGCAGTGGACCCTCCAGGTACAATGGTCCCTGTCTCACAACCCCCTGTCCCATCCTATTCCCCTAAGCAGGGCTTGCAGAGGGTCGCTCATGTGCTGGCTCCAGTCCCCGAGTCTTCACATGGGACGACCATTCTCGATGCCTTCCCCCGTCGCCACAGTGACCACGGACGCCTCTCGCCTGGGGGGGGGGCACTATTCAGGCAGAATGGTCCAAGGCACGTGGAACGACACAGAGACCTCCTTGCATATCAATGTCCTAGAGATGAGGGTGGTGCTTTTGACGTTGCAGGCACTTCACAGCCTTCTTCCGATTGGGACGATTGCGGTACAAACGGACAACATGTCAGTTGTCTGGTACATCAACAAACAGGGGGGAACCAGGTCTTATCCTCTTTGTCGCGAGGCCATGAGAGTGTGGGAATGGGCGATATCCACCAACCGCTTTCTCATTGCAACGCACATTCCGGGACGGTCCAACATCCTAGCAGACAGGCTCAGTCATTCAATTCTGACCCCATACGAATGGTCTCTCAATCCTCTAGTAGCGAAACAAATATTTGCCCAATGGGGGCAACCCTGTTGCGATCTTTTTGCCTCTCCTTCAAATACCAAATGCAACAGTTACTTCACTCTAATCCCCCCTCAGTGGGTGTCCCCGAGAGACTCTCTAGTACATGCTTGGCCTCCCGGTCTCCTTTATGCTTACCCTCCATTGCCCATGATGCTAAAACTCTTACAGAAAGCCAGTCGGCTGGGGAGCAAAATGATCCTCATTGCCCCATTCTGGCCTCGTCAAATGTGGTTCCCGTACCTGTGGTCTCATTTGATTCATCCACCCTGGATTCTGGATCCCCTCCCGGATCTCATTACTCACCCTCTGGGTCTTCCGACCCCCAACCTGGTCAACCTCAAGCTGACTGCTTGGTTGCTCCAGTTCCACTCCTGATAAGGACTCCCGGAATCTCTTCACCAGTCAAAGCCATCCTAGTAGCAGCACACAAACCTTCCACCAGAAGGGTCTATCGAAGTAAGTGGAAATGTTTCTCCATTTGGGCGGAGCACCATCACTTAGATCCTTTCACGGCGCCTCTTACATCGGTTTTGGATTTTCTAACTACCCTTTTTCATCAAGGGGCTAGCTGCTCTACAGTCAAGGTACAACTAGCAGCGATTTCGCATTATCATGTAGGGCATGAATCGGGCCCTCTAATTACTTCCAAGCTTTGTGAAGCTTTTCTCAAGGGTACTTTCCTTCTCAGACCTCCGGTCAGGGAGGTAGTACCCCCATGGGATTTATCTTTGGTTCTACAGGCCTTGAGAAGCCCCCCTTTCGAGCCGGGGGCTACGGTTGATCTTGAATACCTCTCTTGGAAGACGGCCTTCTTGGTGGCCATTACTTCAGCTAAAAGGGTCTCTGAGCTTCAGGCTCTATGTGTTAAACCGCCGTACTTAGCCTTCCATCAGGATAGAGTTTACCTCAGGATCAATCCGTCCTTTCTGCCTAATGTATCTTCGGAAGCTAATATTAATCAATCTATTAATCTTCCTGTGTTCTTTCCCAATTACCAGAACAAAGGAGAGTACAAACTGCATTCCTTGGATGTGCACAGACAATTACGCTTTTATATTCATCGAACTGCTGGTCATAGGCAATCTGACCAGTTGTTTGTCTCCTTTGCCAAAACAAATTTAGGCAAGTCAATTTCTAAAGTTACCCTGTCACGGTGGATAGCTAGTTGTATCCTCTTGGCATATCAGAGTTCGGGAAGGCCTGCACCTCAGGGAGTCCGAGCTCATTCTACTAGGGCCGTCGCTACTTCGGCGGCTTTTAAATCTAGGGTTCCCTTAGATGATATTTGTTCCGCAGCCACTTGGGCCTCATCTCATACCTTTATCAGCCATTACAAACTGGATGTTGTCTCCAGAGGTAGGGCGTCCTTTGGCTCTGCAGTGCTCCGGAATATTCTTCCATAAAGGCCACCCAGGATTCAGGTAGCTGGGGACTCTGTCCCAAAGGTTGCTGACAAATGAAGTTCCTACTTCAGATTAAGAAGTTATGTACTCACCATAACGTTCCATCTGAGTAGGTATCTTCATTTGTCTGCAACCACCCCCCCCCTCCTTCCCCCTGACCTATAGGATTCTGTTTAGGATCTATCTTAGATAAGCCCCTTCCGGGGCACAGTAACAATGGTTATATCGGGCAAACTTGATCTGAGGTCAGTCAGGGTTGGCAGGGGATTATGGGTAAAGGGAGGAGCAAGGAGCTCGGATCTATGCTGTGGTAGAAGTTGCCGGCTCGGATCCGAGATTGGATCCGTATCCCAAAGGTTGCAATCAAATGAAGATACCTACTCAGATGGAACGTTATGGTGAGTACATAACTTCTTATTTACTCAACACTGTCTCCTGCTTAACCCCAAAAAAACTAAACTCCTTCTTTTCACTCCTACTAGTAAGTCCCCCCATTAAATCTCACAGTAACATCCAATAACAATACTCTTATATCCCCAGACTCGACTACCAAACTACTTGGTATCACAATAGATAACAACCTTAACTTTGATACCCATATTAATAATACCTTAAAATCTGTTAACAGAAAACTGGGCTCTCTCTACAGAATCAAACCCTATCTCTCTCCTGCAGCAAGAACAACTATTGCTCATTCTCACCTAATTTCTACTCTCCTCTATGCCTCACCCATATACACTAACCTCTCTAAAATCAACCTTAATAAAATGGAAAGTGCCTACAATAGCATAGCCAGATTTGCCACTGGAAACCCTTTCAAAACCCACCACTGTATTAACCTAAAGCAACTAGGATGGCTTGAATTACAAAATCAACTTAAATTCCACCAACTTACCATTGTCCACAAAACCCTTTACCATCCTACAGATACCCCTATACTATCTACCCTCATTGTCCCCTACAACAATCTTAAGACCTTATGTTCGTCACAAAGACAGCTGGTAAATATTTGTAAATCTAACAACAGGGCTGGAGACTATTTTCTGTAATACTGCTGGAAAATCTTGGAACCTTCTTCTTACTGAACTTTCCTCTGTTCCCTCAATATCACTCATCAAAAACAAACTGAAACGTTTTCTCAGAACACAGTGGTTATGCCCTTGTACTAAACCTGACTGATATATTAACTTTCTTCCTTGGATCTACCTACGCTCCTCTTTTCTATGTTCTTGTTCCTTTTCTTACTAACAACAAACTTATTCCTTTCTAGATCTTTTCTTATTATCTCCTCAAAACTTCTTTAATTAAACCTTTTTTAACACATATTCTGAATATTGCAGCTCATACTTTTGTTGTCCTTCTTTCTTTATGCCAACCTGCTTACTTATAACTTATCTAGCTCAGCTGCTATCCTTTAAATGCTATATTGCAACTACATCTGTATTATGTTAAGTGTTTTTAACTTAGCACTACACTAAGAACAAACGACCACTGAGATTATTCTTTGTCTTTTTTCTAGCAATGTTTAACATGAATTTAATCTTGTATATGTTATTATATTTGTGCTTCCTCAGAGCTTATCTCCCTGGAACTCTGAGATTATTCCTAGTCTTTCTTTCTAGCAATGTTTAACATGAAATTAATCTTTGTATATGTGATTATATTTTTGTGCTTCCTCGGAGCTTTTCTCCATGGGCCTCTACTGAAAATGGACATGTATCCAGTTAGACTAGCCCTGTCAACAAATGTAAAATAAATAAAATAAAAAAAAAAAATAAGTAATATATTCCTGTACTCAACATTACTTTCCTAGTCAGTGCTGTTATCTGTACCTTACAAGTCTTACTACACTACCCTATAGACCTATACTGGACACTGATATGGCTGTCAACATCATTACACATTAACCGGTTTTACCTGCAGCATACACCTCTTACCTGGTATACCTGTGGAAGGAATGTTTGTTAACACTGACTGTTTGTACATATACACCTGGATTCCAGGTTGATGTTTTGCACTATGCTATCCAACTCTTTCTGCACAGACTCTGGCCATGTGTTGACCACATGCTGGTGTGCCTGGACATATCTAGAATATTGCCCTCTTCCACCTTTAGTGACCTGACACACACATATACATGCTTTCCTACGCAGTTATATTATGTAGCACAGTGTGGGTGACAGTGACCAGTGATACTTTCTTATTCGAAGAAACTGCAACACTCACAATCCCTTACAATACCAGGGTGGACAGTACCAGCACAGGTTATATTGGTCTGTATTTATCAGCACATTGTTCGTATCCAATGTACCTGTGGGAGCAATGTTTGTTAGCACTACCTGACTGTTGCCACACAAAGTACCAGATTGCATATTAGTATTCTGCACATACTACTCACTCTGTTACTGTACACACTCTGACCACAGCTTAACAAGTTGGGGTGTAAATGAGACTTAAGTGGCTTCTTAGTCACATAAGGTATTGGGGTGTTGCTAGTGTGCCAGATGGTTGTCATAGATGTGCGTCAATCAGTTGTATTTCCTGTTTGCTGCCTTTACATCTGAGATCATCCCACTGATTTCCCAGGGGGACAGGTTGATAGGCAATAGATATGGGCCACTTTAATAGACAGTCTGGACATACCTGTACAGTTGTTGGGTATGATTCTGTATGCAGACCACAGGCAGGATTCGAACTGTGGCTGTGTGTGCTAAAAGAACAACACTTCACATCTCAGTTACATGTACTATTCGGTTTTTGTTGTCTGCATTTTTCCTGTTTACTGTCTATGTGTTTCTCAGTTGTACTAAATGGCCTCTGGGGATTACACCTGTCATATACAGACATTCCTACACATTCAATTTATGGTGCATGGTGTGGGTAACAGTGCTTAATACAACAGTACTATTACATGATTGCAAATCTACATTACCATATGATACCAGAATATAGATATATAGTCCAGCAGTTGTTCCTGTTTTGTCAGGGTATTACACTTTTATTACCATACTAACAATATCAGACTATGACAGTAAAAGCATGAGTATTACTGACCTGCCTCGCGTCGCAACCATGCCAAGCAGCTGATGTGGGCCTCCTGGTTCGCGGCCTGCTCCAATGCAGCTGTGGGGGACATAAGAGGAATATTTAGCCATACCTATCCATGATATGCCTGAGATGGCAATTATTACACAGGTCATGGACTGATACTTAACACATGGCTGGGACATTCCCTGCTGCTCTAGCCTCTTGGAGTCACTCCTCCAAGAGGTCCCTCTTCTGCTGCTTCAGGTCAGCATAGTGGTTCCTGACCTGCTCACCAGTTCGGGGTATACCAGTGGCACTGGTGAGGTCACGGGCGAGATGGTCCCAGGCCTTTGCCTTATATTGGGAGCCCTGGTACTGGCCCTACAGCAGTCTCTTTACATGGTCTTTAACTAGGAGTCCAGCCATGACCTTGGACTCCTGGATGCGCCTGCACTGCGCCCGGAAGTGCACTCCTTCTCCCCTTACTGCCATAGTGCCTGCAAGGAGAAGCTACAACCATTTCTGAGCTGTATTCCCACCTCTTGGGTTTAAGTAGGGCTGATTTCCCACACTTTTCTGTGATTGGCCAGTTTTGAAAAGGCTAAGCTATAGGAGCACCTGCTTGCCTAAGGTTGGCACTGCTTAAAGAGGTATACCACTGGGCAGATTGAATTGGTTTCCCTACACATTGCTTACACTTACTAAGTTGAGCTGTGCTGCGGTTAGCATTGCTTAATAGCTAATTAGCACTATATTTGCCTTTTGGCAGTGATTTATTATTCATTACAGGTTATATATGTGTCTGGTATCCGTGATTCATGTGTACATACACTGTATGGGGACCTGGGGACTTCTACAATTTATTACAATAACACCTCAAATCTATGCTTACTGCAGTACTCCAGTTCACATATTTATGTTCTGTGGCAGGTTATACAACATCACACTGTACATAGATTCAGTTCACATGTTTGATTTGATTTTCCTGTGGTGAGGATTAGTTTGCTGATACCTCATTTATATGTATTGCTATGATGGCTTAGTGGTTAACTACTGTGACTGTGGTGTACAGGGTCCTGAGTTTGAGCCTTGCAGAAGCTGTTTATTTTGTTGCTGGGCAGAACACGCGCCGTTGGGTACAGAGTGATTAAGGCACTTTAAAGCAGTTGTAAGTGGGTGTGTGTGGGTTTGCGTGGAGCTAAGCAATGCTAGCCTCCTGTTACAGTTTCTTACATTCAGTTAGCTTCTACTTTGCTTAATCTGTGTAGGCAATGCTTACCCCTGCGCAAACGCACTTAACATGCTAACTAGTGCTTATATATGCTTACTACTGCTTATTTGTGCTTAGACCTGCTTACTAGTTTCTTATTGATTATGACACTGGCACTTCGCAGGTGCATTTAATGCAGTACTCCAGTTCACATTTAAATGTTATTTGGTTGGTTATACAGTAAAAAATGTAAAGAAATGTTCATATACAGATTTCACATGGAAAATGGTATGTACTGCAGTAGGACTCGAACCGGGAATGCCTGCTCTTTAGGCGGATGATCTGACCACTACACTATTGTTGTGTTGCTTCATTTGCATATATCTTCCTTGTTATCCTCTTCATCCTTTTAAGCTGCTTTAACCGTAGCTTAGCGATGGGCAAACCCACGCACCTATGGTTAGCTTTACTCGGAGTTTTAAAAAAAAAATAAAGGGTTTTTTATTTTTATTTTTATGTCCTGTTGCTGTTGTACACATGGGGGACTGTTGGTGGGGATATGCGGACACCTATGAGCGGTCTCGCTCATTTATTTACACTTTCTGCAGTCCTTCATTGCAGGGGCGTGTATATTGTGAGAGCTCTGCTCTTAGACATGCCCCCTGCACTAGTCCACGCTCTGCGTAGGATTTGGAGCTCAGGCAGTGTGCCTTCATTGATATGCATAAGTACAAAACCAATATATAGCTCACAATTTATGTGGCGGCTAGTAAGTAAGTGAAAAACAAGTCAAAAAATCAAGCCGCAACTCCACAGCTGAAATTGATATAGAAACAACTCAAAGATTTCTTCAAAAAAGCTTTATGTGTTCCTTAAAAACAGTTCAAGTACTAAAAAGTACAAAGTATCACATAGACCTTTCGGTCCTATTGCATTCTCCAAAAAACTTTAAGAAATGTGCCACACAAACCTTTCGGTCCTAATACGTTCTCCAGAATTGTGGCAAATTACTAAAAAACGTTGTTCCCAAAATGTCAATAAACAGCGTTAACTTTTTCAGAATTCAAAGATAAAATACAAACTTTAAAGTCCATATAATAGGGACACTTGACATACAAAAGTCCAAAGCATACAATGCTGCAGATTCTGAGCTGGATAAACGCTCTTCAAAAGATGGAACATAAAGCTGAAGTATTTCAAAATTTAAATACTCCGCATTAGTTAACGCTTTCCAAGTGTAAAGCACTTCAAGTCTCTTGACTGATAGACCTTTCTAGGTAGCATCCAAGGTTTTCAACAGTATAGAGACAAATTTTTTACAATGTAGACAAGGCAAAAAACTTGGGAATCCCAAAATATCACGATAAACGCTTTCGGTAAAACCTTCCTCAGATCGTATCAAACAGGGACTCCATTTCTTTCTTTATTTAGAACTTAACCAATAGTCACTGAAATAGTGGGCACCACCCTTTTTAATGAGAAGTAGTAACAACCAATGATTTCATTTACTAAGGTACACACCTTCTCATTCACATAATAGTAGGTCTTCTACTTTTTAGGATTGGCTTTGAGGGGGTGACAGCATTCAATCCTGGCGGGCAGTCTGCTCGTAAATTTATTATCCATTTTGTTTCACTTACTTCAGTTTTAGTTGTCATATCACCTCGTTTTATTCCTTCATAAATTTTGTCAATGGCCTTAAAAACAAAGCTATGATTCGGGAACCTAGTAACATGTAGCGCTAAAGCATTCTGTACATCTCCTTTACGTATATCATTTAAATGTCGTAGGATCCTTCTCTTAAATATTTGGCTGGTTTTCCCAATATAAAACAAAGTGCAATTTTTGCAAGTTGCTAAGTAGACCACATTCCTAGTAGTACAAGATACTTTACATTTAAAGGTGTACTCACGATTAGTGGTTGGATGTACAAAGGTATTACTACTATCTATAAAGTCACAAGCGGTGCAATTACCACATTGGAAAGTTCCTTTGCGTCCAATAGGCACAGATTTAGTAAAACCATATTTCGTACATAGGAGTCTCTTAATATTCTTTTTGTTCTTATAGCCGAATTGTGGCTTTGCTCCTACTATAGTACAAAGATTCGGATCTTGGGTAAGTATTGGCCAAAACTTCGAAACAATGTCTTTAACTTGTTTATTATCAGTACTAAAAGTTAGCATTAGCCTCAAAGGCTGGGACTCTTGTTGTATAAATCTTGTTTCTTGAGTCTGTTCTGAAGTCTGACTTCGTTGAAAAGTAACTAAAGTAGATTCTGTTTCTTGCTGAGAATAGCCACGTGTTTGCAAACGCTTTGTCAAGTCATTCACTTTTTGCTGCAGAACTCCTACTTGCGTACATCTTTTAGAAATTCTAGTTAACTCATTCTTCATTATATTTTTCGTGACATGCCTAGGATGCATTCTGTTCCTATGGAGATAATGATTTCTCCAAGTAGTTTTTCTGAAAAGGGACGTATCCAATTCTTTTTCCTTATTTAAAGTGATGTAAACATCAAGGAAACTAACTTGTTCCTGTGAGTATTGGCTTGTGAATTTTAAAAAGGTAGTAGTCTCATTTGATATTGCAAAAATTGCAAGAATTCTAATTCATCACCTTCCCATAATAAGAAAAGGTCATCTACAAAACGACCATAAAATTTAACATGGTGGAACCAAGGATTCATGGTACTATTGATAAACTGCTTTTCCCAATCTGATAGAACTACATTGGCGTAACTATTGGCGCAGGGGGTGCCCATGGCTACCCCCCCAGCGCTGCCAATAGATAGTTTTACCATAAGTAAAAAGATTAGTTTCAAGTACCATTTCAAGTAAGGAATAAATAAGATTTGCATTCCTATAATTATCGATTTCTTCAATAACTTTCCTTCTATTCCATGTTCATTTAGAATGGATGTAAACAAACTTGTTACATCCATTGTTGTTAGCAATAAGTTATCTTTGTCCGTTAGTAAGTCCATACATTCTCTTAATTTACACAAGAAATCATCAGTATCTCTCAAGACACTGGGAATATTGGCCAAAATCATTTTTAACTCTTTCTCAATGTAGAGGGACATGGTCTCAGTTATCCAACCTTGCCCAGCTACAATTGGGCGAAGTGGTGGATTAACTAGACTCTTGTGAATTTTCGGCAGTCCACTTATAGATGGAATGGTTGGATGATTCACTTTGAAAAATTCATACTGCTCAAAATTTAAACTGCCTTCTAACAGCATACAATAAAGTTGTTCCTGAATCTTCTTTATATGCATGTCTAGTTTACGAGAATCTACTTTTAAATAAGTTACTGGATCTTTTAGCATATCTTGCATTCCAGATGTTAAGTTGTCCATCTCGCCTTCATTCTTGCTGGATGGGTTCGGAGCCGATCCTCGGCTCCGACTCGGCACTTGCTTTAGCTTGAGAACTCCTTTTACCAGCTCAAGGCAACCCTATATCCCATGATGCAAGGCGGAACTACCCCAGATCTCGTTTGCCGCTTAGCGAAAGAGGTCTCCTTTGCCAGCTGAGGTAAGTAATTTTTTTGTCAAAAGAGAAAAAAGCTTAGTTAGGGATTTATTTCCCCCTTGTTTCCACTTTCATAGTCTGTAGTGTGTTTACAGCCCACCCTATTCCCTTATAATTCAAAACTTTTAATTTCCTTTGGTAATTGTATAAAAGTTTAGTTAGGCCTAGACCCCATTGGTTAATCCCTACCTGTGTGTCTCTGTGTTAGGGGATTAATTGTGTGTGTTTGTTGGGGTTTGTGTGTGACTTCCTCCTTAGAAATATGTCAAAGGAAGGCAAGGTCTCAGGCTTCAAGAAGTGTGACTCGTGCTGTCAGAAAATGTCTCTGACAGACGGTCACACTTCTTGTGTTTACTGCCTGGGGCCTTTGCACCTGCAGGACTCCTGTGCTTTGTGTCACTCTTTTAGCCAGAGAGTCCTGCAGGAATGGAGGAATAAGTTAATCCTCCGTGGCTTACTTAAGCCAGAAGGTTCTCCCTCTAAAACAGGGTCTGGTAAACCTTCTAAGCCACCGAAGGTTCAGGTTACAGTATCCAAGCCTCCTCCGGTGGCTTCGGCTCCGTCGGAGCCGAGATCGGCTCCGGCTGGAACCGATCTATCTGCTTCCAAAGTAGTGGGTTCGGCACCGATTGGTTCCGACACCCGGTCTACTGTGGCCTTGTCGGCTCCAGCTGGAGCCGACACCTTATCCAGCATCGGAGCCGAGAAACCTTCCGCTCCATCTGGAATTCAGGGGACTTCGGCTCCGATGACTTCGTCCCGTAAGAGATACCGGTCCCCTTCATTGCAGAGTATCCACTCGGCTCCGGGGTCTCCTCTTTTGTCGGAGCGGAGCCATCGGAGCCGATCTTCGAGATCTTCCAGGCTGTCTGACCACGACTTAGAGAGGGTGGTAAGCAGGCTGTTGAAGTCGCAGGCACTGGCCCAAATGCTCCATAGCCCGTCTCAACAGACTTCGGCTATTGTTTCACCCCTTGAACTTCCTCCTCCAACTCCACACCAGAGTTCGGAGCCGGAGCTTCTCGGGACAGCGACTGTTTCGCCGGAGCCGATACCTCTTTCGGCTCCGTCTGCCCCGGCTCCTATCTCCTCCTTGAGACCTTCCTTGGAGGGATCCGTCGCCGGGTTTCCTTGTCGGCTCCGAGGGGCTAGTGGCATCGAACCCTTGTCCGACCCGCCTCCCTCTCGGGCTTCGCTTTGGTAAGCTCGGCACCGACATCGCCTCGAGCCTTCCTCTCAGTGGAGCCGGGAATTCCTGTATCCTCGGATCGGGATATTCCGCCTCCCGGGAGGGAGCCTTTGAGGTGATGAGGAGTGTCCTGGCTACTGAGCCAGGTCAACGGTCCATCCCTCTAGCTCCGGTGCCTGTAGACACCTCT
The DNA here is from genome assembly GCF_019279795.1 of Protopterus annectens. Classification (NCBI taxonomy): domain Eukaryota; kingdom Metazoa; phylum Chordata; order Ceratodontiformes; family Protopteridae; genus Protopterus; species Protopterus annectens. The sequence goes on along the minus strand of NC_056732.1, from coordinate 303,069,556 downwards.
TGCCAGCCTCTTGCTCTCAGGCCCAGGGATCCATCGCCCCAGGTTTCCCCATTGGGAATTTCCTCCTCTTCCAGTTTCTCCTGATCCGCAGGTGAATCCCCGGAAGAGGACGGTAAGAGGAAACACACAGACTCCCCCGAGTCTACTACATCTGATACCGACTTAGATGAGTCGGAGGGTTCCCCACGATCCCCCTCTGAGGATGTCTCCTTTTCAGACATCCTTAAGCTCCTCAAACAGAGGGGGAATTGGCCATCCATTGATCCCTCCGAGGATGAGTCGGTATACCTGGAGGCTTTTGGATCCCGACCCTCCACCTCCTGGGTGTCTCCGCCTTTCGACCCACTTATGCAGGTAGTGGCTCGGAAGGCATGGGCGGCTCCAGATTCTGTGGAACCTGTCCCCAGGAGACCATCCAAGTTTATCATGGCCCCTACGGACAAACAGTTTCTTTCCAAGGGCGTCTCTGTGGATGCTATGGTGGTGGCGGCGGCCACTAAGAAGGAACTGGCGGATCCTTCAGTACCTGTCCATCCTCCTAACAAGGATTCTAGGACCATGGACAGGTATGGAAAGCGGATGTTTTCTTCAGTGATCTTTGCTATGCGTTCGCTGAACTACCTTTGTCACTTCACCAGGCTTCAAAGAGATATTCTCAAGGAACTGGGTGAAGTGGTCCAGGATCCTTCTGCTGCTGGGGCTCAAGAAAAAATTGCCTCACAGCTAGCAATCCTGAATTCCCTATCCAACTCCTCCATGCGGCTCATATCCTATGCGGCCGATGGAGCGAGCAGGGCCGCAGGCACAGGAGTTGCTCTTAGACGCCAAGCCTGGATGCGGCTTTGTAATTTCGGGGAACCCTTTAAGGCGTCCTTCACTAATACCCCCTTTGATGGTTCGGCTTTGTTCGGACCTCAGGTGAAGGATACCTTGACCAGATGTGAGCAGGACGGTAAAACTCTTTCTGCCGTTGGAGTCCATTTTTCCACCCCTTCTAGACCATATCCCAAGGGTCAGAAGGGAGGGAAGATGTGGTTCCACAAAGCCCAAGGAGCTACACCGGACACACGTGGTCAGTTTACCTCCAGAGGTAGAGGGGGTAACAATAATAGACGCCGCCCTAGAGGCAGGGGGGGGTCCTCAGAACCAGGGCAACAGGGAGTCTCTTCCTGAGAAGCCCTTTCAGCATCCCTGAGGTGTTGCCCGACTGTCCACCCTTGGAGGCAGTCGGGGGAAGGATTTCGCTGTACCCAGTAGCCTGGCATTCCCTCTCACAAGATATGTGGGTACAGTCGATCATATCCGAGGGTTACAAAATCCCTTCAAAGGTATCCCACCTCATCAATCCCTTCCAGACATCTCACCCGGTCAAAGGGATTTGGCAGAACAGGAGGTTTCAAAGCTCCTAGGAAAAGAGCCGTCCAGACTGTGCCGGCAGACCAGGTAGGATCCGCGTCTACTCGAGATTCTTTTGGTCCCCAAAAGGACGGGAGATTGGAGACCAATATTAGACCTGAGCAGTCTAAACAGATTTGTCAAGAAGGCAAGATTCGGATGGTCACGCCCAGTCCATTTTGCCCTTTCTGGGCAAGGACAACTGGATGTGCTCTATAGACCTTCAGGACGCGTACTATCACATAAAGATTCACAGGCGCTCCAGAAGGTTTCTCCGCTTTCGCTAGGGACCAGTCATTACCAATTCAGAGCCCTGCCCTTTGGCCTCACTTCAGCCCCCAGAGTGTTTACCAAATGCATGGCAGTGGTCACAGCTCATCTGAGACGTCAAGGATTCCAGGTGTTTCCTTATTTGGACGACTGGCTCCTCTCCGCCACCACCAGGTGTCAGCTTCTTCAGACCAGAGACTACACTCTACAGCTTTGCAGGAGTTTGGGAATTTCAGTAAATTTCGAAAAATCTTCTCTGCTGCCTTGCCAAACTATCACCTTTATAGGCGCAGAATTAAACACCGTCAAAATGTTAGCTAGACTAACAGATCAAAGAATTCTGGACATCCAAAAATTGCTCGATTCTATTGCAGAGCAACAAGGTCAAAGCCAGATTTATACTGAAGGTTCTAGGTCTTATGGCGGCGGCCATTGTTCTTCTACCACTGGCTCGCTTCCTCATGCGTCTTCTGCAGTGGATGCTATTCACGCAGTGGTCGTACCACAGTCTCCCGATGAGGCACGAAATCTTAGTCACACAGTCGTGCAGAACTCATCTGAATTGGTGGATATCTTCCCCTCTTCTTCATCAGGGCCGACCTTTGTTCCCCTCCTCCAGTCGCCCCAGTCACTAGGGATGCCCCTCTGATGGGGGGGGGGGGGGGCATTATCAGGGCAGGATGGTCCACGGGGCGTGGCAACCCATAGAATACCATCTGCACATAAATGTCCTGGAGATGAGAGCGGTGCTTTTAACGTTGCAGGCCCTCAACGACTTTCTTCCCACGGGAACTATTGCAGTACAAACGGACAACATGTCCGTGGTCTGGTACATCAACAAGCAAGGCGGGACCAGGTCCTATCCGTTGTGTCGAGAAGCTCTCAGACTTTGGCAATGGGCAATCTCCTCTCATCGGTTTCTGATAGCAACGCATATCCCCGGCAGGTCCAACCTCTTGGCGGACAGGCTGAGCAGATCCATTCTGATGCCTCACGAGTGGTCTCTCAATCAATCTGTAGTGGATCAGATTTTTCTGAAGTGGGGCACTCCTTGTTGCGATCTTTTTGCTACTCCTCAAAACAACAAGTGCCCCGAATTTTTCACCCTCTTTCCCCTTCCAGGCCAACCCCTGAGAGACTCTCTAACCCAGGATTGGCCCCGGGGACTTCTGTACGCTTTTCCTCCTTTTCCCTTGATTCCACAAGTTATTCAGAAAGCCACCATTTTGAGGGCCAAGTTGATTCTCATTGCCCCTTATTGGCCTCGACAAATTTGGTTTCCATCTCTGCATCGTCACCTTCTCGTGCAGCCCTGGCATCTGGACCCAGTTCCGGATCTCTTGATCCACCAGTCGGGTCAGCAGCACCGGGCCATTCATTCTCTCAACCTCACTGCTTGGTTGCTCCACTTCCTTCCCTAGCCAGGCTACCGATGATCTCTGACTCAGTCAGAGAAATCTTAGTGTCTTCTTTAAAGTCGTCCACTAGGACTGTTTATGCTAGCAAGTGGCGACGCTTTTCTATTTGGGCAAATTCCAGGAATATTGATCCCTTTACTGCTCCTGTACATTCTGTTTTAGATTTCCTGGCGGAGGTTTTTCATTCAGGATCCTCGTCATCTACAGTTAAAGTACAACTGGCTGCTATTTCCAAGTATCATGTTGGCTTGCATGACAATAACATTATGTCTCATAGATTATGCAAGGCCTTTCTGAGAGGAGTTTTTCTCCTAAAGCCGCCTATAAAGCATCCTCCTCCGCAATGGGATCTAAACTTAATGTTGGCATCCTTGATGCTACCTCCCTTCGAACCGTCTGCTTCATGTTCTTTGAAGTTATTGACCTGGAAAACTATATTCTTACTGGCTGTCACTTCAGCAAGAAGGGTTTCCGAGATTCAAGCTCTCTGCATTCGTTCCCCTTACTTGGTTTTTCATAAGGACAGGGTATCATTAAGAACGAACCAGTCCTTTCTCCCCAAAGTTGTGTCTCAAACCAATATTAACCAATCTATAGATCTACCAGTCTTTTCCCCAAACTATTCCGACAGAGCTGAACAGAAGCTTCATTTTTTGGATGTCCATCGTCAGCTCAGGTACTATTTGCACGGAACTAAACAATTCAGGAAATCAGACCAATTATTTGTCTCCTATGCAGAAAACAGGATAGGTCTTCCAGTTTCTAAAGTGACCTTATCCAGATGGTTGACTTCCACCATTTCCTATGTGTACTCTCTCAGAGGCAAGCAGCTATCTTCTAAACCAAAAGCACACTCAACCAGGAGTCTATCCACTTCTGCAGCCTTTCAGGATAGACTACCCATTGATACTATTTGTGCAGCAGCTACTTGGGCCACGCCTCATTCCTTTGTCTCTCATTACAAGTTGGACTTGGCCTCCAGAGATAGGGCCAGTTTTGGTTCCACAGTTCTCAAGAGTCTGTTCCATTGAGCCACCCGGGATACAGGTGCTAGGGACGCAGTCCCATCCAGCAAGAATGAAGGCGAGATGGACAACTTAACATTTAGAAGTTATGTACCTACCATAATGTTCCATGTTAGTTGTCTTCTCTCGCCTTCTTTCTTGCGTCCCTCCCTCCTTCCCCCTGGCCTGGACAGATCTTGAAGAGTTCCTATCAGGTTGTTTTCCTCCTGAGCCTTCATATGAGGACTCTTTTTATGAACTTGTTTTCCTAATTATGTTAGGTTAGTCCTTAGCAGGGTAGGTTAGCTACCAAACGAGATCTGAGGTAGTTCCGCCTTGCATCATGGGATATAGGGTTGCCTCGAGCTGGTAAAAGGAGTTCTCAAGCTAAAGCAAGTGCCGAGTCGGAGCCGAGGATCGGCTCCGAACCCATCCAGCAAGAAAGAAGGCGAGAGAAGACAACTAACATGGAACGTTATGGTAGGTACATAACTTCTAATTCTATACCATTCAGACAAAAGGATGACAATACTTCCCCCTTTATCAGCTGGTTTCAGCACTATGTCTTCATTATGCTGTAAATCAAAGATAGCTTTTCTTTCTTGTGAGGATATGTTGTGGAAATGTTTAGTATCTTTTCCCTTCCTTAGTTTATCTACTTCATCATTACACATTCGAGTAAATAAATCAGCTGCTGGATGATTCATTGGGACAAATACACTAGGTTTCTTTAATGTTTTGTTTCCTTGTTTTACATTTCCGTATATATTCTTTAAAGTCACACCATGCAAAATATTTCAAGTCTAGAACGAACTCACTTAAATCTGACTTCAAAGATGGAATAAAGCTAAGACCTTTTTCCAGGACACTAACTTCTTCTTTGCTTAAACGATAGCTAGATAAATTTACTACCAAAGAATCATGACTTAAACAATGTTTTTTTTACTTTTTCTGTCCTGACTCATAGCCCGTGGGTTCCTGTGTTGGTTCTGCTTCAGGAAAACTGGCAAATGGTGTGTCCCTGGAACATGAACCACTCCTTTTTTAGGGAGAGTACCTATGTCCTCAGATTTCTTTCCAAATTCCACGGAAGTAGATGCACATATATCTACACCTTTTATAGGATCCACTCTGGGATGAACAAACTGTTCATTTTCAGCTGATTGCTCATTTTCAGCTGTTCTTGCTTCCAAATTTACTCTAGACTTATAAACTGGTGCATCAGTATGTAAGATGTTTCTTTTTCCCATATTTCTAGTATAACGTGGATCCCAATTTTTTTCTTCTTCTCTAGGCCATTCAAAAATTTTACCATTTTTGAAATCTACAATGTCTCTTGTTATTTCTTGGTTTTTTGATCTTTTAACCTCAAATGTTAAGTTGTCAATCTCGCCTTCATTCTTGCTTGATGGGTTCGGAGCCGATCCCTCGGCTCCGACTCGGCACTTGCTAAGCTCGAGAGTCACTTTTACCAGCTCGAGGCAGCCCCATATCCCATGATGCAAGGCGGTAAGTACCCAGATCTCGTTTGCCGCTTCGCTTATGAGGTCCTCCTTTTGCCAGCTCCTGGTAAGTGATTTACTATTTCGCTAATTTAGCCCCTTTTAACTCAAAAACCCTTTATTGTTAGTTTTTATTTAGTTTTAAACATTTTCTGACAGAAATTTGTCTGTCTCTTCTTATTTTTTTTTAGTCAGACTTTCTCCCATCCCATCCCCCCCCTGTTAGGGTGTGTGTGTGTGTTTTTTTAGTTATACCTTTGGGTATATTTAATTTAATTCTTTGACTGGTGTGTGTGTCTGTGTTTGCACCATGTCAAAAGAAAGGGTCTCAGGCTTCAAGAAGTGTGACTCGTGCTGTCAGAAAATGTCTCTGACAGACGGTCACACTTCTTGCCTGTACTGCCTGGGGCCTCTTCACCTGCAGGACTCCTGTGCTATTTGTCATTCTTTCAGCCAGAGAGTCCTGCAGGAAAGAAGGAATAAGTTGATACTGAGGGGCCTTCTTAAGCTGGAGGGCTCTCCGGCTAAGTCGGCTCCATCCAAGACTACCAAGTCTTCCAAGGCCCAGGCTTCTGTGTCAAAGCCTGCGGCCTCGGCTCCGACTCGTTCTGAGTCGAGATCGGCTCCGGCTGGAGCCGATTCTGGCTTAACTAAGCCTTCGGCACCGATGGCTATCGGTGCCGAATCTGCATCGACCACTTCGGTGTCGGCTCCGATTGGTTCCGACCACCATGTGGCTCAGGCATCGGTGTCGGCTCCGATCGGCTCCGACACCGTTACTTTTGTGGCTGTATCGGCTCCGGCTGGAGCCGATGCATCGAGGCTACCTGTCGGCTCCGATAAGTTGTCGGCTCCGACAGTTTCTATAGGTTCAATAGTTTCATCGGTTCCGATGGCTCCTTCGAGGAAGAGGTCGAGGTCTCCTTCCTTGGAGCCGATACTTGCCTCGGCTTCACCTCTCCTCTCGGAACGGAGCCATCGGAGCCGATCTTCAAGGTCATCCAGGCTTTCGGACCATGACTTAGAGAGAGTGGTCAGTAGATTACTTAAGTCACAGGCACTGGCCCAAATGTTACATAGTCCGTCTCAACAGACGACTATTGGTCCACACCCCGTTACAGTTCCTCCTTCAACTCTACCCCAGAGATTGGAGTTGGAGTCTTCGGGAATGGTTACTGCTACGGCTGAGGGACGGATACCCCCTTCTGTCCCTTCAGCCTCTACTCTTATCTCCTCTTCGAGACCTTCCTTAGAGGGATTCGTGGCCGGGCTTCCATGGTCTCCTCCGAGGGGTGAGTGGCATCGACCCTTGTCCGAACCCGCTCTTCCCCTTGGAGCCTCGGCCTTGGTGAGCTCGGCTCCGACATCTGCCTCGGAGACTTCCCTTTCGGTGGTCCCTGGAGTTCCTAGCTCTTCGAACGGGTTCTCTCGGCCTGCCTGGGAGGGGAGCATTCGAGGAGATGAAGAGTGTGCTGGCCACTGGTATCAGCCAGCAGTCTGTTCCCTTAGCTCCTCCCTCTATAGTGCCTGTTGACATCTCTGCCACTTCTCTTGCTACAGGACCCAGAGATCCTCCGCCTCAGGTTTCCCCATTGGGAATTTCCCCTCTTCCGAGGATTCTCCTGATGTTTCGGGAGATCCTCCTAGGAAGAGGACTTGTAAGAGGAAACACGAGACTCCCGAGTCTATCACTTCAGATACTGACTTTGATGAGTCAGAGGGATCCCCAAGATCCCCTCTGAGGATGTCTCCTTCTCAGACATCCTAGAACTCCTTAGACAGAGGGGAAACTGGCCCACCAATAATCCCTCTGAGGATGAGTCAGTATACCTAGAGGCGTTTGGATCTCGGCCTCCACCTCCTGGGTGTCTCCGCCTTCGACCCCTTATGCAGGTTATTGCCCGAAGGCGTGGGCTGCTCCTGACTCTGTAGAGCCAGTCCCTAGGAGGCCTTCAAAATTTATCACTGCCCCGTGTGACAAGCAATTCCTCACTAAGGGTGTCCCAGCTGATGCCATGGTGGTGGCTGCTGCCACCAAGAAGGAACTTGCAGATCCTTCCTGCACTGGCCCATCCTCCTAATAAGGACTCTAGGACCATGGATAGGTATGGTAAGCGGATGTTTTCCTCAGCGACCTTTGCTATGCGTTCGCTGAATTACCTATGTCACTTCACCAGACTCCAGAGGGATATCCTTAAGGAGCTGGGTGAAGTAGTACAGGATCCTACAGCTGCAGGGGCTCAAGAAAAAATTGCTTCGCAGCTAGGAACCCTTAATTCCATTGCAAACTCCTCCATGCGGCTAATATCATATGCTGCTGATGGAGCGAGTAGGGCCGCAGGTGCAGGTGTGGCTCTTAGACGCCAAGCCTGGATGCGGCTATGTGACTTTGCAGATCCCTTTAAGGCGTCCTTCACAAATTCTCCCTTTGATGGGTCAGCTTTGTTTGGCCCTCAGGTGAAGGAAACTTTGACCAGGTGCGAGCAGGACGGCAAGACTCTTTCTGCTGTAGGAGTCCGTTTTTCCACCCCTTCTAGACCTTACCCCAAAGGACAGAAAGGTGGCAAAATGTGGTTCCGCAAATCCCAAGGAGTCACGCTGGATTCACGTGGTCAGTTTACCCCTAGAGGCAGAGGGGGTAACAACAACAGACGCCGCTCTAGAGGCAGAGGGGGTCCAAAAAACCAGGGAAACAGAGAGCCTCTCTGACAAGCCCTTTCAGCATCCCTGAGATGTTGCCCGGCTGTCCCTCCTTGGAGGCAGTCGGGGGAAGATTATCACTGTACCCAGAAGCCTGGCATTCCCTCACTCAAGACAGATGGGTACAGTCGATCATATCCAAGGGTTACATAATTCCTTTCGAGGAAAGTCCTTTCCCCTCAAATTCCCTTCCAGATGTACCACCCGGTCTAAGGGAAATTGCAGAGTTAGAAGTCTCAAAACTACTGCAAAAAAGAGAAATTCGGCCAGTTACAACAGACCATTCAGAGCCGAATCTACTCAAGGTTCTTTTGGTCCCAAAAAGACGGGAGACTGGAGACCAATATTGGATCTCAGCAGACTCAACAAGTCTGTGAGGAAGACAAGATTCCGAATGGTCGCTCTTCAGTCAATTCCGCCCTTCTTACAGAAGGACAACTGGATGTGCTCAATAGATCTTCAGGATGCGTACTATCACATCAAAATTCACAGACGCTCCAGGAGATTTCTCCGCTTTCGGCTGGGGTCCAGTCATTTCCAGTTCAGAGCCCTGCCCTTTGGTCTCACTACAGCCCCCAGAGTGTTCACCAAATGCATGGCAGTGGTCACGGCTCACCTGAGACGTCAAGGATTCCAGGTGTTTCCGTATCTCGACGACTGGCTCCTGTCAGCCACCACCAGGCATCAGCTTATTCAAGCCAGGGATTACACAATAAGTCTTTGTTCTCATTTGGGCATCTCGATCAACTTCGAAAAGTCATCCTTATCGCCCTGCCAGTCTATTACTTTCATAGGCAAACTTAAACACTGTTCGATGTCAGCTACCCTTACAGATCAAAGAGTTTCAGACATTCAGAGTCATGTCAGGATCATTCTGGCCAACAAGAAAGTACAGGCCAGAATGGTTCTAAAGGTATTAGGCCTCATGGCTGCGGCCATTACTCTTCTTCCCCTGGCTCGATTCTACATGCACCTTCTTCAGTGGATGCTGTTCACACAGTGGTCGTACCAACAACTTCCAATGCGTCACCAGATTCTGGTGACACAGACTTGCAAAGATCATCTTGCTTGGTGGATCACATCTCCTCAGGTTCACCAAGGCAGGTACTTTGTACCCCCATCCCCGATAGCCACTGTCACCACGGATGCCTCCCTGATCAGGTGGGGGGGTCATTATCAGGGCAGGATGGTTCATGGGACGTGGCAGCCGTTCGAGTACCATCTGCACATAAATGTCCTGGAGATGAGAGCAGTGCTTTTAACGTTGCAAGCCCCCAACGACTTTCTTACGTAGGGACAATTGCAGTCCACACAGACAACATGTCTGTAGTTTGGTATATCAACAAACAGGGCAGAACCAAGTCCTACCCCTTGTGTCGAGAAGCGCTCAGACTATGGCAATGGGCGATCTCCTCTCATCGGTTTCTGGTAGCAATGCATATCCCTGGGAAAACCAACATTGTAGCGGACAGATTGAGCAGAGCTATTCTCATGCCTCACGAGTGGTCTCTCAAGCAATCTATAGCGGAAGAGATATTTCTGGAATGGGGTCGCCCATGTTGCGATCTTTTGCTACTCCCCAAAACAGCAAATGCCCAGACTTCTTCTGTCTCTTCCTCTACCAGGCCATCCCCAGAGACGCTCTGACCCAGGATTGGCCCCAGGGACTTCTTTATGCCTTCCCTCCATTTCCTCTGATCCTCAAGTTATCCAGAAAGCTACCATTTTGAGAGCCAAATTGATTCTCATTGCCCCTTACTGGCCTCGACAAGTTTGGTTCCGTTCCTCCATCATCACCTTTTGGTGCAGCCGTGGCATCTGGACCCAGTGCCAGATCTTCTGATTCACCAATCCGGTCAGCTGCACCGGTCTATCCCTTCTCTCAACCTCACAGCATGGTTGCTCCACTTCCTTCCTTAGCCAGGCTTCCTTTGATCTCTAACCCAGTTAGAGATATCATAGTAGCTTCCGTTAAAATCCTCTACCAGGAGGATTTATACAAGCAAATGGAAACGTTTCTCTTATTGGGCTAAGGCCAAGAATATTGATCCTTTCACTGCCCCTGTTCAGGCAGTCCTGGACTTCTTAGCAGAGATTTTTCATGCAGGCTCCTCTTCTTCCACAGTCAGAGTTCAATTGGCTGCTATCTCCAACTTTCATGTCGGGGTCGCAGATCATAATATTATGTCCCATAGGCTCTGCAGGGCCTTCTTGAAAGGAATTTTCCTACTAAAGCCTCCAATCAGGAATCCTCCTCCTCAGTGGGATCTAAATTTAGTGCTGACATCCTTGATTCTTGCCCGGTTCGAGCCAGCTGTTTCTTGTTCACTGAAATTTCTTTCTTGGAAAACTTTATTCCTAGTGGCTATTACATCGCCAGGAGGGTGTCTGAACTTCATGCTCTATCGGTTCGACCCCTATTTGGTTTTTCACAAAGACAGAGTATCTTTGAGAACTAATCCGACCTTTTGCCTAAGGTCGCTTCAAAGACCAATTTGAATCAATCCATTGATCTCCTGTATTTTTCCCAAACTATTCAGACAGAGCTGAACAAAACTACATTATCTTGATGTCCACCGTCAACTTAGATATTATTTGGACAGAACAAAAAATTTAGAAAATCTGATCAACTTTTGTTTCCTATGCGGATAATAAAAAGGCCTTCCTGTTTCTAAAGTGACCTTGTCCAGATGGCTTTCTTCGGTCATCTCTGAAATTTATCTGCTCAGGGGAAAACAGCTGTGCTCAAAACCTAAAGCACATTCAACTAGGAGCTTAGCTACTTCTACAGCCTTTCAAGCTAGACTTCCTTTAGACACTATTTGTGCAGCGCCACTTGGGCCACTCCTCACACTTTTGTTTCCCATTACAAATTGGACTTGGCCTCCAGGGACAGAGCCAGTTTTGGCTCTACAGTCCTCAAGAGTCTGTTCCATTGAGCCACCCAGGATAGAGGTGCTAGGACGCGGTCCCATCAAGCAAGAATGAAGGCGAGATTGACAACTTAACATTAAGAAGTTATGTACCTACCATAACGCCCATGTTAGTTGTCTTCTCGCCTTCTTTCTTCGACCCTCCCTCCTTCCCCAGGCCTGGACAGACCTTGTTATAAGAAATTATTATGCTGAAGACCATTCAGACCTGGTCCTTCTTCCATCCTGTAAGTTTTCTTTCTTCCTTTGGGAAGTGTTTTATGCTTGGTGCTATTGCCCTTTGTCATCAAACGAGATCTGGGTACTTACCGCCTTGCATCATGGGATGTGGGGCTGCCTCGAGCTGGTAAAAGTGACTCTCGAGCTTAGCAAGTGCCGAGTCGGAGCCGAGGGATCGGCTCCAAACCCATCAAGCAAGAAAGAAGGCGAGAGAAGATAACTAACATGGAACGTTATGGTAGGTACATAACTTCTTATTCATACATATTTAAGTTAAATTGTAAAGTTTCCAACTTGCTTATTTGAAAATTGGTCAACTCAAACTTTTCCACTTCTATTTGTTTGTCCTTTATAAATTCAGTAATTCTTTGTTCTTCTGGTTTGAAAAATTCTATGAGCAAACGCATGCAGCGAAAACTGGTTTCTAAATTAATAGCTTGCCACTTAGCTAATAACTCTGGATATTGATTACCATAGCTAGGCATGCATTTAATTCGCATTCCTCTTGAGATTACTTGATTATGCATGCTGGCCTCCATATGACAGCGTTGCCAAGTTAGCCTTTTAAGGCGATAAGCAGCTGCTTCTACTTTCCCTAATATGGTTTCAAAAGTGCTATCATGCGTAGTATCCAAGGCCGGTGCATCCACAATAGACTCAAAATTCAAACGTGGCAGGGGATTAGAATCACCATCTGGTGAAGCTACCCCAGAATTACTTGACATAAATGCTAAGGTATTTTGTGCTTTCCCATTAACGCATGAATCATCTTTATTCACTTTATCAGCCATGTTTAATGAGTAATTACCAAAAAAAAGCAGAAGTACAAAACCAATGTATAACTCACTATTTATGTGGCGGCTAGTAAGTAAGTGAAAAACAAGTCAAAAAATCAAGCCGCAACTCCACAGCTGAAATTGATATACAAACAACTCAAAGATTTCTTCAAAAAAGCTTTATGTGTTCCTTAAAAAACAGTTCAAGTACTAAAAAGTATAAAGTATCACATAGACCTTTCGGTCTTACTGCGTTCTCCAAAAAACTTTAATGTGCCACACAAACCTTTTGGTCCTAATACATTCCCCAGAATTGTGGCAAATTACTAAAAAATGTTATTCCCAAAATGTCAATAAACAGCGTTAACTTTTTCAGAATTCAAAGATAAAATACAAACTTTAAAGTCCATATAATAGGGACACTTGACATACAAAAGTCGAAAGCATACAATGCTGCAGATTCTGAACTGGATAAACACTCTTCAAAAGATGGAGCACAAAGCTGAAGTATTTCAAAATTTAAATACTCTGCATTGGTTAATGCTTTCCAAGCGTAAAGCACTTCAAGTCTCTTGACTGATAGACCTTTCTAGGCAGCATCCAAGGTTTTCAACAGTATAGAGAATACATTTTCACAATGTAGACAAGGCAGAAAACTTGAGAATCCCAAAATACCACGATTCGGCATGCATTTAATTCTCATTCCTCTTGGGATTACTTGATTATGCATGCTGGCCTCCATATGATAATGAGAATTCCCAAGGTCTATCAGTCAAGAGACTTGAAGTGCTTTATGCTTGGAAAGCATTAACCAACGCGGAGTATTTAAATTTTGAAATACTTCAGCTTTGTGTTCCATCTTTTGAAGAGCATTTATCCAGCTCAGAATCTGCAGCATTGTATACTTTGGACTTTTGTATGTCATGTGTCCCTATTATATGGACTTTAAAGTTTGAATTTTATCTTTGAATTTTGAAAAAGTTAACGCTGTTTGTTGACATTTTGGGAACAACGTTTTTTAGTAATTTGCCACAATTCTGGGGAATGTATTAGGAACGAAAGGTTTGTGTGGCACATTTCTTAAAGTTTTTTGGAGAATGCAATAGGACCGAAAGGTCTATGTGATACTTTGTACTTTTTAGTACTTGAACTGTTTTTAAGGAACACATAAAGCTTTTTTGAAGAAATCTTTGCGTTTTTTTGTATATCAATTTCAGCTGTGGAGTTGCGGCTTGATTTTTTGACTTGTTATTCATTGATATGCATGGTGTGCTGCCGTACTCTAGTCCTGCATGGAAGATTAGTAAATCCGGGGATGGTCTTTGCCTTGAGTCGAGCTAAATCTTACAATAATCTTGGATGGTTGTTGTCAAAGGAAAAAACTTCAAAGACCAATACACGTAAGGTTCAGATAAGGCAAATTTAATAACTTGCTGCAATGGGACAAAAACATGCAAATACAGGATTTTGCCCAACTACTAACAGGAAGTATGCTATTCTTATACTGTTCTACAAGACATTGCCTTCTATGGTTGACGTAATCAAACACAACTTTCAGTATTGTTCTACAGCAGATGTTACTCAGATTTTCTGCTGACATGACTGGATTTATGAAAAACATTTTGAGAAAAACAACCTGGCCTTGGTGGGCTCTAGCCCATTACAAGCTTCTATTGTGTAGTTCTAATACATGTGTTACATTTCAAGGTACTTTTCTAGCTTAGGCACAAGCAAATGCTGATTACAGTTCATATTTTCAAGCAGTCTTTTTTCTGATTATCTATAGCTTTTGCAGCTGTGTATTTTCTCACAGCAAAAGCGGAACTCCTTGTCTAAGTCTCATAACATTAATACAAGTGATACATCTATTCATTATTTTCCTGACACAAGCAGAAATTATCTGCTTCCCTGTAAATTTCCAAAGCATAAGCAAAGATTATAGCTGCACATATTTCATGACAATACAAGGTTAGAAAGCTTCTGCAATTTGTACAGATTTTATGCAGTGTGAAATAGAATAAATGTGTTAACCCTTTTCAAGCCTTAAATGCACTAAGCATATTACTAATACATATTTTCTGACATTTCCCCCCTTTTAATACTTTTATTCTACTTTCAAAATAAGCATAAACAGTTTTTTCTTCTCCTAACCTCTTCCCACTTAGGATTTGCAGTTAAGAGAGTCATTCAATTTAAACTTATGAAAGCATTTTCAATCTTTTAACAGTTCTTCAAACTCAGTACTTTGATATAAGGTTTCAGAAACTGACATGTCTATAAAGTCTTTAATCAGTCTTTTCACGCAGGGGATGCCACAGCAAACGCATACTCCCAGTAGGATCATTCCTACACAAATGGCAATCAGGATGTTCATTAGGATAGTACCCCACCCCCAAACCATTTCTGGAAAAAGTCCGTCAGTGGGTTTGGTCCTGGTTTGGTCATGGCCGACACTTGCTGAATTACCTCAAGGTGATTGTCTTTCTCGTGTTTATGGTCAGGAATATAGGAACAGCACTCCTCCTGGATTAAAGCACAAGTACCACCTCTCGCCGCTAGGGTGAAGTCGAGAGCCATGCGGTTTTGAAGCACTAAAGTTCTCATGGCATTCAGTTCATCAGTCACCAATTCGAGAGCGGAAAAAGTTGCATTACTCATTACTTTGAGAAGTTTAGACAGTTTACTCAGCTCCTAGATCAATTTCACTGCTCCATATGCTGGTAATATGCCTGCCCACGATATAACACTATCACTCACGTCCATGTGTGTCAGTCCATTGCCTATAGAATGATGGTTTTTCCAATGCGCATCAATTTGCCCCACTGGATTTACAGGTTACTTGATGACTTCTCGGACATTCCGAAATTTTCCTCGAGGTAAAACTGCAGTGTGTCGTATGGCCGGGACCAGGTAGCCCAAAAAACAACTGCTGGACCAATTCTCAGGTAACCACTTGTATGCCTTTCTGCCACATACAAAATAACAGTCCTCTACTTTAGTAGTAACTTTGCTATGAATATACACTCACCCTGCATGAAACATTTTTCTGTCAATTATAGACAGTTATTTATAGAGAACAGAATTATGTTTTACTTCATCAATTGTTTTGAGCATCAATTCAAGAAATTAATCATAGTTTGTATTACAATAAGAACCTGCAATGTTAGCTTTAGTGTAACATTTATAAGGAACAGTCACATTGCAATTGCTCCAACCCACCTGAACAGTATCATTTTTATAAAAACACACAGCTCCCTTTTGTGGAATAGACAAGGGCAATGCTATTTTATCTTGTGATGTAATGGCTGAGGTATCATAAATCAAGTTTTCCCAGGTCTCGTTGACCACTAGGGGGACTGTAGTCATTAATAACCCCCCATATGCTGTCGGCAAAGCTGTGCAAATCCAGCAATTCGAAACATTGAAAGTCTCAGCATACACATAATTAATTGCCTGGTAAGTGTTGAAGTTTGGGTGCCAGTCTATGAGTAACACTTCACGTTTATTCAATTCAGTTTGTGTGGCTGGAAAAGGGAATGGCCACAACAAAAAGATTATTGTCACTAGTACAGTTAACAGGATGATTATGCAATACTTCTGAGGAAATGATTGTTCTGCATTCCTGTTTTTTCTGGATTCTATCATTTTTACTCTTGACATGTGACAAGATTTTTGTCCAGTTCAATTTGCAGTGCGTCAGGTGGATCCAGGAGGCACGCTCTGCAATCTTGACTGCAGTGGGTGTCGACAGAAGCACTTGCTATGGACCTTCCCACTTTGGTGACGTCCAATTCTTCTTTTTTATTGTCTTCACCCAGATCCAGGTTCCTGGAGCCACTGCCACGTCTGATGGTCTGGTTTGTTCTTTATCTGAAACAAAATTTGACTGCAGCAGATGTTTAGAATTCAATAAATTTCTCATATACTCTGCTAGTGTACAGTCGGCTTCCTGGTCTGCGGGCATGAGAGGTTTCCACTGAGGTATATAATAAGCCCTTCCAAACAGTTTTTCAAAAGGAGTCAATCCTTTTGCATTCGGAACAGTTCTCATGCTCAACAGTGCCAGGGGCAGACAGTACACCCAATTTCTCTTTGTTTCTGCTATTAACTTTCTTAGCTTACTCTTTAAAATCCCATTATGCCTCTCAACTAACCCTGCAGATTGCGGATGATATGCACAATGATTTTTTAAAGAAATACCAAAATGTTTACTTAACTGTTGTATGGTTTGGTTTACAAAGTGTGTACCGTTGTCACTGTAGATCCTTTCCGGAATGCCGAATCTAGGGATGATTTCTTTAACGAGGTAGCCACATCTAGATTTTTAGTCGGAAAGGCTTCCACCCATCTGGAAAACATATCTATAATGACAAGACAATACTTCTTATTTTCACATTTGTTCAATTCTATGAAATCCATACAGATAGTATGAAACGGATATGGTGGTGTAGGGAAACTCCCTTGCTTGGGCTTTAACGCCCCTTGTGCATTATGTTTGTTACAAACGTGGCACATTAAACAAAATTTTCTAGAGTAGTTTAAGAATCCATATGTCGTGAGCACTCGGTTCACCAGCTGTACCATCCCCCCTGCTGAGACATGGCATTGCCCATGGCTCAACAAAGCTGCATATCTAAACAAATTAGATGGCAATATCGGTTTCCCTTCTTTAGAGATGTACAGCCCCTTTTCAAGAATTGCTCCTCGTCTTACCCATCTTTGTTTTTCAGCCTGCGTAGTAACATTTCTAAGTCTAAAATCTCAGAGGGTTGTAATTCCTCATTCAAAAGAAATACTTCTGAAGCTGCCTGTTTTGCAGCTGTATCAGCTCTTGCATTACCTTTTGAAATCCTATCCTGTTGCTTGGTATGAGCTGTGCATTTACAAATAGCTACTTTCTGAGGTAACTGAATAGATTCTAAAAGATCTAAAATAAACTGTGCATGATTGATTGGTTTGCCAGTAGATGTTATCATTTCTCGATTTTTTCACTGTTGCGCAAAAACATGTACAGTAGAGAAAGCGTACTGGCTGTCAATAAAAATGTTCACACATTTACCCTTTGCTAAGGTACATGCCTGTGTCAAGGCAATCAATTCTGCTGCCTGTGCAGATAAATTGTGTGGTGTTAGAAAAATATGTATTAATGTGTGTATTAGCAATATCCTTAGTGCATTTAGAGCTTGAAAAGGGTTAACACATTTATTCTATTTCATACTGCATAAATCTGTACAAACTGCAGTTGCTTTCTGACCTTGTACTGTTAGCTAAAATCTTGCTTGTGCCTTGGAATTTTACTGAGAAGCAGGTGATTTCTGCTTGCGTTAGGAAAATAATGAATAGAACAATACTACTTGTATGAAACTTAGACAAGAAGTTCTGCTGTGCCATGAGAAAATACACAGCTGTAGAAGTTACAGATAATTAGTACAAAGCCTGCTTAAAAATATGAACTGCACTCAGCATTTGCTTGTATCTGAATTAGAAAAGTACCTTGAAATGTAACACTGTACAATAGATGCTTGTAAATGGATTAATGGTCACCAAGGCCAGGTTGTTTTTCTCAAAAGTTTCTCACAAATTTAGTCATGTCAGCAGAAAATCTGAGTAACATCTGCTGTAGAACAATACTGAAAGTTGTGCTTGATTACGTCAGTTTAGAAGGCCATGTCTTGTAAAATAGTATAAGAATGAACATACTTCCTGTTAGTAGTTAGACAAATCCTTGTATTTCCATGTTTTTGTCTCCTTGCGGCAAGTCAATTAAAAGTGCCTTAACTGAACCTTACGTGTATTGGTCTTTGAAGTTTTTTCCTTTGACAGATTGGTCCTTCGGACCGGAAACCCTCACTTCACCTCGGATCAGACAGGCCAGGTTGCTTGAAACCATACGGGGAAGAAACCACATCGGTTCTTCTTATTTGAAAAGCCCTCCGACTGAATTGTCGTACAAAAGAGACCAGCCACTTTCTGATCTGTGACTGAAGGACGGATTTACTCGAACCAGGTGATCAATCACGAAGGCTCAGGTAAGGTGAATCTACCTTCTTTTTTTTTGTTTTAGATCAGGGACTAGATTTGTATTTGTTCTGTTAAGACTTTATTTATAAGTCAGGGACAGAAAGATTACTGTCTTGTCATAGATCAGGGAAACAGAGCAGGTAGGCAGTCATTCTGAAGAGACTATAAAAACATCCGTGATACCACTTTAAAAATAAGGAGTTTCGTAATGATTAAAAGGGTAGAACAAAATGGGTAATAATTGTACAAAAAGGTCCCAAAATCCGCCATTAACCGAAGACGCGAAATACATGCAGTCACAGCGTGCTGATAATATTAAATACTACTCAAAATGGGTTAATAAGTATGAATTTGATGGTAAACTAGAAAAATCCTCACTTGTCAAACAACTTAAAACCGATTCTAGAGGTCGGGTAAAAAAGCAACGTCAGTTAGGAATACCTCAGGCACATAGGTGGATTGAGGAAGTAAACCGAAGGGAACAAACGAGTAATAATTCAAAAGCAATGTTTTTAGATAAGGAGGACAATAACTTAGTAATAGCGTCGGCCCCTCCGCCTCCCTTACCAGAATATGAGGCAAGTGAACAAGTTAGTCCACCCCTACGATATCCTGCTGTCACTATAAGTAGAGACACTACAAAAACGAAACCGTGTATTAGAGATCCCGTCGAGACCAGGTCTCGAACACGGGCAGGAAACTCAAAAGGGGACATTGAGTTATATCAAATGGGTAAGAATTCACAATTTATGAGTGAAGACGTAATATGCCCACTTATAGAAGTACCTAATCCTCAGGCAGGGCAAGAAGGTCAGGACCCAACTATTCTAGTGTATAGACCCTGGACTCCGGAAGACATCCGGAAAGCCACTGAGGGAATTCCCCATCCAAAAGTTAATTTTAGAAAGTGCGTAGAAGATTTGCAAGGAATGAGGCTGAGTTATAATTTAAACGGAGAAGAGGTAGAAAAAGTAGTCAGACAAATTGTGGGACCAGATTGGCACATGATTAGTGATGACTGGAATCCCCCTGATATTGCGCTCAGGCCCCTCCCACATAGCAGTGCAGAATTAGACAACAGAGTGAAAGGTCTTACAGACTGCATCTCTGAGAAATGGAAACCTAGGGCAGACTGGACTTGCATTAATCAATGCATCCAACAGGAAGGTGAAGCTATTGACCGATATTATGCCAGACTATTAGAATGTTTTAATAACCATTGTGGAATACAGGTTCCTGAAGATCAGACACATGATTCCCCATACTACGAGCAGCAGTTAAAGAATGCATTTTTGAAAGGCAGTATTGCACCTATAAGCAGCTTTATCACAAAACACATGGTAGATCATTGTACAAGCAGGTTACAATCATTGCTTGAATATGCTAGGCATGCCGAAAGGCATTTTAATAGTAAAAAGAAAAAGAAAGCCCAAGTATTTTCTGTAGAAGATGGAGCAGAAGTATATGTAGTACAGTCCGGGAAAAAGGGCAAGAGAAATGCCCAGGGAAACAAACAATCTGATCAACGATCAGAGGATTTTGAAGGGTGAAAGAAAAGGGGTGAATGTTTTAAATGCGGTAAGAAGGGACACTTGGCAAGGAATTGCAAGAAAAACAAGAAGGCAACCACGGAGGATAAGGAGGGTGAGGACTGACTATATGATAGTCAGGAATCACTAGAAGGGGATAGCAGAGAAAGGACAAATGAGTATGTGATACAGGGAGTAGAGAATGTGACAGAGAAATAGAGGAAGTGCAAGAAGTCACGGATAGTGAAGAAAATGAAATATTGGATTTGGCTTTATTGAGCTTAGAGCTCTATTTAGCAGACACAAAACCAGAAGTTACACTCCTGGTAGAAGGGAGGGAAGTCAGATTCTTGTGTGACTCAGGGGCATCACGGACCCTGGTACAACCCTCCAAACTGCCAGAGAATTCAGAGTCACCTGATTACATATTAGTGAAAGCAGCTAATGGACAGCTGTATCGGGATCCCCTCTCCCATAATATTGTGATAACTGATCCTGTTTCAGGATTGACCCAGAAAAGCAAAATTGTTGTATCTGCAAAATGCCCAGTAAACCTCTTGGGCAGAGACCTTATGCAGCTACTTGGTATAGCAGTAGTTCCGAGTATGCAGGGCATGGAAGCACAGCGACAAATTGATACCTTTGCAGTGCAATCGGAGGGTGAAATGTTTTATTGGTACAGCCAGGACTTGGTTAGGACTGGTCCAGGGGTAGTGACCGAAGAGTTGATGAACGTAGCCGTCAGCAAGTTCCCCTCCCTTGACATCGATAAACAGCATTTGTTGCACTGTACTCAGTATTATTGTAATACACCAGGACCTGATAAGGAATATGAGCAAGAATTGTTTAGAAATCATGCAAACATATTGGTATTATGTAATCTGTACTGGGACACAGAAGGGAACAGTGTAGCCAGCTGTTCATTGCCCCAGGAGTTCTTTGCACTCTATAAATCTAATCGATTACCACATGTTAGCTTAACTAGGGACAAAAATGTAAAATGGGTAGACTTAGGAGAAAAAGTCACAAGATGGGAAAAACAGACAGAGTTAGAACTGTCAGAACAGGGAATACAAAGGCAGAAGCTGAATTGGATAACTCAGACCCACCCAGCTGTACACTTGCAGTCTAGCAAGGACAGCTGATTGGCACTCCTATTGAAGGAGGAAGAGAATGCCTTACAGAATATACCAGAAAATCTCTGGTCAACAGAAAAATCAGATGTAGGACTTATTCGTACAGCAGGACCAGTTACTATTACGCCAAAGTCAGCATTTAGACCACAAAAGAGACAGTATCCCTTAAGAAAAGACGCAGAGGTAGGAATCAAACCTATTATAGCAGCTTTACTTAAGGAAGGGGTGCTGGTGGGATCTCCTGATTCACCATGTAACACACCCTTATTTCCTGTTAAGAAAGCGAATGGAGAGTGGCGTATGGTCCAAGATTTGCAAGCTGTAAATGACGCAGTAATGCCAAGGGCACCTACAGTGCCAGACCCACACACCCTGTTGAATGATTTAAAACCTCAACAGAAATATTTTTCTGTGGTAGATATCAGCAATGCGTTCTTTTCGATACTGATACACCATAACAGCCAGCACTGGTTTGCATTCACATTTCAGGGGAAAAGGTACACATATACGCGACTACCACAGGGGTATTGTGAAAGTTCAACAATATTCTTACAAGAAATGGCAAGCAACTTGGCGGGATTTACCCCACCAAGAGGTAGTCAGATTTTGCTTTATGTTGATGATATCCTGCTGGCGTCCCCCACCCAGCAAGATTGTAAAGAGGATACCATAGCACTATTACAATTTTTAGCCACTGAAGGACATAAAGTAAACAAAAAGAAACTGCAGCTTTGGAAAAAACAAGTTAAATACCTAGGATATGTAATATCTAAGGAAGGTAGGACATTAGATGAGGACAGAAAAATAGCGATTTTGCAAGCATCAAAACCCACTACCAAGAAGGAAATGATGTCCTTCCTGGGTACGACTAATTTTTGTCGGAGTTGGATTCCAAACTATGCCTTGGAATCTGCACCGTTGACTAACCTTATTTATAAAAAGCCTATGGCAGCACAGGCTTTATTACAATGGACACCAGAAGCAGAATCTGCTTTCTGCAAACTGAAACAGTTAATAGCGTCCTCATTAGTTTTGGGATTACCAAACTATCATAAACGTTTTTTCCAAACTGTAGATTGTAAGCAAGGTTATATGACATCAGTGTTAACGCAGCAGCATGGGGACAAGCAACGCCCTATTGCTTATTATTCATCACAACTGGACCCAGTGGCACGGTCTTTACCTCACTGTGTACAAGCAGTATTTGCAGCTGCAATGGCAGTACAGGCTTCGGCCTCAGTAGTGTTGTTCCACTCTCTCACATTGAGAGTGCCTCATACAGTCGCGATTATTTTACTGCAAGAAAAGGTAGCATATCTTTGCCCTGCTAGGCATCTTTCCTGTATGACTATATTGTTGAGCCAACCTCATATGACAATTGAACGATGTATGACTTTAAACCCTTCTACCTTGCTCCCAACCCCTGCAGATGGCACACCACACAGCTGCCTGCAGGTGATTGAGCAAAAGACACTGCCTAGAAAAGATCTTACGGATGTTCCCTTGGATGATGCCGAGGTGACATACTACGTGGACGGCTCATGCAAAAGGGGTCCTGCAGGACAGAACCTAGTAGGATATGCAGTAGTTTCTGACACAGACATTATAAAAGCGAAATCTTTACCACATAGTTTATCTGCACAGGCAGCAGAATTGATTGCCTTGACACGGGCATGTACCTTAGCAAAGGGCAAATGTGTGAACATGTTTACTGACAGCCAGTATGCTTTTTCTACTGTACATGTTTTTGCGCAACAGTGGAAAAATTGAGAAATTATAACATCTACTGGCAAACCAATCAATCATGCACAGCTTATTTTAGATCTTTTAGAATCTATTCAGTTACCTCAGAAAGTAGCTATTTGTAAATGCACAGCTCATACCAAGCAATCGGACAGGATTTCAAAAGGTAATGCGAGAGCTGATACAGCTGCAAAGCAGGCAGCTTCAGAAGTATTTCTTTTGAATGAGGAACTACAACCCTCTGAGATTTTAGACTTAGAAATGTTAAAGACAATGCAAACACTTACTAAGCAAACTGAAAAACAAAGATGGGTAAAACGAGGAGCAATTCTCGAAAAGGGGCTGTACATCTCTAAAGAAGGAAAACCGATATTGCCGTCTAATTTGTTTAGATATGCAGCTTG
This sequence comes from Protopterus annectens, assembly GCF_019279795.1. NCBI lineage: Eukaryota > Metazoa > Chordata > Ceratodontiformes > Protopteridae > Protopterus > Protopterus annectens. The sequence continues at coordinate 303,046,506 of NC_056732.1, read as the reverse complement.
GTTGAGCCATGGGCAGTGCCATGTCTCAACAGGGGGGATGGTACAGCTGGTGAACCAAGTGTTCATGACGTACGGATTTACAAACTACTCTAAAAAATTTTGTTTGTTATGCCACATCTGTAATAAACATCATGCACAATGGGCATTGAAGCCCAAGCAAGGGAGTTTCCCTACACCACCATATCCGTTTCATACTATCTGTATGGATTTCATAGAGTTGAATAAATGTGAAAATAAGAAGTATTGTCTTGTCATTGTAGATATGTTTTCCAGATGGGTGGAAGCCTTTCCGACTAAAAATCTAGATGCTACGACTGTGGCCAAAGTGCTTGTTAAAGAAATCATCCCTAGATTCGGCATTCCGGAAAGGATCTACAGTGACAACGGCACACACTTCATAAATCAGACCATACAGCAGTTAAGTAGACATTTTGGTATTTCTCTAAAAAATCATTGTGCGTATCACCCACAATCAGCAGGGCTAGTAGAGAGGCATAATGGGATTTTAAAGAGTAAGCTAAAAAAATTAATAACAGAACCGCAGAGAAACTGGGTGTACTGTCTGCCCCTGGCACTGTTGAGCATGAGAACTGTTCTGAATGCAAAAGGATTGACTCCTTTTGAAAAGCTCTTTGGAAGGGCTTACTATAAATCTCAGTGGAAATCTCTCATGCCCGCAGACCAGGAAGCTGACAGTACATTAGCTGAGTATATGCGAAACCTCCTAAATTCTAAACATTTGTTGCAGTTAAATTCTGTTTCAGATAAAGAACGAACCAGACCGTCAGAAGTGGCAGTGCCCCCTGGAGCGTGGATCTGGCTGAAGATAGTTAAGAAGAAGAATTGGGCATCTCCAAAGTGGGAAGGTCCATATCAAGTGCTTTTGCCAACACCCACTGCAGTCAAAATTGCGGAGCGTGCCTCCTGGATCCACCTGACGCACTATAAATTAGTTAAAAACTTTAAACTGGACAAAAATCGTGTTACTTGCCAAGAGCAAAAATGATAGAGTCCAGAAGAAACAGGAATGCAGAACAACCTTTTCCTCAGAAGTATTGCATAATCATCCTGTTAACTGCATTAGTGACAATAATCTTTTTGTTGTGGCCTTTTCTTTTCCCAGCCACACAGACTGAACTGAATAAACGTGAAGCTTTACTCATAAACTGGCATCCAAACTTTAACACTTACCAGGCAATTAAATATGTGTATGCTGAGACTTTCAATGTTTCGAATTGCTGGATTTGCACAGCTTTGCCGACAGCATACGGGGGGTTATTAATGACAACAGTCCCCCTAGGGGTCAATGAGACCTGGGAGAACCTGATTTATGATACCTCAACCATTACAGCACAAGATAAAATAGCATTGCACTTGTCTGTTCCACAAAAGGGAACTGTGTGTTTTTATAAAAATGATACTGTTCAGGTGGGTTGGAGCAGTTGCAATGTGACTGTTCCTTATAAATGTTACACTAAATGTAACAAAGTAGATCTTTATTGTAATACAAACTATGATTCATTTCTTGGATTGATGCACAAAACACTTGATGAAGTAAAACATAATTCTGTTTTTTATAAACAGCTGTCTACAATTGATAGAAAAATGTTTCTGCAGGGCGAGTGTACATTCATAGCAAGGTTACTACTAAAGTAGAGGACTGTTATTTTGTGTGTGGCAGAAAGGCATACAAATGGTTACCTGAGAATTGGTCCAGCAGTTGTTTTTTGGGTTACCTGGTTCTGGCCATACGACACACTGCAGTTTTGCCTCATGGAAAAATTCGAAATGTCCGAGAAGTCATCAAGAAACCTGTAAATCCAGTGGGACAAATTGATGCGCGTTGGAAAGGCCATCACTCTCTAAGCAAAGGACTGACATACATGGATTTGAGTGATAGCGTTATATCGTGGGCAGGCATATCACCAGCATATGGAGCAGTGAAATTGATCTGGGAGCTGAGAAAACTGTCAAAACATCTTGAAGTAATGAGCAACGCAACTTTTTCTGCTCTCGAATTGGTGACTGATGAACTGAATGTTATGAGAACTGTAGTGCTCCAAAACCGCATGGCTCTCGACTTCACCCTAGCGGCGAGAGGTGGTACATGTGCTTTAATCCAAAAAGAATGCTGTTCATATATTCATGACCATAAACACGAGATAGACAATCATCTTGAGGTAATTCAGCAAGTGTCAGCCATGACCAAACCAGGCCCAAACCCACTGATGGACTTTTTCCAGAAATGGTTTGGGGGTTGGGGTACCATCCTAATGAACATCCTGATTGCCATTTGTGTAGGTATGCTCCTACTGCAAATCCTGAGTGGAAGAGGTTAGGAGAAGAAAACAAACTGTTTATACTTATTTTGAAAGTAGAATAAAAGTATTAATAGGGGGAAATGCTAGAAAAATATGTAATGTTAAGTTGTCAATCTCACCTTCATTCTTGCTGGATGGGTTCGGAGCCGATCTCGGCTCCGACTCGGCCACTCTAAAAGCTCGAGAGTTGGTTCCACCGGCTCGAGGCTCCCCCTATATCCCATAATGCTAGGCGGTATTACCTCAGATCTCGTTTGCCTCTACAGCGATCGAGGTGTTGTTTTTCTACCGGCTCAGGTCAGTTGTTTAATAAGTCTATTAAACTAGTTTAAATCCCCTATGTTAAGTTGTCTATCTCGCCTTCATTCTTGCTGGATGGGTTCGGAGCCGACCTCGGCTCCGACTCGGCCACTCTAAAGCTCGAGAGTTGGTTCCACCGGCTCGAGGCTCCCCTTATATCCCACAATGCTAGGCGAGAGTTACCTCAGATCTCGTTTGCCGCTACAGCTTCGAGGTTGGTTGTTCTACCGGTTCCTGGTGAGTTTAAGCTTTTTTCTATTAAAAGTCACTCTGTTTCCCCTTTTTTAGTTTAATTTTTGTCCTATTAGTGTAGTTCATTGTACTTTATCCCCGAACTAATTTTTTCCCGTTTCTTTCTTCAAAGAACTTTTAGTTCTTCCCTTGGGCCTTGGGCCTTCTCTTCCCTAGGGAGTGTTTGTGTAGTTTAAGCTACTGTTTTTTGTACTTTATTCTACTTTATTTTTTAGTATTTCTACTAAAGTAATTTTTTCTGACAGGGTATAACTGGTGTGTTTGAGTGTGTGTTTGTGTTCACCAGTTAGGCTATGTCTAAAGAAGCAAAGGTCTCCGGATTCAAGAAGTGTGATGCGTGCTGTCAGAAAATGTCTCTGACAGACGCTCACACTTCTTGTGTCTATTGTCTGGGGCCTTTGCACCTGCAGGACTCCTGTGCTGTCTGCCATGGCTTCAGCCCCAGGGTCCTGCAGGAAAGGAAAAACAAGCTCATTTTGAGAGGCTTGTTGAAGCCTGAGGATTCCCTGTCTGTCTCAACAGGGAAGCCCTCCAAGGCATCGAGGTCTTCGGCTCCGCCGAGCCGAGACCTCAGGTTGTTCAACCTTTGCCTTTATCGGCTCCGGCTGGAGCCGATAAGACTCATTTCACAGTTTCTGTGGCTCCCGGGGCTCCGGCCGGAGCCGAGGTTATCGAGGTACCCGTGTCGGCTCCGACAAGATCTTCGGAGCCGACAACCAGAAAGAGGTCTAGGTCACCTTCTCTTGGCTCCGTTCATTCGGCTCCAGGTTCTCCCCTGCTGTCTGAACGGAGCCAAAGGTCTCATTCCTCTAGGTCATCGAGGTTGTCCGATCATGACCTTCAGAGGGTGGTGAGTCGACTACTTAAGTCTGAGGCACTGGCCCAGATGCTTCAGAGCCCGACTCATCAGTCGGTGCCTGTTCCGGTCCATCAACTCCTTCCTCCTTCGACTCTCTTGAGCTCGGAGCCGGGTCGTGTCGGAACCGAGACTGTGGTCACCTCGGAGCCGAGACAATTGTCTTCGGCTCCGTTTTCTTCCATGGAGGAATCTCGGCGCCGGACTTCCCTCGTCGGCTCCGGGGGGGTGAGTGGCATCGGACCCTTGTCCGCCCCCCCTCTCCCTCTCGGTGCTTCGGCGCTGGTGAGTTCGGCTCCGACATCGGCCTCGGAGCCATCACTGTCGGTGCCGAGGGGGGTCTTTAGCTCCTCGGAGCGGGGACCTCTGGCTCTGCCTGACAGGGGTGCTTTCGAGGTCATGCGGAGTGTGTTAGAGCCTGGCTCTACTCCACAGTCGGCTCCGTCAGCCCCTCCCTCTATGCTGCCTCAGGGTAAGTCGACTCACTCCCTCATCCCGGACCGCAGAGAGCCAACTCCTCAGGAGCCCCCTGTGGGGATTTCATCCTCTTCCGAGGCCTCTCCTGATTTGGCAGAAGAGCCCCCTCGGAAGAGGAAGTGCAAGAGGAAGCACATTGACTCACCTGAGTCTATCACGTCCGACACAGATCTGGATGATTCTGAGGGTTCCCCCCGTTCCCCTTCTGAAGATGTCTCTTTTGCAGACATTCTGGAGATCCTTAAACAGAGGGGAAATTGGCCAGCCCTCAACCCTTCAGAGGACGAATCTGTGTATCTTGAGGCGTTTGGCTCTCGTCCTTCCACCTCCTGGGTGTCCCCCCCTTTCGACCCCCTCATGCAGGTGGTGGCTAAAAAGGCATGGACGGCTCCTGATTCAGTGGACCCCACTCCCAGGAGACCCTCCAAATTCATCACAGCTCCAGCAGACAAGGAATTTTTATCAAAAGGAGTCTCTGTGGATGCTATGGTGGTAGCTGCCACAAAGAAGGAACTGGCTGATCCTTCAGTGCCTGTCCATCCACCTAACAAGGAATCTAGGTCCATGGATAGGTACGGGAAGCGGATGTTCTCCTCAGCGACATTTACTATGCGTTCGCTGAATTACCTGTGCCATTTCACTCGTCTTCAGAGGGACTTGATCAAAGAGGCGAGTGAAATGCTTAAGGACCCTACAGCTGCGGGTTTCCAAGAGAAAATGAACACACAGCTGGCTATCCTTAATTCTATTTCCAACTCCTCCATGCGCCTCCTCTCTTATGCGGCCGATGGAGCGAGCAGAGCCGCTGGAACAGGGGTAGCCTTACGTAGGCACGCCTGGATGCGGCTATGCAATTTATGGAACCTTTCAAGACGTCTTTCACAAACTCCCCTTTTGATGGATCATCCCTTTTGGTCCACAAGTGAAAGAAACCCTGACTAGGTGCGAGACGGATGGCAAGACCCTTTCTGCCGTCGGAGTCCGTTTTTCCACTCCTTCTAGGCCTTACCCCAAAGGCCAGAAGGGGAAAGATGTGGTTCCGTAAACAATCTCAAGGGACTTCGCCTGACGACAGAGTCGGTTCCCGCCAGAGGCAGAGGGGAACAACAATGGTAGACGTCGCCCTAGAGGCAGAGGGGGTCCGCAGAACCAGGGCAATCGAGAAACGTCTTCCGATAAGCCCTTTCAGCATCCCTGAGGTGTTGCCCGACTGCCCATCTTCCGAGGCAGTCGGGGGAAGATTGTCACTGTACCCAGAAGCCTGGCTATCCTTGACACAAGACAAATGGGTACAGTCCATCATTTCCGAAGGTTATTCTATTCCCTTTCTTCGTTCTCCAAGTCAGTCAAGAAAATCCCTTCCAGATGTTCCACCCACTCAAAGGGATATAGCAGCTTTGGAAATTTCAAAACTGCTTGCAAAAAGAGCTATTCAGCCAGTGCCAGCAGACCAACTAGGATCCGGAATCTACTCAAGGTTCTTTTTAGTTCCAAAGAAAACAGGGGACTGGAGACCAATTTTGGATCTCAGTATCTTGAACAGATCGGTCAAGAAAACAAGATTTCGGATGGTCACGCTGCAATCCATTCTTCCCCTATTGGGAAAAGGGAACTGGATGTGCTCTATAGACCTTCAGGACGCGTACTATCACATAAAAATGAACAGACGCTCCAGAAGATTCCTCCGCTTCAGGCTGGGAACCAGTCATTTTCAATTCAGGGCCCTGCCCTTTGGTCTCACCACTGCCCCCGGTGTTTACCAAATGCATGGCAGTGGTAGCTTCTCACCTGAGACGACAAGGATTCCAGGTGTTTCCATATTTGGACGACTGGCTCCTCACAGCTCCCACCAAGCATCTCCTTCTGATGGCCAGAGATTACACTTTTCGCGTCTGTCAAAGACTGGGTATCTCAATAAATTGCGAAAAGTCTGTTTTGTCGCCTTGTCGTACTATTACCTACATAGGCGCAAATTTAGATACTGTAAACATGTCTGCAACACTAACGAACCAAAGGATATCAGACATTCAAAATTGGTGTCACTTCTTCTCAACAACAACAGAGCCAAAGCCAGGTTAGTTCTAAAGGTGTTGGGAATCATGGCAGCGGCCATACCTCTCCTCCCATTGGCCAGATACCACATGTGGATCCTTCAGTGGATGCTCTTTTCTCAATGGTCATACCAGGAACTTCCAATGTCTCACACCATTATGATCACGCAAGCGTGCAAAAAGCATCTCATGTGGTGGATGTCTTCCCCCCAGCTCCTGTTGGGGAGACCATTTGTTCCACCTCCTCCGGTTGCTACTTTGACAACGGATGCCTCCCTGATCGGGTGGGGGGGGCATTATCAGGGCAGGACAGTCCAGGGCACATGGCAACCAAACGAATGCCACTTGCACATAAATGTTCTGGAGATGAGAGCAGTGCTTTTAGCGTTGCAAGCCCTTCAAGACTCTCTTCCCTTGGGAACGATTGCAATCCAGACAGACAATATGTCTGTAGTGTGGTACATCAACAAACAAGGCGGAACCAGATCATACCCCCTGTGTCGAGAAGCACTCAGACTGTGGCAATGGGCGATTTCTTCTCAGCGTTTTCTGATAGCAACGCACATCCCCGGGAAGTCCAATCACATTGCGGACAAGTTGAGCAGAGCTATTCTCATGCCTCACGAGTGGTCTCTGAAAGACTCTGTAGTGAGAGAGATATTTCTCAAGTGGGGTCAGCCTTGCTGCGATCTTTTTGCTACTCCCCAAAACAGCAAGTGCAGAGAATACTTCACTCTATTCCCTTTACCAGGCCAACCCAGCAGGGACGCGCTAGTCCAAGTTTGGCCCCGGGACTTCTGTATGCATTTCCTCCTTTCCCACTGATCTCTCAAGTAATACAGAAAGCTATCGCTCAGAAGGCCTCATTGATCCTCATTGCTCCTTACTGGCCTCGACAAGTGTGGTTCCCCTTTCTACATCGATTTCTTTTGGAGCAACCGTGGAATCTGGACCTAGTTCCAGATCTTTTGATCCATCAGTCGGGTCAGTTTCATCGCTCCCTCCCCTCTCTGAACCTCACTGCTTGGTTCCTCCACTTCCAACCGTAGCCAGGCTTCCTCAATTATCTCACTCTGTTAGAGATATTTTGATAGCTTCCCATAAATCTTCCACTCGAAAGATTTATTTGAGTAAGTGGAAACGCTTCTCATGTTGGGCACAAGGAAGGGACATAGATCCTTTCACCGCTTCCATCCAACTAGTCCTTGATTTTCTTGCTGAACTCTTCCATGCAGGTTCATCTCCATCTACTCTTAAGGTTCAATTGGCAGCTATTTCTAATTTCCATGTGGGTATTTCTGAATCTGCCCTAATGTCCCACAAACTCTGCAAAGCCTTTTTGAAAGGAGTTTTTCTTCTCAGACCTCCTGTAAGAAATCCTCCTTCTCCTTGGGACCTAAATTTAGTTCTTGCTTCTTTGATTCTTTCCCTTTCGAACCTGCAGCTTCATGTTCCTTAAAGTTATTATCATGGAAAACTCTCTTTCTGGTGGCTATCACATCAGCTAGAAGAATTTCAGAACTTCAAGCACTCAGTTGTCGTTCTCCTTACCTTGTGTTCCATAAGGACAGAGTTTCCTACGAACTAACCCGTCCTTTTTACCTAAGGTGGTTTCAACATCAAATCTAAACCAATGCATTGACCTCCTGTCTTTTTCCGGAGTATTCAAATAGGTCTGAACAAAAATTACACTGCCTGGATGTTCATCGTCAATTAAGGTACTACTTGGACAGGACTAAACAATTCAGAAAATCTGATCAGCTGTTTGTCTCCTATGCGGAAAGCAGAAAGGGACTTCCAGTTTCAAAGGTATCTTTATCCAGATGGCTAACATCTCTGATTACCCTTGTTTATGAGATTAGACACCAAAACTGCCTAATAAACCTAAAGCCCATTCCACCAGAGCTTTGGCTACTTCTCTAGCCTTCCAAGACAGACTGCCTATTGACACCATTTGTGCAGCGGCTACTTGGGCTACTCCTCACACTTTTATTTCCCATTATAAGTTGGATTTAGCTTCTAGGCATAGAGCTAATTTTGGTTCCACTGTTCTCAGGAGTCTGTTCCGTTAGGCCACCCGGGACAAGGTGCTAGGGACGCGGTCCCATCCAGCAAGAATGAAGGCGAGATAGACAACTTAACATATAGAAGTTATGTTCTTACCATAACGTTCCATGTTAGTTGTCTTCTTCTCGCTTCTTCTTCGCCCCACCCTCCTTCCCCCTGGCCTGGACAGACCTAGAGGAGTTGTGATCGTGACCTCTCTTTCTACCACCTCTTTCTTAGCTATATGCTATAATGCATATTTCCTGTTCAGGATATAGGTCACCCTTCTTCTTCCTGTTGTTAGAGGTGGATTCTATGTTTTCACAGTTATACTGTTTTTCTGTTATAAGCTGGGGTTAGCTTACAAACGAGATCTGAGGTAACTCTCGCCTAGCATTGTGGGATATAAGGGGAGCCTCGAGCCGGTGGAACCAACTCTCGAGCTTTAGAGTGGCCGAGTCGGAGCCGAGGTCGGCTCCGAACCCATCCAGCAAGAAGAAGGCGAGAAGAAGACAACTAACATGGAACGTTATGGTAAGAACATAACTTCTATTTTCTTAACTTAGTTTTTCATATTTCCCTTAGTTAGGGTATTTCATCCCTTTCTTCCATTATTTCCCTCTTTTTTTCCCTCAAGAACTTATAAGTTCTTCCCTTAGGCCTTCGGGCCCTACTATCCCTAAGTGGAGTGTTTGTGTTTGGTTAGGGATATTTTTTGTACCTAAGCTAACTAACTAACTTTTAATTAGTTTAATCTAGGTAACTTTTTTCATAGTGTAATCGGTGTGTGTGTGTTCTGTGTGGTGGTTACACTTTGGGTCCTTGATAATGTCCAAGGATTCAAAGGTCTCAGGCTTCAAGAAGTGTGACTCGTGCTGTCAGAAAATGTCTCTGACAGACGGTCACACTTCTTGTGTTTACTGCCTGGGACCTTTACACCTGCAGGACTCTTGTGCTGTATGCCATGGCTTCAGCCCCAGAGTCCAGCAGGAAAGAAAAAATAAACTTATATTGAGAGGTTTACTTAAGCCTGAGGGTTCCCTTACTGTTACTTCGGGCAAACCCTCTAAGGCTTCTAGGTCCTCGGCTCCAGCTCCTGAGTCGAGGCCTAAGGCTTCGAAACCTCCTTCTACATCGGCTCCGGCTGGAGCCGATGAGTCTCAGACTGCAGCTTCTGTGGTTTCCTCGGCTCCGGCTGGAGCCGAGGTATTGGAAATTCCTGTGTCGGCTCCGACTAGACCTTCGGAGCCGACATCTAGAAAGAGGTCCAGGTCACCGTCCCTTGGCTCCGTTCATTCGGCTCCAGCATCTCCCTTACTGTCTGAACGGAGCCATAGATCTCACTCCTCTAGGTCATCGAGGCTTTTGGACCATGACCTTCAGAGGGTAGTGAATCGACTTCTTAAGTCCGAGGCACTGGCCCAAATGCTTAAGAGCCCGACTCATCAGTCGATGCCTGACCCTGTTCCTCATTATGTTCCTCCTTCGACTCCTTTGAGCTCGGAGCCGGGGCGTTTCGGAACCGAGACTGCGTTGGAGCCGATACAAATGTCTTCGGCTCCGCCGTCGGCTCATGATTTCTTCCTTAGAAGAATCTCGGCGCCGGACTTCCCTCGTCGGCTCCGAGGGGATGAGTGGCATCGGACCCTTGTCCGACCCCGCTCTCCCTCTCGGTGCTTCGGCGCTGGTGAGTTCGGCTCCGACATCGGCCTCGGAGCCATCACTGTTGGTGCCGAGGGAGGTTTCCAGCTTCTCGGAGCGGGGACCTCTGGCTCTGCCTGACAGGGGTGCGTTCGAGGTCATGCGGAGTGTGTTGGAACCTGGTTCAACTCCACAGTCGGCTCCATCCGCCCCTCCCTCTTCGGTGCCTCAGGTCAAGTCTACTCACTCCCTCATCCCAGACCGCAGAGAGCCAGCTCCTCAGGAATCCCCTGTGGGGATCTCATCCTCTTCCAAGGCCTCTCCTGAATTGGCAGAAGAGCCCCCTCGGAAGAGAAAGTGTAAGAGGAAACACATAGACTCACCTGAGTCCGCCACCTCTGACACAGATTTAGAGGATTCCGAGGGTTCCCCCCGTTCCCCTTCTGAAGATGTCTCCTTTGCAGACATTCTAGAAATCCTCAAACAGAGGGGAAATTGGCCAGCCCTCAACCCTTCGGAGGATGAATCTGTGTATCTTGAGGCGTTTGGCTCTCGCCCTTCCACCTCCTGGGTGTCTCCCCCCTTTGACCCCCTCATGCAGGTGGTAGCAAAAAAGGCATGGACGGCTCCTGATTCAGTGGACCCCACTCCTAGGAGACCCTCAAAATTTATCACGGCACCAGCAGATAAACAATTTCTGACCAAGGGAGTTTCTGTGGATGCTATGGTGGTTGCTGCTGCCACTAAGAAGGAACTAGCTGATCCTTCAGTGCCTGTCCATCCACCTAACAAGGAATCTAGGTCTATGGACAGGTACGGGAAGCGGATGTTCTCGTCAGCGACCTTTGCAATGCGTTCGCTGAACTACCTATGCCATTTTACTCGTCTCCAAAGAGACTTGATCAAAGAAGCGAGTGACATGTTGAAGGATCCTACAGCTGCGGGTTTTCAGGACAAGATGAACACTCAGCTGGCTACCCTGAATTCTATAGCTAACTCCTCCATGCGCCTCCTTTCGTATGCGGCTGATGGAGCGAGCAGGGCTGCAGGGACAGGTGTGGCCTTACGCCGGCATGCCTGGATGCGGCTATGCAACTTTGCGGACCCCTTTAAAATGTCATTCACTAATTCCCCGTTTGATGGATCATCTCTTTTTGGTCCTCAAGTGAAAGAAACCTTGACGAGGTGCGAGACGGATGGCAAGACTCTTTCTGCCGTCGGAGTCCGTTTTTCTACTCCTTCTAGGCCTTACCCCAAAGGCCAGAAAGGTGGGAAAATGTGGTTCCATAAACAATCTCAAGGGAATTTCCTGACGACAGAGTCGGTTCCTCCAGAGGCAGAGGAGGGAACAATAATGGTAGACGCCGCCCAGAGGCAGAGGGGTCCAGAACCAGGGCAATCGAGAAACCTTTTCCGATAAGCCCTTTCAGCATCCCTGAGGTGTTGCCCAACTGTCCACCTTCGGAGGCAGTCGGGGGAAGATTGTCACTGTACCCAGAAGCCTGGCTATCCCTAACTCAAGACAAGTGGGTACAGTCCATCATTTCAAGGCTATTCCATTCCCTTCGCTCGCTCCAAACCAATCAAAAATCCCTTCCAGATGTTCCACCCGCTCAAAGGGATATCGCAACTTTGGAAATTTCAAAGCTGCTTACAAAAAGAGCAATTCAGCCAGTTCCAGCAGACCAGCAAGGATCCGGAATCTACTCCAGGTTCTTTTTAGTTCCAAAGAAAACAGGGGACTGGAGACCAATTTTGGATCTCAGTATCTTGAACAAGTCGGTCAAGAAAACAAGTTTTCGGATGGTCACGCTACAGTCCATCCTTCCCCTATTGCGAAAGGAAAACTGGATGTGCTCTATAGACCTTCAGGATGCGTACTATCACATAAAAATGAACAGACGCTCCAGAAGATTCCTCCGCTTCAGGCTGGGAACCAGTCATTTTCAATTCGGGGCCCTGCCCTTTGGTCTCACCACTGCCCCCCGGGTGTTTACCAAATGCATGGCAGTGGTAGCTTCTCACCTGAGACGTCAAGGATTCCAGGTGTTTCCATATTTGGACGACTGGCTCCTCACAGCTCCCACCAAGCATCTTCTTCTTCTGGCCAGGGACTACACCTTTCGCATTTGTCAAAACTTAGGCATTTCAATAAATTGCGAAAAGTCTGTTTTGTTGCCTTGTCGTACTATTACCTTCATAGGCAAATCTAGACACAGTCAACATGTCTGCGAGACTAACAGATCAGAGAATAGCAGACATACACAAACTGGTCTCGCTCCTCTTCGGCAGCAACAGAGTCAAAGCCAGGTTAGTTCTGAAGGTATTGGGGATTATGGCGGCTGCCATTCCTCTGCTTCCATTAGCCAGATTCCACATGAGAATCCTTCAGTGGATGCTCTTCACACAATGGTCATACCAGCAACTTCCGATGTCCCACACCATTATGATTACACAAACGTGCAAGAATCATCTTTGGTGGTGGATGTCTTCCCCTCAGCTCTTGTTGGGAAGACCCTTTGTTCCTTCCCCTCCGGTTGCTACTCTAACAACGGACGCCTCCCTGATCGGGTGGGGGGGGGCATTATCAGGGCAGAACTGTCCAGGGCACATGGCAACCAGACGAATGCCACTTGCACATAAATGTTCTAGAGATGAGAGCAGTGCTTTTAGCGTTGCAAGCCCTTCAAGACTCTCTTCCCTTGGGAACGATAGCAATCCAGACGGACAATATGTCTGTAGTGTGGTATATCAACAAACAAGGCGGAACCAGGTCCTATCCCCTATGTCGAGAAACACTCAGACTGTGGCAATGGGCGATTTCTTCTCAGCGGTTTCTGATAGCAACGCACATCCCCGGGAAGTCCAGTCAAATGGCGGACAAGTTGAGCAGAGCTATTCTCATGCCTCACGAGTGGTCTCTGAAGGACTCTGTTGTGAGAGAAATTTTTCTCAAGTGGGGTCAGCCTTGCTGCGATCTTTTTGCTACTCCCCAAAACAGCAAGTGCAGAGATTATTTCACCCTTTTCCCGTTACCAGGCCAGCCCAGCAGAGACGCTCTAGTCCAAGTTTGGCCCCGGGGACTTCTGTATGCATTTCCTCCCTTCCCACTAATCTCTCAAGTGATACAGAAAGCTATCGCTCAGAAGGCCTCATTGATCCTCATTGCTCCTTACTGGTCTCGACAGGTTTGGTTCCCCTTTCTGCATCAATTTCTGTTGGAGCAACCTTGGCATCTGGACCTAGTTCCAGATCTTTTGATCCATCAGTCGGGTCAGTTACATCGCCCTCCCCTCTCTGAACCTCACTGCTTGGTTCCTCCAGTTCCAACCTTAGCCAGGCTTCCTCAAATATCTCACTCTGTTCGAGATATTTTAATAGCTTCCCATAAATCTTCCACTCGAAAGATTTATCTGAGTAAGTGGAAACGTTTCGCCTATTGGGCTCAAGGAAGGGAATTAGATCCTTTCACTGCTCCCATCCATATGGTTCTTGATTTTCTAGCTGAACTCTTTCATGCAGGTTCATCTCCTTCTACTCTTAAAGTTCAATTGGCAGCTATAAATAACTTTCATGTGGGCATTTCAGAGTCTGCCATAATGTCCCACAAGCTTTGCAAAGCCTTTTTGAAGGGAGTTTTTCTACTCAGACCTCCTATAAGAAATCCTCCTCCTCTGTGGGACCTTAATTTAGTTGTCAGTTCTTTGATTCTTCCCCCTTTCGAACCTGCAGCTTCCTGTTCTTTGAAATTGCTATCATGGAAGACTCTCTTTCTGGTAGCTATTACTTCAGCTAGAAGAGTTTCAGAACTTCAGGCACTCAGCTGTCGACCACCATATCTGTTGTTCCACAAAGACAGGGTATCCTTACGAACCAACCCGTCCTTTTTACCTAAGGTAGCCTCTGCTTCTAACCTAAATCAAAGCATTGACCTTCCTGTGTTCTTTCCAGAATATTCTAATAGGTCTGAACAAAAATTGCATTGGCTAGATGTTCATCGTCAGTTAAGGTACTATTTGGATAGAACCAAACAATTCAGAAAATCTGACCAGCTGTTTGTCTCTTATGCAGAAGGCAGAAAGGGACTTTCTGTTTCCAAGGTATCACTATCTAGATGGCTAACATCTCTAATTTCCATTGTCTATGAAATAAGACACCAAAAGCTGCCTAACAAACCTAAAGCCCATTCCACCAGAGCTTTGGCGACTTCTATAGCCTTCCAAGACAGACTGCCTATTGATACCATTTGTGCAGCGGCTACTTGGGCTACTCCTCACACTTTCATTTCTCATTACAAGTTGGATTTAGCTTCTAGACATAGAGCTAACTTTGGTTCCACTGTTCTCAAGAGTCTGTTCCGATAGGCCACCCGGGACAAGGTGCTAGGGACGCGGTCCCATCCAGCAAGAATGAAGGCGAGATTGACAACTTAACATATAGAAGTTATGTTCTTACCATAACGTTCCATGTTAGTTGTCTTCTTCTCGCCTTCTTTCTTGCGTCCCACCCTCCTTCCCCTGGACAGACCTAGAGGAGTTTGATTGTGACCTCTCTTTCTACCACCTCTATTGTACATAGGTATATGTTTTGTACATATATTCCTTCTTCAGGTTTTCAGGTCACCTTCTTCCATTCCCCTTGTAGAGGTGGATTCTTTCCTTTTCCAGTGGTTCTGGAGTTATTTTTTGGCTGGGCACAGCTTACAAACGAGATCTGAGGTAATACCGCCTAGCATTATGGGATATAGGGGGAGCCTCGAGTCGGTGGAACCAACTCTCGAGCTTTTAGAGTGGCCGAGTCGGAGCCGAGATCGGCTCCGAACCCATCCAGCAAGAAAGAAGGCGAGAAGAAGACAACTAACATGGAACGTTATGGTAAGAACATAACTTCTATTTAATGTGTGTATTAGCAATATGCTTAGTGCATTTAGAGCTTGAAAAGGGTTAACACATTTATTCTATTTCATACTGCATAAATCTGTACAAACTGCAGTTGCTTTCTGACCTTGTACTGTTAGCTAAAATCTTGCTTGTGCCTTGGAAATTTACTGAGAAGCAGGTGATTTCTGCTTGCTTTATGAAAATAATGAATAGAACAATACTACTTGTTTGAAACTTAGACAAGAAGTTCCGCTGTGCCATGAGAAAATACACAGCTGTAGAAGTTACAGATAATTAGTACAAAGCCTGCTTAAAAATATGAACTGCAATCAGCATTTGCTTGTATCTGAATTAGAAAAGTACCTTGAAATGTAACACTGTACAATAGACGCTTGTAAATGTATTAATGGTCACCAAGGCCAGGTTGTTTTTCTCAAAAGTTTCTCACAAATTTAGTCATGTCAGCAGAAAATCTGAGTAACATCTGCTGTAGAACAATACTGAAAGTTGTACTTGATTATGTCAGCTTAGAAGGCCATGTCTTGTAAAATAGTATAAGAATGAACATACTTCCTGTTAGTAGTTAGACAAATCCTTGAATTTGCATGTTTTTGTCTCCTTGCGGCAAGTCAATTAAAAGTGCCTTAACTGAACCTTACGTGTATTGGTCTTTGAAGTTTTTTAGATGTTATCATTTCTCGATTTTTTCACTGTTGCACAAAAACATGTACAGTAGAAAAAGCGTACTGGCTGTCAGTAAAAATGTTCACACATTTACCCTTTGCTAAGGTACATGCCCGTGTCAAGGCAATCAATTCTGCTGCCTGTGCAGATAAATTGTGTGGTAAAGGTTTCGCTTCTATAATCTCAGTATCAGAAACTACTGCATATCCTACTAGGTTCTGTCCTACAGGACCCCTTTTGCACGAGCCATCCACGTAGTATGTCACCTCTGCATCATCCAAGGGGACATCCGTGAGATCTTTTCTAGGCAGTGTCTTTTGCTCAATCACCTACAGGCAGCTGTGTGGTGTGCCATCTGCAGGGGTTGCGAGCAAGGTAGAAGGGTTCAGAGTCATGCATCGTTCAATTGTCATATGAGGTTGGCTCAACAATATAGTCATACAGGAAGGATGCCTAGCAGGGGAAAGATATGCTACCTTCTCTTGCAGTAAAATAATCGCAACTGCATGAGGCACTCTCAATGTGAGAGGGTAGAACAAAACTACTGAGGCCAAAGCCTGTACTGCCGTTGCAGCTGCAACTACTGCTTGTACACAGAGAGGTAAAGACCGTGCCACTGGGTCTAGTTGTGATGAATAATAAGCAATAGGGCGTTGCTTGTCCCCATGCTGCTGTGTTAACACTGATGTCATATAACCTTACTTACAATCTACAGTTTGGAAAAAACGTTTATGATAGTTTGGTAATCCTAAAACTAATGAGGACGCTATTAACTGTTTCAGTTTGCAGAAAGCAGATTCTGCTTCTGGTGTCCATTGTAACAAATCCTGTGCTGCCATATGCTTTTATATATCAGGTTAGTCAATGGTGCAGATTCCAAGGCATAGTTTGGAATCCAGCTCCGGCAAAAATTAGTCGTACCCAGGAAGGACATCATTTCCTTCTTGGTACTGGGTTTTGGTGCTTGCAAAATCGCTTCTTTTCTGTCCTACCCTCTTTGGATATTACATATCCTAGGTATTTAACTTGTTTTTTCCAAAGCTGCAGTTTATTTTTGTTTACTTTATGTCCTTCAGTGGCTAAAAATTGTAATAGCGCTATGGTATCTTCTTTACAATCTTGCTGGGTGGGGGCCGCCAGCAGGATATCATCAACATAAAGTAAAATCTGACTGCCTCTTGGTGGGGTAAATCCCGCCAATTTGCTTGCGATTTCTTGTGAGAATATTGTTGGACTTTCACAATATCCCTGTGGTAGTCGCGTATATGTATACCTTTTCCCCTGAAATGTGAATGCAAACCAATATTGGCTGTCAGGGTGTATCGGTATCGAAAAGAACGCATTGCTGATATCTACCACAGAAAAATATTTCTGTTGAGGTTTTAAATCATTCAACAGGGTGTGTGGGTCTGGCACCGTAGGTGCCCTTGGTATTACTGCTTAATTTACAGCTTGTAAATCTTGGACCATACGCCATTCTCCATTCGCTTTCTTAACAGGAAATAAGGGTGTGTTACATGGTGAATCAGGAGATTCCACCAGCACCCCTTCCTTAAGTAAAGCTGCTATAATAGGTTTGATTCCTATCTCTGCATCTTTTCTTAAGGGATACTGTCTTTTCTGTGGTCTAAATGCTGACTTTGGCGTGATAGTAACTGGTCCCGCTGTACGAATAAGTCCTACATCTGACTTTCCTGTTGACCAAAGATTTTCTGGTATATTCTGTAAGGCATTCTCTTCCTCCTTTAATAGGAGTGCTAATCAGCTGTCCTTGCTAGACTGCAAGTGCACGGCTGGGTGGGTCTGAGTTATCCAATTCAACTTCTGCATTTGTATTCCCTGTTCTGACAGTTCTAACTCTGTCTGCTTTTCCCATCTCGTGACTTTTTCTCCTAAGTCTACCCATTTTACATTCTTGTCCTTAGTTAAGCTAACATGTGGTAATCGATTAGATTTATAGAGTGCAAAGAACTCCTGGGGCAATGAACAGCTGGCTACACTGTTCCCTTCCATGTCCCAGTACAGATTATGTAATATCAATCTGTTTGCATGATTTCTAAACAATTCTTGCTCATATTCCTTATCAGGTCCTGGTGTGTTACAATAATACAGTGTACAGTGCAACAAATGTTGTTTATCAATGTCAAGGGAGGGGAACTTGCTGATGGCTACGTTCATCAACTCTCCAGTCACTGCCCCTGGGCCAGTTGTAACCAAGTCCTGGCTGTACCAATAGAACATTTCACCCTCCGATTGCACTGCAAAGGTATCAATTTGTCGCTGTGCTTCCATACCCTGCATAGTCGGAACTACTGCTATACCAAATAGCTGCATAAGGTCTCTGCCCAAGAGGTTTACTAGGCATTTTGCAGAAACAACAATTTTACTTTTCTGGGTCAATCCTGAAACAGGATCAGTTATTACAATATTATAGGAGAGAGGCTCCCGATACAGCTGTCCATTAGCTGCTTTCACTAGTATGTAATTAGGTGACTCTGAATTCTCTGGCAGTTTGGAGGGATGTATCAGGGTCCGTGATGTCCCTGAGTCACACAAGAATTTGACCTCCCTCCCTTCTACCAGGAGTGTAACTTCTGGTTTTGTGTCTGCTATATAGAGCTCTAAGCTCAATAAAGCTAAATCCAATATTTCATTTTCTTCACTATCCGTAACTTCCTGCACTTCCTCTATTTCTTCTGTCACATCCTCTACTCCTTCTATCACATTCTCATTTGTCCTTTCTCTGCTATCCCCTTCTAGTGATACTATCATATAGTCAGTCCTCACCCTCCTTGTCTTCCGTGGTTGCCTTCTTGTTTTTCTTGCAATCCCTTGCCAAGTGTCCCTTTTTACCACATTTAAAACATTTACCCCTTTTCTTTCGCTTTTCAAAGTCCTCTGATCACTGATCAGATTGTTTGTTTCCCTGGGCATTTCTCTTGCCCTTTTTCCCGGACTGTACTACATAAACTTTTGCTCCATCTTTTACAGAAAATACTTGGGCTTTCTTTTTCTTTTTGCTATTAAAATGCCTTTTGGCATGCCTAGCATATTCAAGTAATGACTGTAACCTGCTTGTACGATGATCTACCATGTGCTTTGTAATAAAACTGCTTATGGGTGCAATGCTGCCTTTCAAAAATGCATTCTTTAACTGCTGCTCATATGGGGAATCTTGTGTCTGATCTTCAGGAACCTGCTTTCCACAATGGTTATTAAAACATTCTAACAGTCTGGCATAATATCTGTCAATAGTTTCACCTTCTTCTTGGATGCATTGATTAATGCAAGTCCAGTCTGCCCTAGGCTTCCATTTCTCAGAGATGCGGTCTGTAAGACCTTTTACTCTGTTGTCTAGTTCTGCGCTGCTATGTGGGAGGGGTCTGTGTGCAGCGTCACGGGGATTCCAGTTGCCACTAATCATGTGCCAATCTGGTCCCACAATTTGTCTGACTACTTTTTCTACCTCTTCTCCATTTAAATTATAACTTAGCCTCATTCCTTGTAAATCTTTTAAGAACTTTCTAAAATTAACTTTTGGATGGGGAATTCCCTCAGTGGCTTTCCGGATGTCTTTCGGAGTCCAGGGTCTATACACTAGAATAGTTGGGTCCTGACCTTCTTACCCTGCCTGAAGATTAGGTACTTTTATATGTGGGCATATTTCTTCCTCACTCATAGATCGTGAATTCCTACCCATTTGATATAATTCAATGTCCCCTTTTGAGTTACCTGCCCGTGTTCGAGACCTGGTCTCGATGGGATCTCTAATAAATGGTTTTGCTTTTGTAGTGTCTCTGTTTACAGTGGCAGCAGGATATCGCGGGGGTGGACTAACTTGTTCACTTGCTTCATATTCTGGTAAGGGGGGGGCGGAGGGGCCGATGCTATTACTAAGTTATTGTCCTCCTTATCTAAAAACATTGCTTTTGAATTATTGTTCTTTTGTTCCCTACGGTTTACTTCCTCAATCCACCTGTGTGCCTGAGGAATTCCTAATTGGTGCTGCTTTTTGACCCGACCTTTGGAATTGGTTTTAAGCTGTTTGACAAGTTTGATAAGCGAGGATTTTTCTAATTTACCATCAAATTCATACTTATTACCCCACTTTTAATATTATCAGCACCCTGTGACTGCATGTATTTTGCGTCTTTGGTTAACGGCGGATTTTGGGGTCTTTTTGTGCAATTATTACCCATTTTGTTCTACCCTTTTTAATCGTTACGTAACTCCTTATTTTTAACGTGGTACCACGGATTTTGTTATAGTCTCTTCAGAGTGACTGCCTACCTACTCTGTTTCCCTGATCTATGACAAGACAGTAATCTTTTCTGTCCCTGACTTGTAAAAATACAGTCCTGACAAAAACAATACAAATCTAGTCCCTAATCTAAAACAGAAAAAAAGGTAGATTCACCTTACCTGAGCCTTCGTGATTGATCACCTGGTTCACAAAAAACCCGTCCTTCAGTCACAGATCAGAAAGTGGCTGGCCTCTTTTGTACGACAATCCAGTCGGAGGGCTTTTCAAATAAGAAGAACCTATGTGGTTTCTTCTACGGTTTCAAGCCACCTGGCCTGTCTGATCCGAGGCGAAGTGAGGATTTCCGGTCCGAAGGACCAATCTGTCAAAGGAAAAAACTTCAAAGACCAATACACGTAAGGTTCAGATAAGGCACATTTAATAACTTGCTGCAAGGAGACAAAAACATGCAAATACAGGATTTTGCCTAACTACTAACAGGAAGTATGCTATTCTTATACTGTTCTACAAGACATTGCCTTCTATGGTTGACGTAATCAAACACAACTTTCAGTATTATTCTACAGCAGATGTTACTCAGATTTTCTGCTGACATGACTGGATTTATGAAAAACATTTTGAGAAAAACAACCTGGCCTTGGTGGGCTCTAGCCCGTTACAAGCTTCTATTGTGTAGTTGTAATACATGTGTTACATTTCAAGGTACTTTTCTATCTTAGGCACAAGCAAATGCTGATTGCAGTTCATATTTTCAAGCAGTCTTTGTTCTGGTTATCTATAGCTTCTGCAGCTGTGTATTTTCTCACAGCACAAGCGGAACTCCTTGTCTAAGTCTCATAACATTAATACAAGTGATACATCTATTCATTATTTTCCTGACACAAGCAGAAATTATCTGCTTCCCTGTAAATTTCCAAAGCATAAGCAAAGATTATAGCTGCGCATATTTCATGACAATACAAGGTTAGAAAGCTTCTGCAATTTGTACAGATTTTATGCAGTGTGAAATACAATAAATGTGTTAACCCTTTTCAAGCCTTAAATGCACTAAGCATATTACTAATACATACACTAATACATATTTTTCTGACAGTTGTTTTTACTGGATACAGAAGTTGTAGTTAAAAACCTGTGTGCCTTTTCTATCTGGAAAGATAGTGATTTAGGTAGGTTTAGAATTTTAGGAATCCAAGAAGGCAGGAAATTAATCATATTGTCTCCCTCCATCTGCTCCAGGATGCCACAGATTCTTATTTTGTTTCTCCTGGTTCTATTCTCAATGTTGTCTATCGTTTCAATGAGTCTGGTGTTTTCTTGATGAAGAAAGTATATGTTTTTCTCTCTTTCTGTTGATCTGTCGTCTATATCTGTTACAGAATCTTCCAAAGAAGTAATCTGGGCAGTTTGTTGTTCAAGGACTTCATTTAATAGGTTATTTGTTTGGTGGTATATTCTTTTATATTACCCACTTTTAAGTTTAATTTCTATATTTTACCCACCAAGTCTTGAACTTTAGTAAGGATTTCCTGTATTTCTTTCTTCACTGGAGTTTCTTGCTGAGAAAATTTGGAGCTGCCCATCTTTGTGAATGTGATTTCAGTGTACCATATATTCAAAAGTTTGACAGGAAAATATGACAATTTTAGTTTAAAAATTACACCAACTTGTAGCTTACAACTTCCAAAATCTGATTTCAGTAGTTTGTCTTTGTTGGCGAAATCAAATAAAAAATCCTGTCAGGAAAAAATGAAGATTGCAGAGCTCATGAACTCTGCTGCTTTCAGCTTGCCATCCAAGCCATACCCCTGCATTCATAGTTCTGATGATGTCGTGATGTGTTAGTGTTACAGATGAAAGTGCTAAACTGTGGATGTCTTTAACCTACTTTTGGTATTAAACATATTCTTTGACAAGTTTTGAGTTCAGTGGCTGATTTGCTGGTTGTTTTGTTGTTATTAGATACTGTTTTCTTCCAGTACCAGAGCTGCACTCTTGTTTCTTCCTTTTGTTCTCCCTGTGGGTTCAACTGGTTGGGAGCTTTGAAATAAACAATCTCCTGTTTATAATGATTAAACCATTGTCCAATAGTTTTTCTTTTGTCATATATGTATATATATATATATATATATATATATATATATATATATATAAATTTACAATGGGTAGGTACAATTTCTGACATATCTTTTTCCACTGTAAGGATACCCCAATATATATGTATGAGAGATGTTAGTTCTTTATCATTTGAATCAAAAGTGGTAACAAATCTTATAGCAGTCTCAGGCTTATTAGATTTTTCAGTATATTGCAGTAACTCACTCTTAACTTTCTGATCAATCTTTTCTTATGCTGCATTAACTAAACTAGTCTTCTAACGCTTTTATAAAATCCTTTGTGTCAAATCCTGGGAAAAATTAACATAATCATCATTAGAGGATCACATTCTTTTAACTATAAGAGACTGCAAAAAAGGAATATTGCTCATAATATATTTGGGGTGCATACTATTAGCTCCTTACAAATAATTGTTATGGAATGGTTTTCTAAGTAATGATGTTCTTACTGTACCATTTTGACTTTTGGTAACCTGCACATCTGAAAAAGCAAAGTGTTCTGATGGCATTCAAAACTAAAATTTATGCCTCACTTATTACTATTCAGATAATCCACAAATTCCTGAAGAAAGATAATATCTAATATCCATTCTAGCCAACAATTATCTAAATATCTGTGCACATTAATGACACAGATGTAGCTGTTGCTGGTATCATAAAAAAGTTGTTTCTGTATATATGCCATGAATAGGTCAGCATAAATAGGTGCAAATGAAGCCCCCATAGCCACCCCCTTCATTTGCAAAAAAAAAAAATCATTAGCAAAATAAAACACATTCTTAGTGTGAATATGTTCTGTAAGGCATAAAACAAATGCATTAGAACCTAGACTGTACAACTGAGTTATTTATAACCAAAATTCTAGAGCCAATAGCCCTGCCCAGTATGGTATGTTGGTATAGAGTGAATTAACATCTCAACAATATACCAAAATGTTTCCATCTGTAAATCATCCATAAGATGAAGAAATTCAGTTGTATATTGTATTCTGGATCTAATACCAGTTAAAAGTGGTTTTAAATACTGTGTAAGAAATTCAGAAAGTGGCTCTGTAAGTGACCATTTCTGTAACACTGTTAGTCTTCCAGGGGTTTAACAGACATTTTTTGGATCTTAGGTAGCATATACAATGTCTGAATTTGTGGTTCATCTACTGTAAGCTCCAAAGCCACATTTTTTCTGAATAATACTCAAATAATAATACTCAATAAAACTGTTCTCATTTTCATTTTCTGTATGCTTTGTTCCTTCTTTGCCAGAATTCCCAAGAATAAAATGATTCAATGAATTTATTTTTTGTTTGTTACCAATCTTGCTAAAGAAATTTTTAGTAAAATTCTTGGAAAAATAGACAGCTTTTTTGAAATTCTTTCAAGTGAATTGTCTATTATGTTTGTAGTCATTCAAATCATGCTGACACTTTTTAAGATTTTTATTTTGTAATTGTTTTTCTAGAGTAAATAATGTATTTGAAAATTAATTAAGCTATGTAGATTATATCTTATGTAGGAGGGCCAGTTTGAAGGAGATTGGAGACTGTAAAGTGGTGACCGGAGAAAGTGTTGTTAGGCAGCATAGGATGGTGGTTTGTAGGATGACGTTGGTGATCAAGAAGAGGAGGAGGAGGAGTGTGAGGGCAGCACCAAGGATCAAATGGTGGAAATTGAAAAAAAGTAATTGTGAGGTGGAGTTCAGGGATGAGTTAAGGCAGGCACTGGGTGGCAGTGAAGAGTTACCAAATAGCTGGGTAACTACAGCAGAGCTAGTAAGGGAGATGGCTAGAAAGGTGCTTGGTATCACATCTGGACAGAGGAAGGACGACAAGGAGACATGATGGTGGAATGAGGAAGTACAGGAGAGTATACAGAGAAAGAGGTTGGCAAAGAAGAAGTGGGATTGTCAGAGAGATGAAGAAAGTAGGCAGGAGTATAAGGAGATGAAGTGCATGGCAAAGAGAGAGGTGACGAAGGCTAAGGATAAGGCATATGATGAGTTGTATGAAAGGTTGGACAATAAGGAGGGAGAAAAGGACCTGTACTGATTGGCTAGACAGAGGGACCGAGCTAGGAAAGATGTGCAGCAGGTAAAGGTGATGAAGGATAATGAGGGAACCATATTCACAAGCGAGGAGAGTGTGTTGAGGAGATGGAAAGAGTACTTTGAGGGGTTGATGAATGAAGAGAATGAGAGGGAGAGAAGGTTGGATGATGTAGGGATAGTGAATCATGAAGTACAATGGATTAGCAAGGAGGAAGTAAGGATAGCCATGAAGAGAATGAAGAATGGAAAGGCTGTTGGCCCAGATGACATACCTGTGGAAGCATGGAGGTGTTTAGGTGAAATGGCAGTGGAGTTTTTTAACCAGATTGTTTAATGAAATCTTGGAAAGTGAGAGGATTCCTGAGGAATGGAGAAAAAGTGTTTTGGTACCGATTTTTAAGAATAAGGGTGATGTACAGAGCTGTAGTAACTATAGAGGGATTAAATTGATCAGTCACAGCATGAAGTTATGGGAAAGAGTAGTGGAAGCAAGGTTAAGAAGGGACGTCATGATTAGTGATCAGCAGTATGGTTTTATGCCGGGAAAGAGCATTACAGATGCGATCTTTGCTCTGAGAGTGTTGATGGAGAAGTACAGAGAATGTCAGAAGGTGTTGCATTGTGTTTTTGTAGACTTAGAGAAAGCATATGACAGGGTGCCTAGAGAGGAGTTGTGGTATTGTATGAGGAAGTCAGGAGTGTCAGAAAAGTATGTAAGAGTGGTACAGGATATGTACGAGGGTAGTGTGACAGCGGTGAGGTCTGCAGTGGGAGTGATGGATGCATTTAAGGTGGAGGTGGGGTTACATCAAGGATCAGCTCTGAGCCCTTTCTTATTTGCAATAGTGATGGACAGGTTGACAGACAAGATCAGACAAAAGTTCCCGTGGACTATGATGTTTGCAGATGACATTGTGATCTGTAGTGAGAGTAGGGAACAGGTGGAGGAGACCCTGGAGAGATGGAGATATGCTCTAGAGAGAAGAGGAATGAAGGTCAGCAGGACTAAGTAAGACGGAATATATGTGTGTGAATGAGAGGGAGGATAGAGGAATGGTGAGGATGCAAGGAGTAGAGGTGGCAAAGGTGGATGAGTTTAAATACTTGGGGTCAATAGTTCAGAGTAACGGTGAGTGTGGAAGAGAGGTGAAGAAGAGAGTACAGGCAGGATGAAGTGGGTGGAGAAGAGTGTCAGGAGTGATTTGTGACAGACGAGTACCTGTAAGAGTGAAAGGGAAAGTCTACAAGAGGGTAGTGAGACCAGCTATGTTATATGGGTTGGAGACAGTGGCATTGACAAAAAGGCAGGAGTTTGAGCTGGATGTGGCAGAATTAAAGATGTTAAGATTTGCACTGGGTGTGACGAGGGTGGACAGGATTAGGAATAAGTATATTAGAGGGTCAGCCCAGATTGGAAGGTTTGTAGACAAAGCCAGAGAGGCACGATTACGTTGGTTTGGACATGTGCTGAGGAGGAATGCTGAGTATATTGGGGAAAAAGATGCTAAGGATGAACCTACCAGGTAACAGGAAAAGAGGAAGGCCTAAGATAAGGTTTATGGATGTGGTAAGAGAGGACATGCAGGTGGTTGGTGTGACAGAGCAAGATGCAGAGGACAGGAAGAAATAGAAACAGGTAATCTGCTGTGGCGACCCCTAACGGGAACAGCCGAAAGAAGATAATGATGTAGAAAATGTTAATTGAGTTTTATGTACAGAAATAGAGTGCAGATTGACAGAGATAAAAAAAAAGTTAAAACAACTTTAACTTGGCAGACACAAGGATTTTTCTAAAAAGCTGAAGTTTGTGGTGTGCGGCCATAATCTCCCTTCCCAGGACTCACATGATTGGTGCATATACTGTCTTGGGCCACTCACTTACAGACCCAGTGTTCCATTTGCTACAACTTTGATCCACAGCTGCAGATACAGGACAGCAACCAAATATTTTTAACTCAAAGAGCACTTTATTTGCGGAAAAATAATAAAATAAGTTGATAAAATAAGTTGAAGAGCAGCAATAAATCAGCAATAAATCAAGCGCTTTTGTCTCTGTTCATTCAGCGACTGTTTCAAGATAAAGCACACAGTCAGCAGTCCCTTTTTAAAACAGTAAAAGACAACCCCCTAATTAAATAGTTTTTTACTATTTTAAAAAGGGACTGTTGACTGTGTGCTTTATCTTGAAAAAGTCTCTAAATGAACAGAGATGAAAGCGCTTTATTTATTGCTGATTTATTGCTGCTATTCAACTTATTTTATCAACTTATTTTATTATTTTTCCGCAAATAAAGTGCTCCTTGAGTTAAAAGATTTGGTTGCTGTCCTGCATCTGCTGCTGTGGACTTTGTCTTGGAGTTTCTAGTTTCATTTTGCTGATTTGATTCACAGCTGTCAATGAATGAAAGACAAAGCTGGATCTTAAGGGTCTTTTACCTTCTAGAGATGTTTCCTCCTCCTCCACTCCAACTAGTAGGGGTGATAAGAGTGATCAGGATCAGAAGGGGGGCCTAGGGACCCCAAATCTTCAAAGAAGGATTGCAAGGGTGTGACTCACCCTGATTCTAGCCAGCCAGATCTGAAGAGTCAAAGGTCTGCGGGTTCTCTGGCTGTCTTGTAATGTCTTTGGATCTGACAACTCATACCCATTCTCCCTCTGTGCCAACTGTGGGGAAGGACCCTTCCTTGACACTCATTGTCTCTAGCCCACTTCTGTCAAGTGGGGTGCCTTCAGGCAGGATTTATTTTTTTTCACAATTTGGAGCAGCCGATGTGGTCTTTTCTGCAGGCTCAGATGCAGTTGGGCTTGATCCCATCTGCCTTGGGTCCTCTACCTGAGGATATAGCTCTGACTAACTTCTTTCCTTCCTCAAGGCTGGTGGCTGCAGGGTTCCCTGAGATGATTGATGTATCACCTTCATGATTGGGTACAACTGCCTAGCCAGTTTTGGCTCCCTCCCCTTGCCTTGGCCGTCTCGACATCAGCAGTCTCAGAGCTCAGCAGGTTTCAGATCTGACTATAAGGGGCTGGGGTTTTCAGGTTGGGGTTGACACTTCGAATTTCGATGTTGTTCCTCATGCTTGACACCTCATGCCTCGATAGTTCGGCTCCAGTCTTGGTGTTGGGACAGGTGGGAGCAGCTATGGAGTCTTAGCATATCCTTGGAGTCTTCGGATCTCAGGGTGCAGACTGCAGGCAGCCTGCTTAGGTCCGTGCCTTCAACATGGTAGAAAAGATGTTCTCCCTCCTGGAGAGGGAGTAGTTGGTGCCAAACAGCTTCCCTCCCCCTCCTTGTCTCTGCCTGTAGACTTGCACCAGCTTGGATATCCTGATCCAGGACCCCCTGCCTCTTCCATTTCTCACCTGGACTTCCCCTATGCAGGAGGGTCATGGCAAGGGGTGGTGCAAGAAGAAGGACTTGAATCCCACAGAGGAATCCATCACCGAGGATACCAATCTTGATGAAGGAGAGGGAACCCCAAAATCCCTCACAAAAATACCTCTTTTGATGATCTTATGTTACTGATTTGCCAGCATGGGGGCTGGACATCTAAAGTCCCATCTCTGGCAGAGTCGGCATTTTTGGAAGAAAATGGTGTGGGCCCATCCACATCCTGGGTGGACCCCCCCCCCCCCTCCAGACACGGTTATTGACGGCGATTTTTAAGTCTTGGAGAGAGCCCGATACAGTGGAACTGATACTTAAAAGCCCAATAAGATCTTAGCCCCTCCCAAGGATTGATGACATTGGAGTTAGCATCCTGCCATTGATGCTGTTGTGGTGGTGGTAGTGGTGTTGGTGGTGGCAGTCACCAAGAAGGACATCTTAGAACAGAGCTCATTGATCCACCAACCTAACAGGGAGTCTAGGGCACTGTACCTGTTAGGGAAACACTGCTGTGCATCAGCTACCTTTGTGCTTAGAATGTTAAATTACCTGGCTCACTTGACAAGATTTCAGTGGGATATCATCTAAATGTCAAGAGCGATTAAGGCACAACATACTACAGAGACTCAAAAGAGTCTAGAGACACAGTTGTTCAATTTGCAGTTTATTTCTAACATGTGCACATGTCTGCTCTTCAGTGCAGCTGATGCCACATCCCAGGCTGGTGGCGTTGGCACTGCCATGTGTTGCCAAGCTTTGATGAGATTGTGTTACTTTGTGGATTGCTTAAAGGTGTCATTTATTAGTGCCCCTTGTGATGACTCTTCACTCTTTGGGCTTAAGATTAAAGACACTTTGACCAGAAGCAAGCAAGATAGAAAGATGCTGTCTGCCATTGGAGTGCATTTTACTAACCCCCAACAAGCCTTCTCAGGAACTAGAAGAGGGAAATATCTGTTCTTTAGAAAAGTGTCACAATCTTTTCAGGATGCTCCTGTGGAGAGTTCCCCTCATGACATGGGGATAACCAGAATGACTGCCGCTTGCACAGCAGGAATGGTCTGAAGAACCAGGGCTTTCACAAAGCCTTTTCAGCATTCCTGTAGAGTTTCCCAACTGTCCTGCTCTGGAGGCAGTCAGAGATCACATGGCTGTACACCTGGAGACTTGGGAAGCCATTACCTCTGACACATGGGTCTTACCCACAGGCTACACAATTCCATTTTTATTTCCACAAAAAAATGCAATGCATCTTCTGGGTGTTATACCTGGTCAGAGAAGGGATGCAGCTATTGAAATCTAAAATCAAACAGAGTCATCCAAGAGGTCCACCAGACCAGCGAAGATCTGGATTGCGTTCTAAGTGTTTTTTTGGTACCAAAGAAGTTAAGGACTTCAGGCCAGTTTTGGATTGAAGTAAATTGAATTACTTTGTGAAAAAGACCAAGTTCCATATGGTCACGGTGCAGTCCATTAAGATTGACTGGATGTGCTTGATCGACCTCAAGGACACCTACCATCATATAAAGATAATGAAACAGTTCAAGAGGTAGCTGCACTTCTAACTGGGAGCCAGTCATTAGCAATTCAGAGTGCTGCCCTTTGGTCTCACCACCACCCCCAGGTGTTCACCAAGTACATGGCAGTACTGGCAGTCTTTCTCAGGCTGCAGAGTTTCCAGGTTTTTCCTTCCCTGGACAATTGGCTTCTGATCACCTTCATGATAGCATTGTTAGTCAGGGACAGGAATTTCTTATTCCAGTTGTGCGTTTCCTTGGGAATCACCATAAACTATCAAAAGTCTAGCCTTCAGCGAGTTAAAACATTGGAGTTCATAACCTGCTAGTTGGATTTCACAGTATCTGACATTTGTACTCAGGCTAGTTTCTTACTGTCTTACAGGAAACATTCAGCTTTCCTGGTTCCGAGACTCTTAGATCACATGGCTGATGCAATCTGTTTAGTACTCCTAGTGAAGTACCATATGGGGATACTGCAGTGGACACTAACAACTCAGTGGTCCTAATTGCCCCACTCTGTGGATTTTCCCATCATGTTTACAGAAATCTATTGAAGTCAAATAAAGTGGTGGTTGAAGTCTTCCCTAATGTCAGCTGGGAGACCATTTGCTCTTCTTATGCTCCTGGGTGTGGCCATGACACAAGCCTCTCTTCTCAGGTGAGGGAGGGGAGTTCAAACGGATGACAGTCCAAGAGACTTGGTCAACACTTGAGGCCAATCTTCACATCAATGTCTTGGAGATAAGAGCAGTCCTCCTTTTGTTACAGGCCTTTCAAGGCTTCCTCCACAAGGGTGTGATTTCCTAGAAGATGGACAGTATCTTGGTCATCTGGTATCTGAACAAACGGGGGGAACTAGATCTTACCATCTTCACTGGGAAGCTATGAGGGTTTGGCAGTGCATAATTTTGTCTCAATAGTTGTTGTTAGCAATGCACATCCCAGGGAAATTCAACATTTTAGCAGACAGTGTGAGCAGGAACATCCTTCTTCCTCAAGAGTGGTCCCTAAATCCAAGGGTAGCAGCTGAGATCTATCAACACTAGGGCACTCCATTTTGCAATCTGTTTGCTTCCCCATCCAACACCAAATGCAACAGTTATTACACCTTAATCCCTCCACAGGGACAGTCACCCAAGAATGGTCTCCTGTGTGCTTGTCCCTGGGTCTCTTGTATGCTTATTCTTCTCCTCCTCTGATAATAAAGTTCCTTCAGAAGACTGTCCATTGTTGAGCGATTGTGGTCCTCATTGCTCTCTTTTGGCCCCATTAGGTGTGGTCCTCTTTTCTTTGGCCTCCTTGGGTGCTGGATCCCATTCTGGATCTGATCTTTCATCTGGTGAGTTTGGATCCACCCAACCTCTGGACTTTCAAGTTAACTGCATGGCCATTTATCCCGAGCGTTCAGAGAGAGTAGTCCACATTTTATTCTCTTTTCAGAAGTTATCTACACATAAAGTCTACTCTAGCAAGTAGAGTTGTTTCATGTTTTGGGCTTCCTCTAAAGGTCTGCATCATTTTTCAGGACCTATTGAGGCTATCCTTGATTTTGTTGCTGACCTGTTTCATTTGGGACCTAGTTATTCCACTATTAAAGTCATTTACTAATGTAATTTGTGGCTTTTTCCAACTTTCACACTGGCATTGATAATAAGCCTCTGGTGGCATTAAAGAATTCAAAAACTTTTCTCAGTGGATCTGTTTTATTATGTCCCACTGTCTGGACTCTGTACCTGCATGAGATTTATGTTTTATGCTTCATAGGTTGGTACTAGGCTATCGGCCCTAGGGCCTATACAAGCCTAGCCATAACAATTCCCTGGCTATTTCTTCCCACAATATTTACTTCCCTGGACCCCTGTCTAGCAGGGCGATTGACATGATCCCTGGGGTAAATCTCCTATCACCCATCTAGTTGTCAAGGTTCCTTTTGAAGAGGGCGAAGGAGGCGCTGTTATTGACATGTAGTCTAGATCAGGAACCTATCCCTCCAGCATGTTTTGTTCATTGTGATGATAAGGTTTAGGCCCCTGGAGCATGTGGCTCTGATGGATTGGGATTAAGTGTAGCATGTCCAACAGCTCTGGGTTTGACATGGCGTTGCATGTTAAGCAGAGATTGCCTCTGAGTAGACGATATGCAACAGAGTATAGCTGGAGTTTTTTTAGTCTGTCAGCATAGGGCATCTGTTTTAGGCCTGTGATTCTTTTGGTGAGGTGTTTCTGCGGCTTTTACAGTTGTTGCAGATGTCTTGTGTGGTACATACCAAACGGGGCGGTGTACTCTATGATGGGTCTAATGAGGGATGAGTACAGTGGGACAATTACCTCATTTTGTTCTGGATGAAAAGCCCTTAGTGATAAGGTGTGCCACATAAAAGGATTTCCTGACTGTTGTGGCGATGTGGTTATCGAAGGTGAGATCACTGTCCACCTGTGTTCCTAAGTTTCTTATGACACTTTCGGTGTTTAGTGTACTGCCACCTATGTGGCAATTCATGGGTACATGGTTTTTCCCAAAGGGGATAACTGTACACTTCTTGGCATTGAGCTTGAGCCCATGGCTCTGGCACCAAGCATCTGTTTCTGTAAGGCCCTTTTGTAGAATATCCACATCATTTGGGGATTCAATAATGGCTCCCAGTTTGCAGTTATCTGCGAACTTTGTTAGCCAGAGTTCCTTGTACTTCAGAGAAGTAGATGCCAAGCAAGAGCGGTCCCAGGACTGAACCCTGAGATACTCCACTTGTCACTTGTCTGGAGCTGGATTTCGAGTCGGCTACTTTTACAGTGTGGGTTCTGTCAGTAACTCAGTTGGCAACCCATAGAGTGATGTAGGGATTTATGCCCAGCTTAGTAAGTTTATCTATGATTCCAGAATGGGGGATGGTGTTGAAGGCCTTGGTGAGGTCCAGATAGGCTCTGTAGATCACCTTACCCTTGTCCACGGCTCTGGACACTAATTCGAAGAAGTCAGCCAGGTTCAGGAGACACGATCGGCCCTTCACGAACCCAAACTGGGTGGGGTCTAGTGTTTGAAGGTTGCCAATGTCTTTTTTTATAAGTTCCATGATAATACGTTCCATGGCCTTGCAGATCAGTCTCATCAGACTGATGTTCCCAGGATCCAAGGTAGATCCCCCCTTGTGGAGTGGGATAACTGTAGCTGTGTGCCACTCAGTGGGCACAAAGCCTGAGGGGAGGCTATGATTAAATATGACACTTAGGTGAAGTGCCAGTTCATTTTGTAGTTCATGTAGTACACAGCCCGGGATGTTGTCTGGTCCCATGGATGCTGTATTCTTAGCTTTGGAGAGTGCGCTTTTTACCTGTTGGTTGTGATTACTGGAATCTGGCAATCTTTCAGTATTGAGATGGGCTCTTTAGTGGGTGAGAGGGGGTGAAATTAGCACTGAATCAATCTGCCAGGATATTGGCAATGTCCTTGGGATCAGTATATTTAATGCCATTCTATTGTAGCTCAGAGCAGATCTGAGCATTGCCATTTAGATTCTTAACATAGCTATAGAATGCCTTGTGGTTGTCTTTGGAATCTTTTGCATTTTATTTTCGGAACTAGCTTTGGAGGATTTTATGAGGGATCTCAGTTTTTTACTGAGGTTGGTAAGGGAGTTTTTTTGCATCCTGGGATTTTCCTCTTTTCTGCAACAGTTTATTCCTTCTGTTGTATAGTTTGTTTATGACAGGAGACAACCAGATTGGCTTCTTTTTTTTTGGAGGATAGCTCTTGGTTCTATTTGGGATGGCATGATTCATGCACAAGTGGATGTGCTCGTACAGTGCTTTAGTGTAGGATTCGGCAGTCGAACTTTCAGTTCCTGTCTGCATGGGTGTCATGAAGTTTGTCACTTCTGACTTGAGTAGCATGAAGTTGGCCTTGGAGCAGTTTTTTATAGATGTTTCCTTACTGGGGGTTGGGGGTGGGATGTGGATGTCAAAGGTAATCACCTTATCGTCAGACCTAACCAGCTAGGGGGTGACCACTGGTGTGGAGCATCGATTTCCCATCTTGGTAATGACCAGGTCCAGGATATTGGGGCCCCTGGTGGGACTATGTATTAGATAATCCAGGGCGTTGGAATTTATGAATTCCAAGAACCATTGGGCAAAGGTGTTGGTACACGAGTAGTTTTCCCAGTTAATGGTAGGTTAGTTGAAATCACCCAGTATTAGGGTGTTTGGTTGTATCTTAATATTTCCAGTATGTTTAGAAAGGTGTAGTGAGAATCTTGAGGCATAGTGGGGGATCTGTAGCAAGCTACAATTTGGATTGCAGTCTTGTCTAATGTTAGTTGCACCTGGAAAATTTCGGATGCATTGTGTTGGACAGCTAGCCTGGAGGTGTGAATATCCTTGGTGAATATGGACACTCCTCCACCTTTAGTGTTTCAGTCCTGGTTTGGTGGCTGAAAGGTGTGGTAAGAGTTGTAGCCTGGTATTGCAGGGAAGCTCTCTGGAGCCTTGAACCAGGTCTCAGTTACTGCATGGATATCGATGTTGTCCATTTTTAGGACTGCCTTGAGAGAGAGTGTATTTAGAGATTTCGATTTCTAGCATTGAGTAGCATTACCTTCAGATTTTGCATACTTGTACCTGTTACGGTGGTGGTTTTGTCCTTTGATCCTTGCCTAAAAAAGGCACTATAGGGGTGGCAAGAGCCTTAACCAGTAACCTGAATCCCAGGGGCAACAAGTGCAGACCACCTCTGGCAAAGCATCGTGGTTTGCCGATCATGTCGTCCCAGGCAGACAGATACTGGATCCCCTTTGAATGACACCAGAAGCTTAGCCAATTGTTGAAGTCAATCATTTTGTCCTTATACTGTGGTATCATTCTGGAAGAAGGCAGGATGCTACTCGGGGCTAGGCTCATGCCTGCCTGGGCGACATGATGCAAGAGCTCATCCATGTCTTTTTTCATGTAGTCCAGGGAAGTACATCTCAAGTCATTCAGTCCAACATGGACAATGACAGAGTCATATTTGTACTTGTTGTGGAGCGACTTGACTGCATGCATTATGTGGCAGATCCTGGCAGCTGACTGTAATTTTCTCCTTGTTCAGCCTGGTGAGTGGGACGTCAGTATGCCTGACTATAGAGTCACCTATGACTAAAGTGTTGGGTACGTTGTCTTGCCTGGGTGGCACACTGGTGTTGTGAGCTATGTGATACTTTGGTTGTGATTGGTGTTTGTTTCTGTTTCAGCTTCAGAGGTCCTTGTTGCTTGGGCAGGTTAATGTTATGGCTCTCCACATATGTGGGTTTAGTGTTGCTTATGTGTTGCTTGAGGTGTAGTGTGGGTGTTAACCTTCTCCTCTTCATTGTCTAGCACAATCTTGGCTGGAAAGAGCTTTGCTTCCAATTTGGCTATGTAAGTGCATCTCTCTCGCAGGTTGTAGTGTTGGGTGGTAGGAGGAGAGGGTTGCTTTCTCCATTGCCCCAGTATGCCCAGATTCACCAGGTGGACAGGAGAAATCACTTGAAGCTGACCCTTCTCTTCCCTTGCCTGAAACACATTACTACCACAAATCTGCCAAGTATTATCTTTTTTCCTTCTTCTGTCACTATTGGAGCTCCTTTATCAATTAGTGTAATTACCTCCCTTTTCCTTTGCCCCTGAAATTCGTGTAAATATCTATCCTGAAATCCTTCCTTTATCAAATTCATATGCTTATTTCTTTCCAAATGTGTCTCCTGCAGCACTGCTAGCTGCACTCTGCATTTCTTAATATAATTCAATACACTTACCTTTTTGTCTATACCGGTAAGACAGTTTCAATTATATGGATAGTGTAGCTATTATGATAAGAAGTTATTGTTCCCACCTATTATACATGACAGATTTTTTGAATGTTTCCAACTTTCATGTTACATGCATACACTAATGTTTGTCAGGTTGATCTTTTATACAGTTGTTTCTTGTCATCTCCATTTGAACCTATGTCACTTTTCTCAAGATTTTTTTGTTCTAATTTAAAATTCTATGTCACATATTCAAAAACTTAAATACATTTTTAGAATGCCCATATTACCTATTAACATAGAACAAACACACAAAACTATGTACATCTTCAAAAAATGAACTGCAACTTTGCAGATTGGAACAAATGCCTCAAATTGACAGCAGCATCCACAGGCAAAACCTAACCTAAAAGTAAGATTACCCATGCTACAGCATATGTTACAGCCTATGTTCCCACTTACATTGATTACTGACTCCTTTTCGTATCTCTGTTCCCCTCCCACATTTGAAAAACAGCTTGTATGCTTTCAGAAAACATTAACTTTTAGTCTTAATAAAAAGTGCAATTGCTATATTTAAATAAAACTAAATTATAGACTGTGCTATTAAATGCAATGAAGTATTAAGGCTGCTAGGGAAGATGCAATCTATTATTCACTTCCAGTAATTTCAAACTTTATTTTTACTGAACTGCTTGCTGTGGTATCCCTCAGAAAACAATGTGAAAAATTCTCAAGATTAATTGCTTGCACCTGCAGATAGCTCAGTTTCACTGAAACATAGTAAGCAATGGGTGAAAAAACAGACAACTCCACAGATCAGGAAGGCATCCTTGTCAATCTCACCCAAAACAGAACAGAATGTACAATTGCCTTTTTGGCTCCCACTGAACATTTGCTAAAGGAAAAAAAACTAATATTGTTGCATATGCAATAAACATAGCACTTCTTATAACATCAGTCATTTTGTATTATTTTCAAACCTACTTGAACAAAGAAAACACTTGTTTTTGGATTAAGCCAAGGGCATTAATTCAGGAATTTGTCTATGCAAAAATAAGAGAAAACATCTCGACTCTAAATATAATATAATATAATATACTGAGTACTCTTTTAGACCCCACCGCCATCCCAGCAGCACAAGATTACAACATAATAACTTAAACGTGCTTTTGCCCAGCTTTTTTTCTTTTGACATTGTAAAGTGTATACTTCTTAAAACTAAAAAAAGGTACTTGTTTACTTTAATTTCTTTATCAAATGCAAATATCACTGAAAAGACACACTCACCCCCACATTTAAAATACCCCTGATGTTACGCTGCACAAAACTGCTGTACCATATAACATGCATAACATATTTTCCCACTTTTAGTGTCCTTCTAAACATTAGTGACATGAAGGGGGTTATATGCTTTACAGTCTCCCCACACATTTAACAAAGTCCACAAAAGTCCTATTTTCAGCCACTTTTTCTTGCAAAGCCATATTTCACAAATGTGATTGATGCTTTATAATCTCCCATTTATTGACTAATTTCAGTTGCTGGTCTTTTCCCATATATCTCCATCTCCCAAGACCAGACTTTTTCTTGTTCATGTCCAAGGTACTCCTGATTCTTCTGTTCAAATCCTGTGATTTATTTCTGCCTCTCAACCATTTTTCTTTGAAACACTGGAAAATGTTTCACTGACAAAGTCTCTCTATGAGGTTTATTGTCAGAAGAATAAGAAGCAGGTTCCCTTTTGTTTGATAGCTTACTTTTTTGTTCGATAAACATTTGTATTTCCTTTTTAGCCTGTTTTGACGTGTTTGATCCTCCAGGAAAAAATATTCTGAAGACAGCTGGATACAGCAGTTTGAATCTCATACATGCTTCTTAACATACCCTGATTGTTGGGATAAATTTACTTCTCTTCTGCCTGTTCTACAGCAGAAAATCATTTTACAAAGATACTGTGCTGTCTCCAGTTTCACTAATCTTCCCTTCTGCTAAGGTTTTGTCAGGATCAAGTCTTTCTGCTGGTAAGATTGCAGTATTACTAATACAGGTCTTGGCTGCTTTCTCATGCCCAGATTTGGAGCATACACATGATGTGTTCTTTCAATTAACAAATCCTGTTGTGGAATACAAGCCCAGGTGCTTGTCTGTGCTTTCATAAAATTAATGCAATATATTCCTTCCAGTTTCACCGGTGGAACAGAAAATCTCAGGTTTTCTTTGTGTGTTAACTCTACAATTTTTTCAAACTGCTTTTCTTGAGAAGTCTCATACTCAATCAGCCTTTTCTTCATTTTATCCTCTAATTTTTGCAGTTTAATCATTTCTTCTGAATAGTTAGTTAAACTTCTATTTTTTGCCTTGCCTTGTGTTATTTGAGTTGATATACTCCTTCAATATTTCATTTATTTTAATCAGCTCTGAGTACATTTGATTTATTTTTCCTCTAAATTACTGGTGGCCACCTCTTGTGCCAAAGCTGAAGTTTGAACTGTTTTTTGCTGAACAACTGCAGGATTCTTCCCATTCAGTGTTTTCTCTTCACCTTTTCTAGTTGATTTTCTTTTGGATTCTCTAAATGTCTTCTTTGCTGGCAATCAGGCAGTGTACTTACTAGCCAGTAAAATTTTATTCCAGCTGACAGAATTGATAGATCTCATTTCTCAGTTTCTTTTTTCACACTGCGAGTTTTAATTAAGTTGTTGATTAGTGTGTAGCCATCTTGGAACACAACATAGTCCTTCTTAATCCATGCACTTGAATAGTTCATGTTATCATGTTTACATAAATATGCATATTGCTGAACCCATTCATGTGTGGGTACATAATTTATCACTATAGCATTTGTTTTATCTTCATTAATTTTATATCCTGAAAAGACTTGGATATTTTCATGGTGTATATTATTTTGAAATAGTTACATCTGATGTTGTTAATCTTCATTCAGTCATGACTAATTGGTATTGGTTCTGTCCTCAGAACTGAGTCAGCCATTATAACAAGCTCCCGCCAACCAAAAAACTCTCGAGCTAAGCTTACCCATAGTGCCCCTCTCTCTATCACCTCAGATCTCGTTTGCCGCGTAGAGCATCAAGATGCATTAGGCCAGCTCTCAAGCTAAGTGGTTTAGATTTTCTATTCCAACTTTAATAATATATGTGAGAGTGTTCAATCTCGCCGTTTGTTCTTACACCTGGGTTCGGAGCCGATCCTCGGCTCCGTGTCGGCCGCTTGACAAAGCTCTGCATCGAGAAGAAGCTTGAGACCAACCTAACTCCCACAATCCCCCTCTGCCTTTACCTCAGATCTAGTTTGCCGCTGCAAAGATCGCATCATTTTGATGAGCTCGGACCACCTGAAAGCTAAGATTGATTATTTCTTATAATTCTTTCATTAGTTTTTGTATACAGATTTTCTCAGATTGACTGTATGTATGTGTGAGTAGTGTATCGAGGGTTTCTCGGTTCCGTATATAAGTTTTATATACTTTTATATACTTTGAGTTTTCCCTCGGGGCCTACCCCACCCTTAACTGGATTTGACTATTGGATGTGGCTTAAGTACCTGGATTTGACAAATATTACTGGCTTTGACTTTCTTTACTGGATTTGACATTACTACTGGCTTGTCACTGTTTTCTGGATTGGAATTTGTTATCATGTCAGAAAAAGCTAAATCAGGCTTCAAACGGTGCCAATGTGGACAGAAGATGTCTGTCACAGACAATCATAGTTCCTCGTCTACTGTCTTGGCCCTCTCCATCTGCAGGAAGACTGCTCTATCTGTCATTCTTTCAGTGGAAGGGTCATGACAGATAGGCGCAGGAAACTTATGGATAGGGGTCTTTTGAAGCCTGCATTCCAAGAGGCTCTGGATGCATCAGACCAGGCATCTAAATCCTCGAAGGAATCGAAGACGTCGGAGCCCAAGTCATCGGCTCTGAGCTCTTCATTCAAAGTTCGATCACCGGTTCCACAGACTTCGGGGCCGAGTGTTGAACTGTTGTCAGTTACCGAGCCTCGAGTCTTGGAACCGGTGACGGAGCTTCCTCCTCCTGCACTTTTGAGGTCGGCTCCGTCTTCGATTCCTTCGACGCGTTCTTCCAGGCCCCTCTCCGACACCAATGTAGACCTCGTGGTGCAGAAATTGATGGAGAATACAGCCTTCTCCAAACTCATCTCTGTCTCCTCCCAGTTGGTGTCGAGACTCGAAGGCCTTCCCTTATCTCCACCTGTTCCTCCTCCGAGGCCTATCCAGTCTTCGGAGCTGGGAGAGGCTGACCTGGTGATTGTGGAGCCCTCAGTACCAGAGCCGTCCTTTTCTCGGTCGGTACCGTTCACCTCGACTCCGTCGGATCCAGTACTGGAGTCTCGGAGCCGAAGATCCATCCTTGGGTCCGGGACTGAGAGTCGGACCGATGTTTCGGTTCTGACGCTCCCTCTCGGGGCCTCGGCTCGGATCGACTCGGCTCCGTCCTCGGGGTCGATGCCTTCGGTGCCTGTCTCGGGAATTCCTCCGACTTCTTCGGAACCGGGGGATACCTCGACTCGGGACCCGGGGGCCTTCGAACTCATGAGGAAGGTGTTGTCTGTTCAGACAACCACTTCAGCAGAAACAGCTTCTCCTTCCCATAAAGGGCCGTTATCCTCCTCTGCACCCACGGCTACATCTAAGCGTCGAGCACCAGTGTCTCAGCCACCCCTAGAGGGTGCCCCTTCTTCCTCGGAGGCTTCTTCGGATGCCCCCCCCGAGGAAGTTCTGAGGAAAAGATTGTGTAAGAGGAGACACTTAGATTCTCCACAAGAATCATTGACATCGGACACTGACTTAGATGAGTCAGAAGGGTCCCCAAAATCACCCTCGGAGTATGTCTCCTTTTCTGACATCCTGGAGATCCTAAAGCAGAGAGGTGATTGGCAATCCCTCCCCCCTTCTGAGGATGAGTCAGTCTTGCTGAAGGCATTCGGTGCTCGCCCTTCCTCCTCCTGGGTCACTCCGCCCTTCGATGAGTTAATGGAGCTGATTGCTCGAAGGGCGTGGGAGACACCTGACACGGTGGAGCCAGTCCCTAGAAAGCCTAACAAATTTATTACTGCCCCCCAAGATAAGGCTTATCTGACAAAGGGAGTGCCAGTGGACGCTATGGTGGTGGCAGCGGCCACGAAAAAGGAGATGTCGGAATCTTCCTTATCTGTCCATCCGCCTAATAGAGATTCTAGGACTATGGACAGATATGGGAAGTGCATTTTTAGTTCAGCGGCTTTTTCTATGCGATCCCTGAACTATTTGACCCATTTTACACGGCTACAGAGGGATCTAATCAAAGAGTTGGGAGATACCCTCCAGGGTACTACAGATGCTGCTGTCTCGGAGAAGGTTACAGCACATCTCAATACCCTTACTTCTATTGTAAACTCGTCCATGAGGCTGATCTCATACGCAGCCGAAGGATCGAGTAGGGCAGCAGCTTCAGCGATTGCTCTTCGTAGGCAGTCCTGGATGCGCTTATGTTCATTTGCGGAAGCCTTCAAGTCTTCCTTTACTAACGCCCCGTTTGATGGTGCCACTCTCTTTGGCCCTAAAGTAAAGGAGACCCTTACCCGGTGTGAGCAAGAGGGAAAGACTCTGTCTGCTGTCGGAGTCCGTTTTTCCACCCCATCCAGACCATACCCCAAAGGGCAACGTGGTGGAAAAATGTGGTTTCGAAAACCCCAGTGTTCTTTTCCAGGTGCACAGGGTGATACCCCCTCTAGAGGCAGAGGAGGGGGTAGAGGTGGAAGACGTCACCCTGGCGGCAGAGGGGGTCCGCAAAACCAAGGTGACAGGGATACACTCCCCGGGAAACCTTTTCAGCACTCCTGAGAGGAGGCCCGACTGTCCTGCTCTGGAGGCAGTCGGGGGTCGCTTAGCTTTGTACCCTCAGGCCTGGCAAAATCTTACATCAGACAATTGGGTAAAAAGTGTTGTTACCATAGGCTACAAAATTCCCTTTCTATTGCCCCCAATTCCACAGAAAAGACTCCCAGATGTGCCGCCCCATCTGCGAGGCCCTGCAGCTACAGAAATTTCAAAGCTGCTAGAAAAAAGAGTCATCCAACCAGTCCCAGCGGACCAAAGAGGATTCGGAACTTACTCAAGGTTCTTTTTAGTTCCAAAAAAGACAGGGGACTGGGGGACAATTCTGGACCTAAGCAAACTCAATACCTTCATCAAGAAAGAAAAGTTCCGAATGGTCACGCTTCAATCGATCCTTCCATTTTTACAGAAGGACGACTGGATGTGCTCAATAGATCTAAAGGACGCATACTACCACATCAAAATGGCCAGGACGTCCAGGGATCACTTGCGCTTCCGGCTGGGAGCCAGTCACTTTCAGTTTCGAGCCCTGCCCTTTGGTCTGACCTCAGCCCCCAGGGTCTTCACCAAATGTATGGCAGTGGTAGTGTCTCACTTGAGACGCCTCGGATTCCAGGTGTTTCCGTATCTGGACGACTGGCTCCTTTCTGCCACCACCGAGCGTCGACTGATTCAGGCCAGGGATTACACACTACAACTTTGTGTTCATCTCGGAATTTCCGTAAATTTCGAAAAATCTTTACTGCAGCCATCACAGCATATCTCATTCATAGGAGCAGAATTGGATACGCATTGCTTAATTCTAAGGCTCCCCCCAGAAAGGATAGCCTCCCTACAAAACCATATATCTCTTCTTCTTTCATCCAGAAAATCCCCAGCGAAACTGGTTCTGAAGGTTTTGGGTCTCATGGCAGCTTCTCTCATTGCGATACCCTTGGGAAGACTGCACATGAGAGTTCTTCAATGGCTACTGTTTGCACAATGGCCGTTCCAAAAGTTACCCCTGACACATGAAATCTACATCACAAACATATGCAAATCGCACCTGGCTTGGTGGCTTCGGACTTGCAATCTCTCCAGCGGAAGACCATTTGTGCTACCCACTCCAACAGCAACGGTGACCACGGACGCTTCCCTGATAGGGTGGGGGGGCATCTTTCAGGAACAGACAGTCCAAGGCGAATGGACCAATTTGGAATACAATCTGCATATCAATGTTCTGGAGTTGAGGGCAGTGTTTCTAGCGTTGCAACACTTTGCTCCCCTTCTTCCTCTAGGGACAATTGCAGTCCAGACGGACAACATGTCTGTAGTCTGGTACATAAACAAGCAAGGGGGAACCAAGTATTACCAACTATGCAGAAAGGCCATGAGAATCTGGCAATGGGCGGAGTCCACGGGTCGCTTTCTGATAGCAACGCACATCCCGGGGTTATCCAACGTCATAGCGGACAGGTTGAGCAGAGCCTTCCTGTTACCTCACGAGTGGTCCCTCAAACAGTCAGTTGCGAAGGAGATTTTTCGCAAGTGGGGCCAGCCTTCCTGCGATCTGTTTGCGTCTCCAATGAACGCCAAATGCAGAAGCTATTTTGCCCTATTACCTCCTCCAGGGGAAGTCCCAAGGGACGCTCTGGTTCACGATTGGCCCCCGGGTCTCCT
The DNA here is from genome assembly GCF_019279795.1 of Protopterus annectens. NCBI lineage: Eukaryota > Metazoa > Chordata > Ceratodontiformes > Protopteridae > Protopterus > Protopterus annectens. Next base: position 303,004,395 of record NC_056732.1, on the reverse strand, counting down.
GTACGCTTTTCCTCCTGTTCCCCTGATTTCAAAATTTCTACAGAAAGCCAGCAACCTGCAAAGGACAATTATCCTCATTGCCCCATTCTGGCCTCGTCAAATATGGTTTCCCTTTCTTCTAGCACACCAAATGCGGGAACCCTGGATCCTGGACCCAGAGCCGGATCTACTGACCCACTCGTCAGGGGCTCTCCACCCGTCGCTTCTCTCCCTCAAACTAGCAGCTTGGCTGCTCCGCTTCCCTTCTTAGCCAGGTCTGATTCTATCTCCTGCAGTTCAAAATATCCTGGTGGCTTCTCATAAAGCATCCACTACAAGGATTTACACCAGTAAATGGAAGCGTTTTGTGCACTGGGCAACTACACAACAATTGGATCCCTTAGTAGCTCCTCTGAATAAGGTCTTGGAGTTTTTGACCGAATTGGTCCACCGAGGGGCTTCTCCTGCCACTTTGAGAGTGCAATTATCTGCCATATCGAATTTTCATGTGGGAGAAAGTGGGGCTCCTATTATGGCTCACAGACTTTGTAAGGCCTTTCTAAAAGGATCTTTCCATATTAGACCACCAGTTAGAACTCCTACTTCACCTTGGAACTTGAACCTTCTTTTGTCACAGCTGATACTACCACCTTTTGAACCAGCCTCTTCCTGTCCTTTGAAGCTTTTGTCATGGAAGACCCTTTTTCTGGTGGCTATCACATCGGCCAGGCGGGTATCGGAGCTTCAGGCTCTTTCAGTTCAACATCCTTATTTAATTTTTCACCCTGACAGTTTCTCTTCGCACTAATCCATCCTTTCTTCCCAAAGTTTGCTCCGTTAATAATATTAATCAGTCCATTGAACTGCCCACATTTTTCAAGAACCACTCCAATAAATTGGAATATATGTTACACAAGTTAGATGTTCATAGACAACTCAGATTTTACTTGGACAGAACAAAGGATCACAGGAAAACAGACCAGCTCTTTGTGGCCTTCTCAGACACCAAGATGGGTATGGCAGTTACAAAACGAACCCTGTCCAAATGGCTTTCTGACTGTATTATTTTTGTCTATACTGCCTCTGAGCAAACTTTACCTGTCAAGCCCAAAGGGCACTCTACAAGATCAGTATCTACATCCCTGGCTCATGCAGCTCGCCTACCGTTAGACACTATTTGTGCGGCTGCCACTTGGTCTAAACCACATACCTTCATTTCTCATTACAAAGTGGACAGGATTTCTAGGGACAGGGCAACCTTTGGTTCCACTGTGCTCAGGAACGTTCTCCCCTAAGTTCCTCAGGAACACGGAGCTAGGGACCCTACCCAGGTGTAAGAAGAAACGGCGAGATTGAACACTCTCACATATAGAAGTTATGTCCTTACCATAACGTTCCATGTGGAGTGTTCATCTCGCCTTTGTTCTTACATTCCCACCCTCCCACCCTCAGGAAGAACATCCAATTTAGGTGCCTGGTTTGTTTCTCCTGCTTCTGCCTTGAGCAGTTGTTGTACTATGTAAATAGGTTTTTCTTGTTTGGTATGAAAGTGTTATGCTCTCTTCTGTTCTCTGCTGGTTTGCTTGCAAACTAGATCTGAGGTAAAGGCAGAGGGGGATTGTGGGAGTTAGGTTGGTCTCGAGCTTCTTCTCGATGCAGAGCTTTGTCAAGCGGCCGACATGGAGCCGAGGATCGGCTCCGAACCCAGGTGTAAGAACAAAGGCGAGATGAACACTCCACATGGAACATTATGGTAAGGACATAACTTCTATTTTTCTACCTTTGAGATTTTTTTCCTTTTTATATTACGAGTAGCAGTCGTTGATAGTTTGCTTACACTTTCTATCTGTTAGAGTGATTCTTTTCCTGATTCCTTACCAACTTGTGATATTTCTTCGTACCATTGGTGGTAAAGGCCTCTCCCTTACCTTTGTGGTAATCTTTAATACCATTGCTGGTATCCCCCCTTTTTCCTTCCCTTTACCTGTTGGGTATTCTTTATTACCATTGTTGGTAACTTAAAAAAAAAATCAGTCTTTTCTTGACTGTGTGTGTGTGTGTGTGTGTGTGTGTGTGTGTGTGTGTGTGTGTGTGTGTGTGTGTGTGTGTGTGTGCCTTTGTTATGTCTACTGTTGTTTTGACAGGGCCTTTCCCTCATTGCTGTTGTGATTTGGTACTTCAATTGTAGACCATTTGTGATAATGGGTGATAAGAAGAGGAGAACAGGTTTTAAACAATGCGATAAGTGTGACAGGAAAATGCCAAATTCTGATGGACATTTGTCCTGTGTTTATTGTCTTGGTGTTCCACACTTGAAAGTTCAACCCCATGTGACCTATGTAAGGGCTTTAGTGCCCACACATTGACTGAGAGAAAGAACAAATTAATATTGAAAGATCTCTTGAAAATGCCTTTCTCGGAGCCTTTATCTGAGGCGGAGGTCTCAACCCCTCCTAAAAAGGAACATAAGAAGAGGAGTCACTCTGTACCTTCTTCTCCTCATACCAGTGAGCCTAAATCTGTTAAGTCCCCCAGAGAACCAAAACCAAAACATCAGAAATTGACTTCTGCACCCATCTCAGCACCTGAGCCTCAAACTCCATCTACGATGCCATCCTCTGCTACAGAACCGACCATGACTTCAACACCTACGGTACCAACCACTGCTATGATGCCAATGCCCCTCTCAGCAGCAAAAATAGTCTCCCCAATTCAGGTCACTAGCTCCCCCTCCAATGCAATTTACTGGTCCTTTGACCTCAGTGCCAAAGGGCAAAACCTTACCTCGGACCTGATATTCCCCATTGGTAGATCCCCTTTTTGAACAACAATTGAGCCCATTGCTTGAACAGCCTGATTCTTCATCGGGGATGTCAACCTGCTTTTCCAGGAGCCTTTCGGAACTCAATGTAGTGAGACTAGTGGATCAGCTCCTGGTGGCGAGAGGAATTCAAACTCCTTGTAAATCCTCCCTCCCACCCTTAAAGAGGAATTTTCTTCACAGACTCCGATATGTATTTCTCCTTCGACCTCCTTGCAGGTATTGGAGCCCTTTATGCCAATGCCAATCCCATTTCCATTGATAGATCTTACCATGGCTCCGAAGCCTTCACTATGGTCATCGACTCAATTGCAGCTGACCCATCCTCGGGATCGTGACTGGTCTGTTGGCACTGTGACCCCTAGTATGGCATCTGTTTTTTCTACGGCGCCATCTATTATGGTTCTGCTTGTTTTGATGGCACTGAGTCCTCTTGCAGATCCTTCCCTCGGGGTGGACTCGGAGTGGGGTGCGACCCCGGTCCCGAGGTTGTCTTTCTTGGTTCTGGGCTCCCATCCCTCTTTAGGCGGGCCTGCTTTCCAGATGATGGAGACGGCACTGCCTCAGCAGGCTTACAGTTGGTTCTTTTGGTGCTGGAATGCCACATATACATGTCCTCTGAACTGCAGATGACACAGTCCACTACCCTGGGACATCGAGCATGGGAACCTCAAGATACCCTACCACAAAGCACCCTCTTTTCAGAGTTCCCTTCAGATGCCCCTGCTAAGCAAGCACCCTGCAAGTGATTGTGCAAGAGGAAGCACGTGAATTTCCCTGAGGAATCCCTTACCAGCAATACAGACTACGATGAGGGGGAAGGGTCCCTACAGCCACCCCCTGAGGATGTATCCTTTGGGGACATACTAGAAATCGTAAAGCAGCGGGGAGACTGGAAGCCCTCCAACCCTTCCTCTGAGGAGTCTGTATTCTTGCAGATTTTTTGTGCTCGACCCTCTACTTCCTGGGTGACCCCACCTGCAGCTCATCGTGCAGTTTGCCTGGAAGAGTCATGCCACCATTGAGCCTATCCCCCAGAGACCAGACAAAAATTCTCTCTCCTCCAGGGGATCACCATAACTGGTCCAAATGCTTAGCAGTCAATACTATGGTGGTGGTGGCAGCCACTAGGAAAGAACTTGCCGAGGAGAGTCTTACTGACTATCCTGCAAACAGGGAGTCTCAGACAATGGACAGACTAGAGAAGTGGGTGTATGCTTTATCGACCTTTGCCATTCGGTCCTTGAATTACTTGGCACACTTTACCCATCTCCAGCGAGACCTAATCTCGAAACTCTCAGGAACCTTGCAGGAGCAGTATCTGATGAGGTACATGACAAAATTGCCTCACAGCTTGCCACCCTGGAATCCATATCTAATTCATCCATGTGGTTGATCTCTCATACTACTGAAGGGGCAGCTAGAGCAACGGGTGCAGGCTTAGTCATGAGACGTCATGCCTAGATGTGCTTATGTGACTTTGCAGACCCTTTTAATTCTTCCTTTGTCAGTGCTCCCATTGATCCTTCCTCCCTTTTTGGCCCAAAAGTAAAAGACACATTAGCCAGGTGTGTAAAGGATGGCAAGACCCTGTCTGCCATGGGCGTGCATTTTTCCACTCCCCAATGATCCTATTCTAGGAATCAGAGGAGTGAAAATATGTGATACAAAAAATCCCAGGGGTCCTTTCTGAGACACACGTGGCGAGTTTTCCCCCTGGGGCAGAGGGGGAAACTCATCAGGATGACACCCCTCCTGAGGCAGAGGGGGTCCACATGATCAAGGATCCAGGGATTTTTTTCTCTGGACAGCCGTATCAGCACTCTTGAAGAGTGGCCCAATTGCTTACCTCTGGAAGCAGTCGCGGGACGTTTTTCTCTGCACCACCTTGCCTGGCAATCCATAATGACAGATTCTTTGGTGCAGACAATAATTACCAGAGGTTATCGCATCCCTTTTGACCTTTACCCGAGGCCGCAAAGGCAAATATCCAACATTCCACCCAATCAACGGGATGCAGCAGCACGGGAAATTCAAAAGCTGTTTTTAAAAAGAATCATCCATACAGTCCCACCAGACCAGATAGAATCCGGATTTTACTTGAGGTTCTTTTTAGTGCCAAAATAGACAAGGGACAGGAGGCCAATTTTGGACCTCAGCATCTAAACAAGTTTGTCAAACACACAAATTTCCAGATGGTCATGGTTCAGTCTATCCTGTAGGAAGACGATTGGATGTGCTTGATAGATCTCCAGGATGTGTATTATCACATAAAAATGGACAAAAGCTCCAGGAGATTCCTCCACTTCCATCTGGGAGCAAATCACTAGCAGTTTCTAGTGCTGCCCTTTGGTCTCTCTACAGCCCCCAGAGTGTTCACCAAATGTATGGCAGTGGTAACAGCTCACTTGAGACTGCAAGGATTCTGGGTGTTTCCATATTTAGACGATTAGCTCCTTACTGCCCCTACCAAGTGTCTGCTGCTTCTAGCCTTACACTACACCCTACATGTAGCAAGATCCCTATGGATCTCAATAAATGAAGAAAAGTCCAAATTGGTACCTACTCAAAATCTAGAATTCATAGGAGCAACTTTCAACACTCTCAGTCTTGACTGGTCACTCTCCCGTTTCACAGGCTCCAAAGACTAAGGTCTCAACTCCAAGTGCTACTCTCTCATGACAAGATCTTATCTCGTGCAGTCCCTCAACTACTAGGATCAATGGTAGCAACAATTACTATCATCCCTGTAGCAAGGCTACACATGCGACTTCTACAATGGCTCCTAGCATCAAAGTGGTCCCCTTTAACTCATCCTATGTCCTTTCCGATCTGCATAACAAATCGATAAAAACAAGACTTAAATTGGTGGATGAAACTAGAAAAGGACCTATGGAGTCGTCCCTTCTCACCCTCTCAGGCCAAGGCCATAGTGACCACGGACACATCCCTGATAGGGTGGGGGGCATTTCCAAGGCACCTGGTCTCCTGTGGAGGTCAACCTGAATATCAGTGTTCTAGAACTGAGGGCAGTGCTTCTGGCATTGCAAGCATTCCAATTTGTCCTCCCTTCAGGGACAATTGCTATCCAGTCAGACAGCATGTCCCTAGTCTGGTATATCAACAAAATGGGGGAACCAAATCCTACCCATTGTGTCGAGAAGCCATGAGAGTTCAGCAATGGGCAATATCTTCCAACCGCTTTCTGATAGCAATGCACATTCCTGGGGATTCCAATGTGATTGTGGACAAGCTGAGCAGATACATTCTCCTGCCTCACTAGTGGTCCCTCAATCCTGTCAACTGGAGCCAGCCTTCTGCGATTTATTCATGTCCCCAGCAAACCACAAATGCAGCAGCTACTTTGCCCTAATCAACCCTCAGGTGAAGCCCCCAAGGAATGCTCTAATACACGATTTGCCCACAGGACTTCTTTATGGTTTTCCTCCTCTTCCTCTGATCCCACAATTCCTAAAGAAAGCTCTTTGGTTGAGGAGCAGAGTGATCCCTCATTGCACCCTATTGGCCCCAACAAGTTTGCTTTCTGTTCCTTTGGCCTCATCTATTCCACCAACTGCGGATTCTGGATCCAACTCTGGATTTACTGTCGCACCCACAAGGGTTGCTCCATTTAAACATTTTGAGTCTCAAGCTGACAGCTTGGTTCCTCCACTTCCAGTAATTGCAAGCAGAATAATCTATCCTCCCCTGTACGAAACATCCTTCTGGCTTCCCATAAGCCACCCACTAGGAAACTTTTATCTCAATAAATGGAAAAGATTCATAGTTTGGTCTCGAGAAAAAGAGCTAGACCCCCTTTTGGCTTCAGTTAGTTCTGTATTGAACTATATATCGAATCTCATTCATTCAGGAGCAGCAGCTTCCACTATTCGAGTACACCTGGTGACTATCTCAAACTTCCAAAATGGCTTCCAAGACTCCTCTTTGATATCTCACCATCTCTGTAAGATCTTTTTGAAAGGTGTTACACACATTAGACCACCCTTTCCTGAATCAATCAAACCTTGGAATTTGACACTAGTTCTACAAACCTTGACTCGTCCTCCCTTTGAACCAGCTGCCACTTGCGATATAAAGTTTGTATGTATGTAATTCATATCATTAAATGTATACGGATTTTCATAGGTTCATAGGTTCATACTAGGCTATCTGCCCTAGGGCATTTATAAGCCTAGCCAGAGTGTGTTTAGCTTTCGCCACCCATTTTAAATGAATTTTGCTATGCCCTTTTTCGAGGTTAGTATACTGTGCCTCTGTCTAACAGTGACACAGAAGTGATACCCGGGGTAAACCTACTATCTCCCATCCACTCATCAAGATTCCTCTTGAAGAGAGTCAATGAGGGACTCTGCCTAACCTGGACTGGGATTTTATTCCAGAGTGAAGGGAGCCTCTGGGTTATGAATTTGTCCCTCCAGCATGTCCTATTTATTTCAGTGCTGAGGTTCAAGTCTCTCGAGCGCATAGCTCATTGGGATTTGGATTTTCTGAGGTGCAGCATGTCCATTAATTCCGGGGTGGACATGGCTTTATACATCAGGCACAGATCACCTCTGAGCAGGCGGTATGCCACTGAGTAGAGCTGGAGTTTCTTTAACCGGGCAGCATATGGCATCTGTTTGAGCCCTTTGATCCTCTTGGTGAGGTACTTTTAGGGTCTTTCCAGTTGCTGCATGTGTCTGGTAAGGTACATCCCAAAAGGGGCATTGTATTCAATTATGGGCCTGATGAGGGATGAGTAAAGAGGCACGATGACCTCCCCTGATCTAGATGTGAATCCTTTCACGATTAGGTGGGCTATATAAAATGTTTTTCTAACCCCTTTGGCCACGTGGTTGTCAAATGAGAGATTGCTATCAACTTGGGTCCCCAGGTCCCTAATTACTTCTTCTGTACTTAATGGATTACCACCTATGTGGTAATTTGTGGGCACTTTGTTTTTGCCAAAGGGGATGACTATACACTTTTTGGCGTTTAGCTTGAGGCCATGGCTCTGGCACCAGTTGTCTGTTTCTATGAGGCCCTTTTGTAGGATGCTTGTGTCGGCTGGAGAGTCGATTATGGTGCCCAGTTTGCAGTCATCTGCGAACTTGGTCAGCCACAGTCCTTCCGTGTTAGCCTGTACCTCCGAGAAATATATACCAAACAAGAGAGGTCCCAGGACTGAGCCTTGTGGGACACCACTTGTAACTGGTTTGGAGTCTGACATGGCTCCAGCAATTCTAACCATGTGGGTTCTGTCCTTGAGCCAGTTTGCAACCCATCTAGTGACATAGGGGTTTATATTTAAACTGGTGAGCTTATCTATAATGCCCGAGTAGGGTATTGTATCGAAGGCTTTTGCAAGGTCCAGGTAGGCTGTGTGGACCCCCTTCCCCTCGTCAATGGCCTTGGTGACTGTTTCAAAGAAATTGACCAGGTTTAAGAGGCAGGATCTGCCCTTAACAAAGCCGAACTGGGTAGGATCCAGTGTCTGTAGGTCCCCAATATCTTTATTTATGAGGTCCATGATGATCCTTTCCATAGCTTTGCAGACCAAGCTAGTCAAGCTTATGGGGCGATAGTTTGCAGGATCTGTTGAGGCACCACCTTTGTGGAGAGGGACCACTGTTGCTGTACGCTACTCTTTGGGTACATATCCTGTAGTAAGGCTGAGATTGAACAGTAGTTTTATGTTTGGGTTTAGTTCTTCTTGGAGTTCATGTAGGACGCAGCCCGGGACACCGTCTGGTCCCATTGATGCTGTGTTTTTTGCTTTGGAGAGGGCGGCTCTTACCTGAGCATCTGAGATGTCAGGGGGGCAGCACTCTGCTGGGATAGATATTTGCCCTTTTGGTGGGGAAGGGGGGTAGAAGTTTTGCACTGAACCTGTCAGCTAGGATGTTGGCAATGTCTTTGGGTTCGGTGTATTTTTTGTCATTTTGGACTAATTCTGAGCATATCTGGGAATTCCCACCCAGGTTCCTAACATAACTAAAGAAAGCCTTGTGATTATCCTTAGTGTCCTGTGCAATTTTTCTCTTGAAGCTGGCCTTAGACGATTTTATGAGTGCCCGTAGTTTTTTGCTAATACTGATCAGAGATGCCTTCCCTTTTTGGGATTTTGCTCTATCATGTAGTAGCTTCCTCCTTCTATTGTATAGTTTGTTTATGGCTGGGGTCCACCAGACAGGACGCCTAACTTTGGAGGATTGGGTCTTGGTTTTATTTGGGATTGCATGATCCATGTATTCCTGAAGGTGTTCATAGAATGCGTTTATAAAGGATTCTGCGGTCTGGACCGTATTTTCCGCAGGCCCGGGGGCTTTGAAGGATTCCACCTCGGTTTTGAGGAGTGTGAAATTTGCTTTAGAGAAATTTTTCACTGTGGTTTTCTGGGCAGGGGCTGGGGTCGGGATGTGAATATCTAGTGAGATTAGTTTATGGTCTGATCTTACCAGTGAGGGATACACTTCTGGTCTGGAGCATAGAGTCCCCATGTTGGTGATGATCAGGTCCAGTATGTTTTCCCCTCTTGTGGGAGTGGCAACAAGTTGTTCCATAGCATTTGAGTTTATAAATTCTAGGAACCTTTGGGCTAGGGTGTTGGAGCTAGAGTAATGCTCCCAGTCTGTGTTAGGGTAGTTGAAGTCGCCCAGTATAATGGTGTTTGGAGAGACCTTCATATTTTCCAGTGTTCTCAGGAAGGCCGAGTGGGGTTCCTGAATTTGGGAGGGTGGTCTGTAGCAGGCTATAAACTGGAAGGCAGTTTTACCCACTGTTAGTTGCACATGGATAGTCTCTGATGCTTTGTGCTGTGCCACCAACCCGGAGGTGTGGGTATCTTTGACGAATATTGATACTCCCCCTCCTTTTGTGATTCGGTCCAAGTTTTGGGGCCGATAAACATGGTATGAGGTATAACCTGGTAGTGCTTGGGTGCTCTCGGGAGCCTTGAACCAGGTTTCTGTTATTGCACAGATATCAATGTTCTCCATGCTAAGGAGAGTTTCGAGTGCGTGCATCTTGAGATTTAGACTTCTGGCATTGAGTAGCATTACTCTTAGTTTCTTATCCCTTGTGATACCTATGGAGGTGGGTTTGTCTTTTGAGCCATGCCTAAAAAAGGCACTATGGGGGTGGCAAGAGCCTTTGCCAATATCCGAAAGCCCAGGGGTGACAGGTGCAAGCCGTCCCTAGTGAAGCATCATGGCTTGTCGAGCATGTCATCCCAGGCAGATAGGCATTGGATCCCCTTTGAATGACACCAATACTTAAGCCAATTGTTGAAATTGATCATCTTGTCTTCATATTGTGGCATCATTCTTGGTAAGGGTAAGATGCTACTCAAGGTCAGGGTCATACCGGCCTGGGCTACATGCTCAGAGAGCTCCTCTATGTCTCTTTTCATGTAGTCCCAGGAGGTACGTCTCAGGTCATTCACACCAGCATGGACAATGACTGAGTCATATTTGTACTTGCCTTGGAGTGACCTGAGTGCTTGTGTTATGTGGCGGATCCTAGCACCCGACAGGCAGCTCACTGTGACCTCCTCCTTGTTCAGCCTGGTGAGCGGGACGTCAGTGTGCCTGACGATAGAGTCACCTATTACAAGTGTATCAGGTGTGTTGTTTAGCCTTAAGGGCTGTGACTGTTTGGTACACTGGCTTTGTGAGCTATGTGTTGCACGTGTTTTGTTTTGGGGTAGCGGTTGCTTGGGTGTCTGCTTTGGAGGTCTCTGCTGCTTAGGCAGATTTTTATTTAGAGCCTCCGAGTATGTTTTTGTGTGTTTATGTGTTTGGTTTGCTGTCGTGGTAGGTCTATGTGAGACTGGAATTGTAGTGAGTGTGGTTTCCTTCTCCTCCTGACTGGTTACGCCAGTACTGAGTTGAGAGAGCTTAGCCTCCAGTTTGGCTATATGGTTGCATCTCTCACATGTGTTGGAATTTGTTGTGAGGAGGAGAGGGCTGTCTGTGTACATGAGGCAGTTGTAACATTGCCTCAAGATTCCCAGATTCACCAGCTGGACCGGAGAGGAGATTGACAACTGACCTTTGGACATGCTAGAATAGTATTGGGAATTCCTTTATAATTGAAAAAAAGGGCCAATGGGGAATAAAAAGTACTCAAGGGGAGTTTGTGAGGGTGTAGTGCTTTTAATTTTTTAGTGCTGACTTATATAATTGCTTTAGTGAGCAAGTGCCAGGCTTTAGAGTGGGAATCGGGTGTTTATTATGAGAACTAGATCAGTTCTAAGGGAAAAAGTGAAGAGCAGATTTTGTGGAGCGGAGAATGGTTTAAACCCAATTAAGCGGCGCTGCCCGATGCTGCGCTATGCGCAAAATTGCGCAAAGCCACGCTAAAGCGGGTTTTATACAGGGGGACTTGAAAGAGCTAGAAATTGGCCCAAAACGGCCAATAGACTACCAGATTCTTGTGCTGGGAACACTCCTCCAGGGATAGATAGGCTTCCCTAAGCTCCCCACTGCCACTGGTGAACAAAGAAGCCTCCCTTTATCCAAGAAAGGAAATGGGCAATACAGGAACTTTCCAAAAGTCCAGAATACAGAAAAGCCTGTATTTGGACTACTCTAGGTCAGGAAAGATAGGAAACAAGGATCATTTTTTTTTTTTTTGCAACAAACAGACTACCAGATTCTTGTGCTGGGAACACTCCTCCAGGGATAGATAGGCTGCTCCAAGCTCCCCACTGCCACTGGTGAACAAGGAAGCCTCCCTTTATCCAAGAAAGGAAATGGGCAATACAGGAACTAGCAGATTATTGTGCTGGGAACACTCCTCCTGGGATAGATAGGCTGCTCCAAGCTCCCCACTGCCACTGGTGAACAAGGAAGCCTCCCTTTATCCAAGAAAGGAAATGGGCAGCACAGGAACTTTCCAAAAGTCCAGAATACAGCAAAGCCTGTATTTGGACTACTCTAGGTCAGGAAAGATGGGAAACAAGGATAATTTTTTTGTTTATTTTTTTTTTCTTTTTTGCAACAAACAGCAGGAAAGTGCAATAAATATGTAACACTTGAGTGTGTAGCCTCAAAACAGGTAAATGCAACAAAGATGGCAATCTTTAAAAGTGCAGGTGCAAAAACAACTTTAAACAGTTTAAAACAGTTCAAGAAGCAGAAATACTTGCAGTATAGCTAGATCGGACAGTCGCCCAGGTAGTAGCAGGAAAAAAACACTTATCAGGTTAGCAGTCGCTCTTTTAGCCTCTCTGCTGCTGGCACCACTCTGCAGGACCACGAGGAGCTTGGCTGAGTAGTAACAAGCGCACAAACTGTGCCAAAGCGGGTTTTATACAGGGGGACTTGAAAGAGCTAGAAATTGGCCCAAAACGGCCAATAGACTACCAGATTCTTGTGCTGGGAACACTCCTCCAGGGATAGATAGGCTTCCCTAAGCTCCCCACTGCCACTGGTGAACAAAGAAGCCTCCCTTTATTCAAGAAAGGAAATGGGCAACACAGGAACTTTCCAAAAGTCCAGAATACAGAAAAGCCTGTATTTGGACTACTCTAGGTCAGGAAAGATAGGAAACAAGGATAATTTTTTTCTTTTTTGCAACAAACAGCAGAAAAATGCAATAAATATGTAACACAGGCTAGCGCACTTGAGTGTGTAGCCTCAACAGGTAAATGCAACAAACAGGACAAACTTTAAATTACAAGCGCAAAAGCGCGCTAAAGCTGGCTTTAAAGCAAGGGGTTAGAAGGAGATAGGAAATGGCCCAAAACGGCCAATAAGCTACAGGTCACTGGGCTGGAACCACTCCTCAAGGGACAGATAGGCTGCTCAGAGCTCCCCACTCTCACTGGTGAACAAAGAAGCTTCCTCCTATCCAAATAAGGATATGGGCAACACAGGAACTATGACACAGCCCAGAGATCAGCAGTACCTGAAGACTGGACTATTCTAGTTCAGTAAAGGCAGGAAACAAGGATTTTTTTTTTTTTTTTTACAAAGTAGCAGAAATTAGGTAGAGAAACACAGTAAATGCTTTAATTCGGCTAGCGCACTTGAGTGTGTAGCCTACCAGTTAAACTAAGCAAAAATAAACTTTAAAATTGCAAAAAACTCAGAAATACAGGCAGGAATGCAATAAAACGACTTTGCAGAGCTTATTTTGTTAAAGAAACAGATAAATCTATATATACAGAAAAGCAGCTAAAACACACAAACACTTCAGATGCAGTGCAACCTAGAGCACTAGAGTTGTAGCAATATTAAGGCGATGAGCTAATGACACTAGACTGGGAGGAGTGTCACAGATCAGATTTACAGTAGGGGTGGGCAACTGCAAAGCCACCAAGTATGGGACAATAGCCTACAGACAATAGCACTAGAGAAAGCACAAACAGATAAAGATTTGTAAAGATACAGAATGCTTTTGACTGCAGACAAATCAGTTACTTGTGCAGATTAGTTAATAGCAATAAAATACACTCGAAGACTAAAAAGCAGACAATAAAAGTGCTATATATTAATTGTTAAAAACAATAATCTGTATAAATAATCGAAAAAAAAAAAACAGGATACTTATATATCTCAGCTAACAGCTGCGGTGAACAACTCTTATCCACTTTGCTCAGTGTGTATAGACAGAAACCCTATCAAAGTTAGGGCTTAAATACCAGAAGAACAACTTTTTTTTTTACAAGAACACAAAAGAACCAGCCCCCACTCAGCAGACTATTAACACAATCTAGCAAAGTTGAAGAGAGGCTTCAGTTAGAAACAATAGCCTACATACAGTAGCACTAGAGAAAGCACAAACAGATAAAGATTTGTAAAGATACAGAATGCTTTTGACTGCAGACAAATCAGTTACTTGTGCAGATTAGTTAATAGCAATAAAATACACTCGAAGACTAAAAAGCAGACAATAAAAGTGCTATATATTAATTGTTAAAAACAATAATCTGTATAAATAATCGAAAAAAAACCAAGATACTTATATATCTCAGCTAACAGCTGCGGTGAACAACTCTTATCCACTCTGCTCAGTGTGTATAGGAAATAAACAGCCTCTGCAAGGCTCGAACCAAGGACCCTACACACCATAGACAAACTGATTTTAATCTTCTTCTTTCAGCTTTTAGGGGTCTTCCCAGCGGATCACCTGTCTGCTCGTGATTGGCAGTGGAGTTTTACGGTGTCGAGTTGCCAGCCCGGCGCCCAACCTTCCACAGAAGGCACACGCACGCATGCACTCACGCCTAGGGCCAATTTAGAGTGTCCAATCCACCTACAGCATGTATTTGGGATGTGGGAGGAAACCGGAAAATCCAGAGGAAACCCACACGACCACAGGGAGGACATGCAGACTCCGCACAGAAGGCACCCCAACAGAGAAGCGAACCAGAGAACCTCTTGCTGTGAGGTGGCAACACTAACTGCTGCACTACTGTGGCCACCCCATGTATACAAATTTTAATAACAACAAAAATTGTTTTACTTATAGTTTTCCCTTTAGTATCCTTCTAAGCATTAATTACATAAAGTAGGTAAATGCTTTATACTCCACCCACAAGTTTAACTTGGTCATGAAATTTTCACTGTAGTTTTTTTTTGCCTGCCATTATACCTTTAAATTTTGCATTTTCCTTGGCAAGAATCCCCAGTACTGTTAAGATTAATTGCTTGTACCTGCAGGCAACTTCTCATATTGTAAAAGTAGTAAGTGGTGAGAAAAAAAGAAAGAAACAGTTAACAACTTGGCAGATGCACAAAAGGACCTTTGTAAATTTGGGTTTCTATCATGTAGTCAAACTTTTACAAGCTTGAACCTCATATGGTCGAGACCATATGTTCGAATTTGTAAAAGTTCGAGCATTTGAATGAAAATCTCCATAAGCTGAGGTTTCCATTTTGTTCAATGGGGTGTGATCTCAGAGTTGGTATATTTACATAGTGGGGGTGTAGGGGGTGCAGCCCCCCCTTGTGGGGGGTGCTGGGGGTCTTGCCCCCTGCTTAAAACTGTTTATTTTGTTTTCCATTTTTTTTTAATCCACAGTCGAAGTTTTGTAACTTTGAACATAATGGTTCAAACATTACATGTTCAAAGTTATAAGACTTCGACTATGTGATATAGACCTTGTAAATTTCACTCAGAACTGAATGTTCTTAATTCCCCTTGCCAACTGCCTTCAGCTACAGACTTCCTGTCTCCCACTGAGAGCATTTCCTAATGGAAAAAAACATCTAATATTGTTGCATATGCAAGAAATTTAATATTTTTCATGGTTGTTATCATCTTGTGTTAATCTTCAAGCCTATTTACTTGCAAAAAATACTTGATGTGATGTTGTCCTTTCTCGCCTTCATTCTTAACTGGTTGGGTTCAGAACTGATCCTTGGTTCCGACTCAGCCTTATATAAAAGCTTGAGGTCTTCTACTAGCTCATGGCTGAAAACCCTATCCCATCATGCACTAGGAAAGCTCCCCAGATCTTGGTTGTCACTAAACAAGACCGGGTGCTTTCCTACTCGCTCTGGCTAAGTAGAATTTTTTTCTATACTTTTTGTCAGATTTAATAGCGTTTTCTTTTTATCTTATTATAATTAATATTTCTGAGTGATTTGTGTGTATTTTGTATTTCTCCTTTGAGTTATTGTTGCTGTTGGGCCGTTGTTTTTTCTTGCAAGGCTTTTTTTACCCTATTCTGGCTTTAAAGCCCATTTCAGTTAGAGGGCTTTCCCTTTCCTACTTTTCTTCTTCTCCTTAATGTTAGGCAGATTTGTTTAATTTAGAGAGCTGCATTTTTCCATTTTAATTAGAGGGCTTTTACCCTGAGTGTTTTTGGACAACCTCTCCTTTGACCACCACATTGCCACTGTGGTCAGAAAGTCCTTCTATGTGGCAAATCTCATTACCAAAGGTTTTCCATCCAGGAAGAAAGAGGTCATCATCTTTCTCTACTCATCCCGGATTAGGCCAATCATTGAGTATAATGCCCCATTTGGCATGTACCTCACTAGACACATGCAACAGCTAGAAAGGCCACAAACGTACCTCACAAAGAGGAGCCTGGGCCTTAAACACATGTCCTACATGGACAGACTCAAAAAACTCCAGCTATTCTCTGTCTCATATCGTCTACTAAGAAGTGATCTTTGCTTGACTTACAAAGCCAAGTCTGACCTAGCTCTGTTACAAATGCTACATCTAAAGAAATCAAAATCCCTCCACACCACATGCTCAGAGACCTCAACCTCATTACCACAATCAACAGAACATGCTGGAGAGACAGGTTCATAACTTAGAGACTGCCCATGCTCTGGAATAGACTTCCCATACATGTCAAGCAGAGCACCTCACTGGCCCTCTTCAAGAGAAATCTTGATGAGTGGATGGGAAATAGAAAGTTGACCCCAGGGATCACTGCAGTGGCTCTACTTGATAGAGGCACTGGGAACTAATGTCAGGTGGCACAATGCCAGGGCACTTTAATGGGCTAGGCTTGTAAAGGCTCCATGGCTATTAGCCTAGTAGACACCTATGAAGCTATGAACCTATGAAATATAGTCAGAAGATGTCACTGACTGACGGTCCCACCATTTGTGTGTACTGTCTCAGAGCAGTTCACTTGCAGGAGTCTTGTGCCATGTGTCACTTCTTTAGCCATAGAGTTCTGCTTGAAAGGAAGAATAATCTCATATTGAGAGGTTTGCTGAAGACCCCGTTTACTGAACCAATTGAGGAATGTCAGGGTACTTCAAAATTGGCCAAATCCCCTTCTTCAAAATCTGACAAGTCGGGGAAGAGGTCCTCTTCTTCGAGCGCTCAGTCATAGCCATTAAAAAAGTTGTCTAAAGTTTCATTTCTGGACCCAAAGGCTGTCAGGCCCGAGAAACCTGCTACCTTGGCTCCTTCTGTGTTGGTGCTGATGGAAATTAATTTGCGGAGCTGGTCCCTGGAATTGGAACCGGTTTCTCCCACTTTGAGATCTCCTTTACTACAGTGTGCTATATCTCCTGCTCCCGCCTCTCGATCCTGTAGGAGCCTCTCTAATGATGATGTGGATCATGTGGTGCGGAGGCTATTAAGGACACCAGCACCTGCCAAACTGTTGTCATATCCAACCCAAAGGACTTCGGAACTGACCAACCCTACCCTTTCGCCATTGATTCCTCCTCCTCCTCCGATCTGATCTTGGACTTCAGAGCCAGAATGAGCTACTGCACAATGGTACCTCCTATACAGAGCAAATAGATATTGCAAATATACTGGCTGACAGATTCAGTACCAACTTTACCCCTCCCCCCAGGACCAATTACAATACCAGTAGATTGCCAAGCACTCAGTATTACTGCTGCACAGGTTAAAACAGCACTGTCCAAGGTCAAGAATACAGCTTCAATGGGACCTGACAATATTCCTGGCTGTATTCTATATGAACTACAGAGTAAACTGGCACCTCACCTGTGTGCCCTGTTCAATCACAGCATCACCTATGGCTTTGTCCCTATCGAATGGTGCACTGCTACAGTCATCCCTCTCCACAAAGGAGGAACGACTACAGACCCTGGGAACTATCGCCCCATTAGCCTGATGAGTCTGATATGCAAAGCTATGGAATGCATCACCATGGACCTAATAAACAAGGATATAGGGAATCCTCAAACACTGGATCCCACACAGTTTGGTTTTGTGAAGGGTAGAGCATGCCTGCTCAACTTGGTCGACTTCTTTGAATCAGTCGCCAGAGCTGTGGATGAAGGCAAGGTGGTTCATACAGCCTACCTTGATCTGGCCAAGATGTTTGATACCATTCGCCATTCAGGAATCATAGAAAAACTCACTAAGCTAGACACCAACCCCTATATCACTAGGTGGGTTGCAAACTGGCTCACAGATAGAATCCCCAGTGTGAAAGTAGCAGACTCCAAGTCAGACTGCCGACCAATCATGAGTGGAGTCCCGCATGGTTTGGTCCTGGGTCCTCTCCTATTTGGTATGTACTTCTATGAAGTCCAGGCCAACACAAAAGGTCTCTGGCTGACAAAATTTCACAGACGATTGCAAGTTGGGAGCTATTATTAACTCCCCAAGTGATGTTGACATCCTACAGAAAGGCCTCACTGAGACCAACGACTGGTATCAGAACCATGGGCTTAAGTGTCAGAACCATTGCCCTAAGCTCAATGGCAAAAAATGTGTCATCATCCCCTTTGGGGAAAACCCAGTTCCCATGAATTACCACATCAATGGTAGTCCACTGAACACAGAATGGGTTATAAGAGATCTGGGAACACAGGTTGACAGCAACCTCTCTTTTGACCACCACATTGCCACTGTGGTAAGAAAGTCCTTCTATGTGGCACATCTCATTACTAAGGGTTTTGCATCCAGTTAGAAAGAGGTCATTGTCTCCCTCTATTCTTCCCTCATTAGGCCAATCATCGAGTACAATGCCCCATTTGGCATGTACCTCACTAGACATCTGCAGCAGCTGGAGAGGCCACAAAAGTACCTCACAAAGAGGATCCTAGGCCTTAACCACTTGTCCTGTAGGGACAGACTCAAAAAACACCAACTATTCTCTGTCTCATATTGCCTGCTTAGAGGTGAACTCTGCTTGACATACAAAGGCACGTCTGATCCAGCTCTGTTAGAAATGCTACATCTAAAGAAATCCCAATCCATCCACACCACATGCTCCAGTGACCTCAACCTCATTACCACAATCAACAGAACGTGCTGGAGGGACAGGTTCATAACCCAGAGACTGCCCTTGCTATGGACTAGACTTCCCATACATGTCAAACAGAGCATCTCACTGGCCATCTTTAAGAGAAACCTTGATGAGTGGGTGGGAAATAGAAAATTCACCACGGGGATCACTCCAGTGGCTCTACGCGACAGAGGCACTGGGAACAAAGGTTGGGTGGCACGATGTTAGGGTAATCTTATGGGCTAGGTTTGTAAAGGCTCCAGGGCCATTAGCCTAGTACACACCTATGAACCTATGTCTAGAACTGATCGTAGTGAAACTATTGGAGCCAAGACCTATCCCAGGATCTTCTGTTCCGACTACTGCTCCAACATCCTCGGTTCCATCTGAACCCAAGAAGTCTAGGAGCTGATGATCTCTGGTTGGTTCCAGGGAGAAGAGTCAGATTGGACAATTGTCAGATCTAAACTTGCCTTTCGGGGCTTCGGCATGGGTGAGCTCGGCTCCTAGATCTGACTCAGAGCCAACCCCCTTGGTTCCAGGGATGCTGTCTGGTTCTTCGGAGCTGGGAGATTCCTCAGATCAGGGGCAGGGGGCTTTCAGGGTGATGAGAAGAGTTCTGTCTCCATAGACAGCTCCACTACCAGGTCCGGACATTCTTCCCCCAAGGCACCGGTGTTTATCTTGGCTCCACTGTATTCACAGAGATGCAGAAACCCTAGGCCTCAGGATGCCCCATTGGGTGAACCCCTCTCTTCCAAAACCTCTCCAGAATACCCTTCTGAAGAGATCTCTTGGAAGAGACTATGCAAGAGGAAGCATTTAGACTCCCCAAAGGAGTCCATCACATCCAATACAGACCTTGATGAGTCGGAAGGGTCCCCACGGTTGCCCTCTGAGGATGTCTCCTTCGTGGACATCCTGGAAATACTTAAACAGAGAGGTGGCTGGAAGCCAATCAATCCTTCTGAGGAGGAGTCTGCATACCTGAAGGCCTTTGGGTCTCACCCTTCCGCCTCTTGGGTCTCTGCCTTTCGACGAACTGATGGACCTAGTTTGTTGAAAGGCATGGAGTCTCCGGACTCAATGGAACCTGTTGCTTGGAGGCCAAACAAATTCATCACATCTGCTACAGACAAGAATTTTCTTACAAAGGGAGTCCTAGTAGACGCTATGGTTGTGGCAGTGGCCACCAAAAAGAAACTTTCAGAGATGTCCTCTTCTGTCCATCTGCTGAACAAGGAGTCTTGTATGATGGGCAGATATGGAAAGCACACCTTTCTTCGTGACCTTTGCTCTTAGATTCCTGAATTATTTCACCCACTTTACCAGACTTCAGAGTGATCTCCTGAAGGAGCTAGGAGACACTCTTCAAGGTTCAGTAGCTGAAGGGGTTTCAGAGAAGGTTTCCTCTCAGCTCTCCACCTTAAAATCAGTGGTCAACTCCTCCATGAGACTCATTACTTATGCAGCAGATGGTGCAAGTAGGACAGCGGGTTCAGGAATTTCCTTAAGGAGACATTCCTGGATGCGCTTGTGTGACTTTGCACAGCCCTTTAAATCTTCTTTCGTTAACGCTTCTTTCTATGGCTTGTCCCTGTTCGGGCCAAAAGTCAAAGACATACTAACCAGTTGTGAACAAGAAGGTAAAACTCTCTCTGCCATAGCAGTCCATTTTTCCCTACCTTCTAGACCTTACCCATAAGGTCAA
Source organism: Protopterus annectens (assembly GCF_019279795.1). Lineage (NCBI taxonomy): Eukaryota > Metazoa > Chordata > Ceratodontiformes > Protopteridae > Protopterus > Protopterus annectens. The sequence continues at coordinate 302,984,193 of NC_056732.1, read as the reverse complement.
AAAGGAGGAAAAATGTGATTCTGAAAATCCAAGAGAACTTTCCAGGACACATGTGGTGAATCTTCCCTCAGGGGTAGAGGGGGAAGCAGTAATGGAAGATGCCATCCACGCGACAGAAGGGGTCCACCCAGAAGCCTGGCTAAAATTAACAAAAGACAAGTGGGTACAAAGCATAGAATGCAGAGGTTACTCCGTACCCTTTTCCTTCCCTGTCCCAAACATAAGAAATATCCCAGATGTTCCACCCAGTCAAAGGGAACAGCCAACTCTAGAAATACAAAAGTTACTAGAAAAAATAGGCATCCAGACAGTCCCTGCAGACGAAATAGAATCTGGAACTTACGCAAGATTCTTTTTAGCTCCAAAGAAAACAGGGGACTGAAGATGTATCCTGGATCTCAGCAAATTAAACAAGTCAGTAAGAAAGTCAAAGTTCCAGATGGTAACACTCCAGTTGCTACTCCCTTTTCTGGGACAAGACAATTGGATGTGCTCTACAGACCTCCAGGATGCGTACTACCACATAAAAATGGACAGGCAATCTAGGAGTCATTTGCGCTTTTGGCTGGGAGCCTGTCACTACCAGTTTCGACCTTTGCCCTTTGGTCTCACTACAATCCCCAGAGTGTTCACCAAGTATATGGCAGTAGTCATGGCTCACTTGAGATGTCTAGGATTCCGAGTGTTTCCATACCTAGATGACTGGTGCCTAACCAATACCACCAAGCATCTACTTACAAAAGCAAGAGACACCACCTTGCAGCTCTGCTCTCACCTAGGAATCACAATAAATTACAAAAAATCTGCCTTGTTGCTGTCTCAGAATATTGTTTTTATAGGAGCAGATCTAGAGACAACAAAAATGATGGCAAAACTTCCCCCTGAAAGAGTTCAAGTCCTACAACATCAGTTCATAAACCTACTTTCCAAGAAAAAAGTACAAGCAAGAATAGTCCTGAAAGTCTTGGGGATAATGGCAGCAGCAATAAACTTGATTCCATTAGCACGCCTGCATATGAGAGTTCTGCAGTAGCTACTGTTCACTCAGTGGTCCATGCAGGAACTACCCATGTCCCACCAAATTATGATAGAATGTTGCAGGAAAGACCTTCGTTGGTGGCTTCACTTCATTCAAGTGACATTAGATCGACCCTTTGTTCTTCCACAGCCTTTATCCACAGTGATCCACGGATGCTTCTCAGATAGGGTGGGAGGGGCATTATCTGGGAAGGACAGTCCAAGGCACTTGACAGGATCATGAGGCCAATTTGCACATCAATGTTCTAGAGATGAGAGCGGTGCTTTTAGCATTGCAAGCATTCCAAGACTCTCTTCCACTAGGAACTCTTGCAATACAGATAGACTGTATGTCGGTTGTGTGGTACATGAATAAATAAGGAGGAACCAGGTCTTACCCCTTTTGTCAGGAGGCCCTGGGAGTCTGGCAGTGGGTGATCTCCTCTCAACACTTTCTGATAGCAACACACATCACAGGGAAATCCAGTGTGATAGCAGACAAACTCAGCAGAGTGCTTCTAATGTCTCACAAGTGGTCCCTAAAATAAGAAGTAGTGGAAAAGATTTTCTGCAAATGGGGCCAGCCTTACTGCAACCTTTTTGCCATGTCCATGAATACCAAATGTAGCAGCTATCTTACCCTAATCCCCCCTCCAGGGGAGTAACCAAGGGATGCACTTGTATACAACTGGCCCTCAGGTCTCCTCTATGCCTTTCCTCCCTTTCCATTGATACCCAAGGTTCTTCAGAAAGCCAGTTCCTTTGGAAGGATTTTGATACTCGTCACCCCATACTGGCCTTGTCAGATCTGGTTCCCCTTCCTTTGGCATCATCTCCAGGAGGAGCCGTGGATTCTGGACCCGGTTTTGGACCTTCTGACTCATGCATCAGGGATGTTCCACCCCTCCCTTCAAACCCTCAAATTGACAGCTTGGCTGCTCTGATTCCAAACATAGCCTGGCTCTCTAAACTTTCTCCATCAGTGAAGCATATCCTGATCTTGTCTCATAAGGCTTCAACGAGAAAGTTATATATGAGCAAATAGAAAAGATTTTCTTCTTGGGCCTTCAATAATCACATTGACCTCTTCTTTGCCCCAATAGCTTCAATTTTTGAATTCTTAGCAAAGCTGTTTAATGAAGGTGCAGCTGCACTTACTATTCGAGTTGTTTTAGCAGCGATATCTAATTTCCATCTACGTGAATCAGGCCCAAATGTGATGTCCCACAGCCTTTGCAAGGCATTTCTTAAAGGCACTATTTTATTAAGACCACCCATTAAAGCCCCTCCAGCACCATGGGACCTGTTTTTTGTCTTATCCCATTTGATTCTTCCCCCATTTGAACCTGCATCATCCTACGATCTCAAGTATTTGACTTGGAAGATGATTCTTTTGATAGCCATTGCTTCTGCTAGAAGAGTTTCAGAGCTACAAGCATTGTCTATAAAGCCCCCTACATGTTTCTCCACAAAGACAGAGTATCTCTATGAACAAACCCATCCTTTCTACCCAAAGTATGCTCAGAATTTAATTTGAACCAATTCATAGAACTACAATTTATTCCCCCAACTGTGGCAACAGGGCAGAATATATGACCAATTATTTGTATCATTTTCAGACTCTAAGAAAGATGCTCCTATGTCTAAAGTCACACTTTTTAAATGGCTATGAGATTGTATTATCTTTACTTACCAATCTCAAAACAAAGAACTCTCCCATAAAGTAAAAGGTCATTCTACAAGAACCATAGCAACCTCTTCTGCCTTTCGGGTGAGACTACCAATTAATAACATTTGTGCTGCAGCAACATGGGCAGGGCCTCATACATTTATCATTCATTACAAAGTGGATTTGGCCTCTAGGAACAGGACCTGTTTTGGGTCCATTGTTCTGAAAAATATTCTCCCTTGAGCCACCCAAGAAAGATGGTACTAGGGACGCCATCCCAACCAGTTAAGAATGAAGGCATGATAGAACAACATCACATAAAGAAGCTATGTACTCACCATAACATTCCATGTCTGTTGCCCATCTCGCCTTCATTCTTACACCCCATCCTCCTTCCCCCAGACTTTGGCTCCTGGAAGACCGAGTGGATACAATTGGTAATTAATGCTCTCTGACCTTCTTGATTGCTTTATAAGGTATTTGATAGTTATTTACTACCTTTTTTATATCAGCAAACAAGATCTGGGGAGTTTTCCTAGTGCATGATGGGATAGGGTTTTCAGCCACAAGCTAGTAGAACACCTTGAGCTTTTGTATAAGGAGGAGTCAGAACCGAGGATAGGTTCCAAACCCAACCAGTTAAGAAAGAAGGCGAGATGAAGAACACACATGGAACGTTATGATGAGTACATAACTTCTTTTTTTTATATAGTTTAAGCCAAGGACATTAATCTAGATATCCATCCTTGTAAAAACAAGGCAAATTATTATTTTAATTCTGCAAATAATAAAATCAGTACACTTTTGCACCCACCCCAGCAGCTGAAGATCACAGCATTATATTACCTTAATCTTGCTTTTGTCCACGTTTCTTCTCTTATTATACTGTAAAACCTATTTGTCTTACAACTAAAAATATTCTTGTTTACTTTAACATCTTTAAAACATACAATAGTCACTGAAAAGACGCCCCTCGTATAACAAAATACTTTACAATATAGCATGCAATTTACATCATGACTTGTATTATACAAATATTAATAGGAAGAACAATTATTTTACTTACAGTTTTCTCTTAAGTGTCCTTCTAAACATTAATGACAAAGTGGACGTATGTTTTATTGTCTACAGACTAGATTAAGAAAGTCATCAAACTGATAGCCATTCTCAACTATATTTTCTTATAACGCCAGATTTCATAAATGTAATTTGTGCTTTGTAGTCTCCAAGTTATTCACTATTTTCACTTTTTCTGGTCTTCTTCCTGATCATATCCATCTCCCATCACCAGACTCTTGTTCAAGTCTTAGGTGCTTCTGATTCTATTAGTTAACTCATATGTGATATCTCTTACTCAAGTATTTTTAGAACACTGAAAAAGGTTCCACTGGGTAAAGTCTCTCCATCAGCTTTGTTGTCAGAAGAATGATAGTCAGAGTTCCCTTCTGCTTACTGGTTCACTGTTTCTTGGATAAACATTTTAATTTCCTCTTTATCATGTTGTGTATCAAAATATCTTTGCACGAGAAAAAAATATTCCGAGGACAGCTGGATACAGCAGCTTGAATCTCACACCTGCCTCTCAACATTGCTACCTGATTGCTGGGAGAAATGTGCTTCTCTTCTGCCTGGTGTGCAGTGAATAATCATTTTCTACAAATACTCTTATGTACAATTTTGCATACTTTTTCTTGATGTCATAAGTTTGTCAGGATCAGCTCTTTCTGCTGGCATGCTTTCATATGTACTAATATAGGTCTTGGCTGCTTTCGTATGGTCAGGTTTGTAGCATACACATTATTTGCTCTCTCAATTAACAAGTGTTGCAGTGGAATACCAGTGCAGTTGCATATTTGTGCTTTCATAAAAGTAATATGGTCTGGTCCTTCCAGTTTCTCTGGTACAGCAGAAAATATCAAGTTTTCTCTGAGCGCTCTGTCTTCTAACACTACTATATTTTGAAGCAGCTCTTCTTGGGAAGCCTCATGGTCAGCCAGCCATTACCTCAGTTCATCTTCTGATTTTTTGCGGTTTCATTACCTCTTCTGAATTGCTAGTTAAGGCTCCTTCTATTTTTACAGCCTTCTGTTATTTGAGTTGCTATATTCCTTCAATGTTTCATTTGTTTTCAACACCCCTGAGTGGAGATGATTTATGTTTTCCTCTAAATTACTGGAAGCCATCTCATTTACCAAAGCTAAAACTTGAACTGCTTTTTGCTGAACAGTTGCAGGATTCTCCTCAGTCAGACTTTTATTTTCTTCTTCCCTGGGTGATTTCATCTCAGTTTTTCCAAGTTTCTTGCCTGCTTGGCATCCAGGCAGAATAATTAATAGCCAGTAAGTGAATTTTACCCAAACATTAAGTTATACTGCCCTTTTTAGAAGAGCTTCTGTTTTCATACTGGGTGAGCTCAAATCAATGTGTTGATCAGTGTAAAGCCATCTTGGAAGTCCCTGTAGCACTTTCTTGAGAGACATATGTCTGGCTTTCTCATCCACCATGCATGTTGACAGTCCCTTGTTCACATCCAGCTGTATTCCCAGTGTGTGTCTGGTATGACTTCACTAGTGTGCACATGAAGGCTGACATGGATACTGTGTGGAAAATCATACTGCAAGTGAGGATCATTATGGCATTGCCCCTGGCCTCTGCCATTCCTGTGTTCTGGTGAACTTCCTCACATATACTCTGCAGTACTCTGAAAGGGTAGTCTGTTCATCAAGGGGTCCAGGTTGTGCACAAAGAACAGGAGTCAGACTATGTGGTGACTGTCCACCCTGTCACCCATAATGTTATTTCCTTATTTTGCTATATGTGTGAGCTTGTGCCACTGACTATGGAGTTTTTTGCATGCTGCATGGTACATGCCAGAGTTATATGTACACAGGTACATGTAAGAGTTATATGTACACAGGTATCATGCCAGTTTGCATCATAGTGTCACTTAGGAAAACCATCTACAAACTACTCTTCCATACTCCTTGACTATGTTTGTTACCACTAACAACACATTAATGCCTGACTATGGTTTTTGCCACCAAGACAATAAGAAGTCAATGTAACAACCTTAGTGTATGTCTTGAAAACCAACAGCTGAAGGCCCTTACTCATGCATTGATGGAGAGTGGCACAATTTCTTTGGATGTCCTCATTCTAATTCCTGAGAAAAGAAAATCTGTTAAAGAGACTCCTTTGGTCTCTATTCACTTATCTCTAATGGATGGACGATTCAGCTGTGGAGTTTTTGGAGTCCCCAGACCATCTGCTGGCTGTTCCCAACCCCTCTGATGCTGCTCCAATGGATGCTTTTAAGAGTCAGGCGCCTGGCACATCATCAGTGACCAGATGTACTACTATGGCTGAAAAGGGTGAACCCCACCTTGTGCTTTTGAAAGGTCTGGACAAAATCTCTCAATTTCTAGTTAGAGAAGAGGTAACAGACTTGGTTATGGAATATGAATATCCAATATTTACAGATCTATCATTTCAGATACCATGAGAAAGAAAACTCAAAAGTCCAAACATCTTTTTCCACCTCCTTCCACTTCTGCCAAATAAATAAATGAATAAATAAACAAACAGACAAACAAATAAATAACTATTTTATTTAATTAAATAACTATTTAAATAAATAAATAAAGATTTATATTGTTTTAACAAGACACTTTTCAAAGCTTTCCAGTCCTCGCAGTCTTCTTCTCCCGTTTCTTCCAATTTGACAAGAAAATGGTTGCTCTCTTTCTTATACAGTGGCTCCTGTCATAATTAGAAGAGGAGGGCGTGAATAATGTTTCCCAGGTCTCCCCTTCTGCCACTTAAGAATCAGAGACAGAAGAGAATATTTCTTATGATTTTGTTGTAGAAGAAAGATTTTTTTTGTCATGCCATTGCTAAGATTAATGATTTCTTCCATTGGGAAGAAAATACAATTCTAGAAACCCAAAAGAGGTACTATAAACTCCTTCAGGTGGATACTCCAAAGCCTCTTGCCATTTCTTCAGTCATAGGAGCTCTGGAGGATAGTTTTAATTCTGCATGAACCTTCCAGATAGTCAACCTTGTGAACCCAAAAAAGCCTGATAGGCTTTATAAATTACATCAGACTCACAATTTTTTTGTAACCCTCTTACAGATCTTGCTGTTGTTTCCTTGGTCAAGGACTCCAGTTTAAAGCATTTAACTACTTCTGTCCCATTTGCATGTGAGAAGGATGGAAGGACATTTGACAGATATAGGAAAAAGTCTATACATTTTCTACCTTAGCATTTAGAACAATAATTTGTCAGGTTCACTTGGTCAAATTTCTGCTGGCATCTTTTGCTGATACATATAAGACTATTGTTGATTTACTTTCTTCTGTAGGAAACTCTTATTTACTTAACATGATTTCTTCAGTGTCACATGTACCCGGACATATCCTTAAATGTGCATTTGGTACAGCTGACATAGTTTCCTGGGTCATGGGTTCTGTTATATGCAGATATTCTTGGAGTAGATTGCAACATCTCCCTGAAGATGTAAAAATCCAGATAATTGTTGCTCCACTGGACAAAGAAGTTCTGTTTTTATTTATTTTATTTATCTCTATACTTTGTTGACTGGATTAGTCCCTCTAGGGTTGTGGGATGATTTACTTAAAGAAATGGTTGTGCAGAGTGAGCCAGAAAATGAAGCAGATGTTTCTGGGGGACATTATGGAGAAAATACAAAAGGAGGATGCAAAGACAATCCTGAAGAATAGTGGTGAGATGGAAAAGAACATATATGTAGAGAAAGTAAAAGAGGGCAAATGTGGAGTAGCAGAAAATAAATCAGAAGAAACTGAAAAACAGAAGTACTTGGCATACCTCTCAACTGTCCAGATTTTTGCAGAATGTCCACATTTTTGCCTCATATTTTAGGTCTGTTCCTCATAACATTTGTGTTTTTTCTGAAATTTTGTGGCAAATCACTGAAGACTGAATTCACAAAATGATGACAGGCATATGAGTTTCAGGCTTCACATCCTTCAGAAAATGTACTGTAACACAAGACTTTTTATTCTAGAAACTTTCTACATTTATAAGAGCATATTTAAAATGTGTCCCTATTTTTGGATCTTTGTCCCCCATTATCTTTGGCTTTGTTTAGATTTTTTTGTACTAAGAGATTGAGGTTTAGTAGCTCCTTTGGGTGTAAAAGCACATGAGGTAAGGGCATGTATTCTTAACAAATATACATTTTGTGACATTATATCTGAAATTGTTTTTTCAATGGAAAATTTTCTTGGAAGCATATGAAAAAGGAAATACTGCAACCCATGGTATCTTTATGTATGTGATAAAAGAATGTAACAGGGAAACAAAAAATAAAATAATAATAACAAAAAAATAATAAATAAAAAAAGAAAACAGAGGTAGAAAGAAAGACTTTGAAAGGACATTTAAAAACTTTATGTAAAAAAGTACTGGATATTGTAAAAGTTTATAACAAAAGAGGTTTATGCACTTCTGGCTGGGATAGTAATATTGTGTTAAAATATAAAGAAAAAATATAACATGATAAATGTGGAGAGAAATAGGGGTGTCATAAAATTTTGGGAACAACACAAAACCGTTTTTTTTTTTTTTTTTGTGAAAAAGAAGAACATTTGATAAGTAACCATGACAAAAGCAAATGCTATATTTATAGGGAAATGGGATATGATGCAAAAAAAGTGAATCAAAATGTTATAAATGTAACAAAATTGGACATTTATGGATGGACTGCAAAAATGAAAATAAGAGCAAGGAAAAAGAAAAGGAAGAAAATGAACAAACAGAAGAAATTTTAGAAGTAGTAGAAAGAGAATAAAAAATAGATGAGAAAAAAATAAAGAGGACATAGAAGGAGGTTTTGAAAAATGAGGAAGAATACATACTTTGGGAGGCAGTAAAAGAAAAAAAAAGAATTCTATTGGTAAAAGAGTAAAGAACAGAAAAAATTAAAGGGATAAATGCAAAAGATAAAAGAAAAGAAATGGATAAAAAAGAATATATCCAGCTAATGATTGGTGGTTGTTATAAAGTTTAAGGTGTTTGACTCACATACTCAAGGTACAGTGTTTGATTCTTACCTTTAAGAAGGAAAGTGGCTAGGCCTAGAATGGCATCTTAAGGAAGCTAGCCTAGTAATTAGCTATTAACTTATGAAACCACGAACCTAAGGAAAAATGTAAATGTGAATAGTATTAAGAATATAGTAAAAAAATATATGAATTTTGGAGTGGTGTAATACATGTGATGCAGATGTAATTATAATAGAAGACAGAAGATTTTTAACAAATGAAGAAAGATTACAAACAGAAATGCAGTAAAGATATTAGATGTAACTTTAGCAAAAACTGTAAGGCTAACCATTGTAGATATAAAATGGAAAGAACAAGTACATAGAATTATAACATTACATGCTTATTCTAATTGTAAAGAAAGGGAAAGCTTATTTCATCAGAGATTAGACTATGTAGTAATAAATATAAATATTATAATAAAATGAGACTTTAATTGTGATGTAAGAGACAAATGTAAAAGGAAGGGACATTATATAAGAAAAATGTTGGCAGTTTTAAGATGTGGTAAGTTAAAACTTTGGGACCAAAATTCATGGACTTACAAAAGGGGTACATATTGAACCAAAATAGATTATTTTATAGTATCAGAAGGTTTAGTTATAGGAGAAGGGGAGGTAGTTGAAACATACTGATCATCTTTCAGTATGGCTAGTAATAAAGGAAAACAAGGAATATATAAAAACAGGCAAAGGAATAAAAAGGATACATGTAAAAACATAGAATGAAGAAGGAAATACATTAGCAATACAGTTATGGAAAAATCATATTACTATGAAAGCATTTTATAAAAAAAATTGGTCTGAATGGTGGATGATATTTAAGTAAAATAGAAAATTTTTTTACAGTGGCAATACGGTTTTAGAAAAGTAGAGAAAGAAAATATAAAATAACATGTAATGATGCATTGTGAGATTTAGAACATAATGATAGAAAGTACTTTGACAAAGAAAATAATTATATGAAAGAAATCAAGAAAAAAATACAAGGATTGTTATATATGCAAAGATATTTTTACAAGGGAAAGAGAAGAAGTACCAAGTTACTTAAGCAGATTAGTAAAGGAAAATGGTAGTGTAATGACAGGAATAAAAAATGTAAAAGGAGAAATAGAAACAACTCAGGAAAATATTTTGAATAGTATAGTATAACATGTACACGAAATGTTTAAAAAAAAAAAGGTAGTGAAAAAAACATGGCAAGTAAAAAAGTTAACAGAAAAAAAAGAATAAAGAGTTGGAAAAGAAGATTTCTTTAAATGAGCTAGATAAAGTATTAGGACAAGTAAATACAGGTTTGCCTGCAGGACCAGATTGAATAGGGTGTAAAATGAATAAAAATGTAAGCGATTGGCAAAAAAAATATTTTTAAAGCTTCTTGAATAAATGGTTAAATGAAGGTTTTATGTATAAAGAATTATGTACTGGAATACTTAAATTCATATGGAAGATGAACAATGGATGACAATTAAAAAACAGAGACTATAGTACTGAATAATAATGATTATAATATCTTTATGAAAAAAATACAAAAGAGATTTCAAAATAAAATAGAAAATATTATGGAAGGTAATATACATCATATAAAGGGAAGGGTTGTCAAGAGTTATTAATGATAGAGAAATTGTGGATCATAGAGAATTCATGGATGATATGAATAGAAAAGAAGAAGCAAAGGTCATGATAGGAGACCTTAAGGCATTTTACATAACTGGACATGAAATCTTATGAGTAATAATGAACAAATATAAGTGAGAAAGTTAGGAAATTATGTATGTCAGCATATAGTAATAATAAAGTAAAAATACTAATGGCTGGTTAAGCCAAGAGGTCAGTATGAAGAGTGGTAAGACAGGAATATCCAATGAGTTGTATATTCTTTACATTAGTTATGAATGTGATAGAATGTGAAATAAATTACAAAATGAAGGAAGTGGGATATATAACACTTGAAGGGTTTACAATTCCAGCTCTGTTAACATATTCAGATGAAATTATAATAATTGGAAGAAACAAAATTTGGATAAAAGAAGTAATAATTTGCACAAATATGTGTTTAGAGGTGATAGGGATGGCTTTAAGTAAAGACAAAGGTAATGGTTTAGGTGATGTAATAAAGATAGGAGTATATATTTTACAATGAATGACATAACTGTACTAGGTATACCATCTGGGAATAAAGATGTAAGTAGAATTTAATTGGGAAAATAATAGAAGAACTAAACACTGTCTTTTTCTGGAGAACATATAAATTATCATTCAGAAAAAGGCTTATTTGATAAATTCAGTACAGATGGAAAAATAGCATACTTAACAAGTGTATTTATTTTGCCAACAGTATTTGAAAAATAATTATTGGAGATATTTTTTCATGTATATGGGGTTTTAGATTAAACCCAGTAAAAAACAGGACTTTTGTATGTAAATAAAGAAGGATGTTTAGGGTTAATTAACCTTGTGGTATATGCTGCTTCATTAAATTTGTGCAAAGTATGAAAGTGGATAAACGAAAAAGATGAGAGATCAGCAAAAAATATATATAAATATAAATATGATAAATTTTGGGGTATGATAAAAACAATAAAATAAAAAAGAGTGTATAAATGAAGAAATAAAATGTTACCAAGAGTTTTGTGCAAAATAAAAAAATTGATAACATAGAAAAAGATAGAAAAGTATGGTATAAGACTGTAATCATAAAACAATGTGTAAAACCATGGGAAAATCTAACAGAACATTAAAGATATAAAAATAAGAAGCAAATGGTGTAATAAGTGTAATCAGAAAGTAGAATGTCAAGATTTTTGTGGAGACTGGTAATAGCTAAATTGCCTGTAAAAGGAAATATGCAACATAAAAAGAAAAGTGATGGAATATGTTGCTTCCCTATTAAATAAGCAAACATTCAAAATTGCAAATGCCACTATATTGACAGCTTAATGTCGAAAAGGTCAAATCTCGAACAAACAGAACAGGGAATTTTTTCCTAGGGCAGAAAATCGCTGGTCCACAAAACAAAAAACAGCCCCCACACAAAATAAAATGGGGGGCTTTGCCCCCCACATCCCCTCATTAAATATGCCAACTCTGAGATTGCACCACAGTGGAGAAAAAGGCAAAGTCACAAAAATGGCCCAGTGATTTTTTTCACTAGGAAAAAAAATGTTGTTTCGTTTGTTCGAGATTTGGCCTTTTTTGACATTTAGCTGTCAATAAAGCGGGGTTTGCAATATTGAATGTTCACTTAAATAATAGGGAACCAAATAAGTTTACATTGTCAAGAAGAAGAAACTACGGAACATGTGTTTTTGAGATGTAAAAGAGTAAAAGGTTATGGTGAAAACTATGTAAAGAAGATTTTTTTTAAGATATAAAAGAAGTAAAGAAAATAAACATGGATATGATTAAATAGGGATATTTTATAAGAATAGAAGTAAATAATATGCTAAAAGAATAGATGAACAGTTATTTTATGTTATGTGGGTTAGATGGAATAAAAGAATAAAGAAAATTTGATTTAATGGTAACTTGATTTTAGCAACACCATTAAATAAAATCAGATGGTGGTTATGGAAAAAGGAGTGTGGGTCTAATAGGAATGAACATTTAGTATGATTATGTAAACAAGATTTGTAGATCTATATATTTGTACATTTATAAATATTTGTAAATAAGAGTTATTTTTGTATATGAAGGACCCCTACTCTTTTTGATAGTTGCTTTGGGATCTTTCACATCCACCTGAGCTTCCACCAGCTCATGCAGATGGGACCTCTGTTTAATGTCTCACGTGGACAGCACACTTTTTTGTGTGCATCACCTCCCTAAGGCTGCACTGCAGTGACAGCAATTTGAAAATTAATCCAATCACCTACAGTGGGAATAGTGCCCTGAGCCTTCTAGTCTTCCAGCACTAAAGGTGTGTGCTACCTTTTGTGACACTGATAAAACAATATAATAAAAAGTGATAAGTGGATTGAAATGATTTAGAGCCCAGGTTCCATCCCATACCAAGGAAAAATACATTACTCTCTACTCATGTTAATCCACTCACCAAACTAGCCATCCACACAATTTAAGAAACACGTTTGTTTCTTTCCCTCTTTGGAAACAGACCACAGTAGATTCATGGGTGCCACAAATAGTTCAGAATGGATACAGGCAGTACTGGAACTCTTTCCCTCTGAACATAGGAATCCCTCCACACCCACAAAATCAAACTAATTTGTTTCCTCCCCTTCTTTCTCACATGCTATTCTATGGCATCATAAAACCAGTTCCAAAATCCTAGCAAAGAAAATGATTTTATTCCAGAATATTTCTTGTACCCACGGAAGTGGGGACCTGGACTCCTGTGTTGGATCTGTCTCTTCTTAGTATGTTCATAAAAGTTCAGAAATTCAAAATGTTTATCTTTCAGACTCTGTTCCCGTCATCCCTTGCATTGATTCTGGTTACTCTGGATCTCAAAGATGGATATCATCATATTCTTATGTAGAGTTCAGACCTCATTTAAGGTTTCTTTTATTTGGTTTACATTTCCAGTTCTAGTTCTTACCATTTGGACTTTTAGCAGCTCCAAGAGTATTTACTAAATGCTTAGTTCCAGTGATTGCTTTTTGCAGGCTACAGGGAATTCATATTATTTCCTACTTAGATGATTGCCTTATTTTTGCAGGAACTTTTTCCAAATTGAAAGAGTCTCTTTTTTGTCATGAATCTTTCAAAACCTAGGCTTTAATTTCAGCCTGGATGAATCTTTTATCTTCCCTTCTGAACAACTGACATTTCTAGGATGCCAACTAGACACATATTTTATAATGACTTATCTTCCCCAGAAAAGGTTGCATTCTATCTGCTCCAGTTCCTAGAGTTTACCTAACAAACAATGCCAACTGCAAATGACTATCTCAGGATTTTGGGCTACATTACTTCCATTATCCTGATGCTTCCACTGGCGAAACTTCGCTTGAGAAAAATGCAGTGGTTTCTGAAGTCATTGTGGACTCTGCACAAGCATCATCAGTTCCTATTCTTGCTGTACATTTTTGCAGTAAGGATCTTTTATTGTGAGCAATATGTCTAGGTTTACCAATGTCCCCCAACACCTTTTCAGTCAGTAACAAGGGATGCCTCAGACTTTGCATGGGCAGTATCTAAAGGCATCATAGTGCAAGTGGTTTGGGACCATCATTTCAAGAAAAATTATGAATATCAAGGGAATGATAGCCTTGGTAAATACATTAAGGACTTTGAATAATTTGTGGACTGCAGGACCACTGCTGGTAATCACAGATAATACTGTGATGTGGTAACAAGGGGGACCAGATCTTACCCCCTATGCAGACTAGCATTGATAGCCTGGGAAACTGCTAATAAGCACAGTCTTTCCTTTCAGGCTGCTTACATCTTGTCGGAGCAGAACACTATAGCAGACACTTTGAGCAGATGCAGGATAGACCCTCATGGATGGATGTCACACCCAATTGTGTTCCAGGAGAATACCCACCTGTGTAGAACTCCCTAAAATACATCTGTTTGCCTCCTTTCACAACAGGCTGCAAAAATATCTGCTTTAAGAAAACTTGCAAAATGGCCTGAAAGACGGATACCTTTTCCTTGCATGGATGGGAATATTCCTCTATGCCTCATTCACCCCTTTCCTCTGATAGCCAGAGTTCTTTTAAAAATCCCAAAGGACTTTCCAACAATCAATAACTCCTTCAACATCACTTCTACTGCTCATGTACTTCACATCTTCTATAATCTTTTTCCCACTCTAACATATACATTCTACAGTATCTTTCTTTATAACTCTGTACCTTTCTTATCAACATCAAAATCTGCCATCATGTATTTTCACATTCCCTTTGCACCTTTCATAGAGACCTACACTTCCCTTTCTGATTTTCTCCTGTTTGACAACCTTTAACTTCTCACTAGCTTTTCACCCATTACTCTTCTAGCATATTCTGTCTGACCCTTAATCCTCTTCTTTTATCATTTATTTATCTTTTGTTTCTCCCCTCTTCTGTTATCCCTTTCACTAAATTTGTTGGATAGAATCAGTTTTACCTCATTCACCTCTTTTTCACTCCCACAAAACTTTCTTACTACCCATCCATCCACAATGCCCAACTATTGCTTGTTCATTCTTATACCTGTCTGCTTGCTGGCCCTCTGCGCATCTCTACATAACATTCTTTGTATCAGCCACATAACACCCTCTAGAGGATACTTGCTACCACACTCAACATCATGTGCACTTTCCCATAGCTTCAAATCTGTTCAACTCTACCTTCATCTGCCTGTTTAAGATAATACAATTAGACTTAAACACATCACAAATGCCATCGCTACATTACAAAAGGAAATATCAATCTCCATTCTACTACTATCTTTTTCATCCTTAGTTAAGTCAGTGTGATGATATCCATCCAAACCCTGGCCCTCAACAGCACACTCTCAGCTATCTCAGTACCCTTCTCATCTAATCTCCCATACTAATTAAGTATAACAGGCCCTCGTTTATATAACATAAACCTCCACAGCATACAGAACAAAATACTAGAATTCCCTGCTTGGATAAACTATCATGCCCCAGATACTGTTGTAGAAACTGAAACCTGGTTAAAACAAAATAAAATATAAACGATGAAGATATTATCCCCACTAGGCTATAATATTCTCAAACTGGATATGAAAAGTAAAAAAAAAAAGGTAGTGGAGTAGTCATAATTTATCTAAACACTGTGGAAGTCTTTCTCCATCCCTCTATCCTTCTTCTTACCATAAACTTTGAAATGCTCATCTCCACACTTAAACTTAACAGTGATAAAGTCATGTATATAATCAATATATAGATACCACCAGGTAACAATATATCTGATGTTGTCAGGCTTCATCTATTCTTGACTTGTGGGTTATGGTTCTGATCCTCGGAACCGATCCAGCCAATATATAGCTCGAGTCAGCCAAAAGATCTCTCCAGCTGCAAGTCTACCCAAAATGCCCCTCTCTATATTACTTCAGATCTCATTTGTTGCTCTTATGATAAGACACGTCAGCAGACCCCTCTCTTGCAGATAAGAATACATTTTATATTTACTCTCTCTATAACTGATTCTGAAATCTTTACTTTCTTTTGAAAAGAAAATTAATCTTTGGTCTACCCTTTGTGAGTGTGTTGTTTCCCTCCCCATTGGTAATTCTTCCCTTCTACTATTGTTGGTAGTTTTCCCTTTCCCCTCTTTCACTCACTTTCTCTTCTACCATTGATAATCTGTCTACCATCATTGGTAGATTTTTCCCTTTTTTTAAAGTGTGACTGAGTTTCTTTGTCTTTGATCTTTCCTTTTTGCTTTCTTCTCTGCCTTTTGGTCCCCCTTTTCTCAGGACTGTGACAGAAAAACCTAAAGGCTCTACTATGGGCTTTAAACAATGTATAGAGTGCGACAAAAAAATGCCAAACTCTGATAATCATGACAAATGTGTTTACTGTTTGGATGTGCCCCATTAAAGTGTAGGCTATTCAATCTGCCAGGGTTTCAGTAATAGAACTCTGGCAGTGGAAAAATAAACTCATTTTCAAACGGATCCTTAAAGCCCCTTTCGAGGAAGCCTTGTCCAAGGCTGACCAGTTTCCTCTGTCCTCTGTATCAAAATCCTTCCATTCAGTGCTGACCTCTCAATTGGCACCAATTGCTAAGAAACACAAACATGCCTCTGAAGGTTCCTGTACGGAGCAGATACCCAAAGTTCCAAAGCTTTCTGAATGGTCCAAATCTTCTGCACCGAAAATCTTACCAGTGCCTTTGACACAGACAACACCCATTCGATCAGTGATTACTACTGATACTGCAACTACGACTCTGACACTGGTGCCCACTGTCACTACAGCCATGCCATTGCCAATTTCCCCTACAGTACAGCAAATGGTGATGAAGTCGGATATAGCTACCCAACACAGGACTATTTATTCTCCCTCCCTGGACCCATTTCTTGGACAGCTTCCTAGTCCTTTCATAGAGAGACCCAACTCTCCTTCTGAGTTGTCCATTTGCTCCACCAGAAGTCTCTCTGAAGTTGATGTTGTTAGGTTGGTGGATTAGATCCTCACAGCCAGGGGTCTTCCCTCATATTTTCAACCCACTCTCCCTTCCGATGTAGGGGGTTACTCACCTTTAACCCCTACTTATTGTCCTCCTCTGACCTCTGCACAGGCTTTAGAGCTCTAGACTCCAACTTCTCAGGTTCCAATGGCTTTGGCACCGACAACCATTTTGTCCTTGACACCAAGTCTGTCTCTAGGTCCCTTGGTGCCTTCAGCACCATCGAGTTCCCAGGACCATGTCTTCGTCATTCGGCCCAAGGGGTTCGAGCCAGCCTCGAGTTTTTCTGTGGAACCGGCTGTATCTCTTTGGGCTGCACTGGCTGAGGACCCATCCTCAGTTCCGGTCTGTCAGGTGGGTCTTTCGGGGTGGGGTGTGACCCCAGTTCTGAGTTTGTCTCTGTTCTGGGCTCCCATCCTTCCTCAGGGAGGCCTGTCTTTCAGGCCATGGAAAGAGCTTTGGCTACTGCTTCATCTCAGGTGGCTCCTGAGTTACTGGTGTCTTCCCCTGTGACCTCAGATCTTTCGGTTCTGCCTCCAACCTTGATCCCTGGACAGTGAGCCCCAAGGAGGCAAGATTTGCCTGCTAAAGGAGTAACCTCTTCTGAGTCCTCCTCAGATGTTCCCACTGAGGTGCCTCCTCAGAAGAGATTATGTAAGAGGAAACACATTGATTCTCCTGAAGAATCCATCACAGAGGACACGGATTTCAATGGGGGGGGGGTTCTCCATGGTCACCTCTGAAAGACATCTCTGGAGACATTCTAGAGATCCTAAAACAGAGGGGTGAAAACAGAGGGGTGATTGGAAGCCCAAAGACCCTTCTTGTGAGGAATCCATGTACTTTCAGGCCATTGGTGCTTGCCCTTCTACCTCCTGGGTGACCCTGCCTGTTGACGACCTAATATCACTCAGCAGGCTTGGAAGACTCCTGACTCTGTAGAACCAGTCCCCCAAAGACCTGAAAAGATTCTTTCAGCTCCTGAAGACCATCCACTGGTAATAGATGACATTGCGATAGCAGCCACCACCAAGAAAAAACTGGCCGAGGAAAGTTCTACTATACAACCCCCTAACCAAGAGTCTATGAAGATGGACAGATTTGGGAAGAGGGTCTATCCATCATCGACCTTTTCCATCATGTCCTTGAACATCTTAGCACACTGTACTAGACTTCAAAGGGATCTGGTAAAGGAGCTTTCAAATACCCTAGTGTGAGCAGTCACTGAGGGAGAAAAAGTGGCCTCCTAGTTAGCTACCCTGGAGTGTATTTTGAATTCATCTATGAGGCTCATAACACATGCAGCCGAAGCGGTGACCAGGTCAGCAAGTTCAGGCATTGCTATAAGACAACATGCTTGGATGCACCTGTGTGAGTTTGTGGAACCATTCAAATCTTCCTTCATCAATACTCCCTTCGATGGATCCTCTTTGTTTGGACCCAAGGTAAAGGAAACTCTATCCAGGTATGAAAAAGATGAAAATACTTTGTCTCCTGTGGGCGTGCATTTTTTCACTCCTCAACGATCCTACTCCAGGAATCAAAGGAGTGGTAAAATGTGGTTCAAGAAATCCCAGAAGCCTTTCCAGGACACACATGGTTTGGACTCCCTTCAGGTGAAGAGGGGGGTGTTATAATGGAAGACACCATCCCAGAGGCAGGGGTGGGTCTCAGAATCAGGGATCCAGGGAGTCCTTCTCTGGTCAACCCTACCAGCCCTCCTGAAAAGGGGCACTATTGCTTACCTCTGGAGGCAGTTTGAGAAGATTCTACTTGCACCCAAACCTCTGGTGATGCATAACCACTGATGCCTGTGTGCCAAGGATCATTTCCAGAGGTTATTTAATTCCCTTTACTCGAGAACCCCATCAAGACTCCCTGACATTCCACCCAGTGAAAGAGATCAAGCAGCATTAGAAATACAAAAACTGCAATGAAAAAGAGTCATACAAGAAGTCCCACCAGACCAATTAAGATCTGGATTTTACTCAAGATTCTTTTTAGTGCCAAAGAAAGCAGGGGACTGAAGACCAATTTTGAATCTCAGTATTCTGAACAAATTTATCCAGCAGTCAAAATTCCAGATGGTCATGGTTCAATCAATTCTTCCCTTCTTAGAGGAAGATGATTGGATGTGCTCTATCAACTTTCAAGACAGGTATTACCACATAAAGGTGGACAAATGCTCCAGAAAATTTCTCCGCTTCCATCTAGGAGCCAATCATTTCCAATTCACAGTGCTGCCCTTTAGTCTCATCACAGCACCCAGGGTGTTCATCAAATACATGACAGCAGTCACAGCACATTTGAGGCTGCACAGATTCTGAGTATTTCCTTGCTTAGATGACTGTCTCCTCATTGCTTCCACCAGGTATCTACTACTACAAACTACGGACTTCATTCTGGAATTATCCCAAAAGCTGGGCATCATGATTAACCATGCAAAATCTCAACTAATCCCTTCTCAGGACGTGGGATTCATCGGAGCTTGCACCAACACTGTATCTTGTGTGGCATCGCTTCCCCTATGCAGGTTGCAGAAAATATATTCACAGATTCATCTTCTCCTTCACTCAAACAAAATACCAGCTCAGCAGATTCTGCAGGCATTGGGCTCCATGGCAGCAGCTATTACATGAGTTCCAAAGGCAACATTTCACATGAAGCTTCTTCAATGGTTACCTGCAAACCAGTGGTCTATTCTAATGCACCTCATGAATCATTTAGTTTTCATATCTACCAGATGCAAAAATGACCTATCCTGGTGGATGCAGTCCAAGGAGATTGTTCCCCCACAGCCCAAGGCTATGGTGACCATGGATGCTTCCCAGATGGGGTGGGGGCATTATCTCTGGAAGGCAGTCCAAGGCACTTGGTCCCCCTCTGAGGCCGATCTGCATATCAGTGTCTTAGAGCTGAGGGCAGTGCTTTTGGTGTTGCAGGCATTTTACTCTGCCTTACCTCAAGGGACGATAGCTATTCAGTCAGACAGCATGTCAGTAGTCTGGTACATCAGCAAACGGGGGGGGGGACCACGTCCTACCCACTGTGTTGAGAAGCCCCCCTGTGTGCGGCAATGGGCCATAACTTCCATCTGCTTTCTGATAACAATGCACATCCTGTGGAGTTCAAACATGATAGTGGACAAACTGAGCAGATATATCCTCATGCCTCATGAGTGGCTTATGAACTCCAGAGCAGAAGAGGATATTTCTTTGCTGGGGCCAGCCTTGCTGCAACCTGTTTGCTTCACCCCTAAACAACAAGTGCAGAAACTACTTTGCCCTAATTCCCCCTCAGCAGGAGTCCCCCAAAGATGGTCTTCTCCATGATTGGCCCCCGGGTCTCCTTTATGCCTTCCCTCCCTCCCTTCCCTCTGATCCTTCTTTTTCTCAAGAAAGCAGCTTGGTTGAGAAGCAAAGTGATCCTCATTGTTCCTTACTGGCCTCGACAGATATTTTTTCCCTTCCTCTGGCCTCATCTACTTCACCACCTATGGATCTGGACCCAGTTCCAGACCTTCTGTCCTATCCCCAGGGACTAGTGCACCTCAAACTTCAGAATCTCAAACTGACTGCTTGGTTTCTCCAATTCCATTAATTGCCAGGCATAATAATATTCCTTCTCCCGTGAAACACATTTTGTTGGCATCCCATAAAACATTCACCAGGAGTCTCTACCTTAGTAAATGGAAGAGATACTCTATTTGGGCTTCTGATAATGGTCTAGACCCTTTTTCGGTGCCAGTAGAAAAAGTTCTGCAGTTTCTAGCTGCCATCTTTGGTAACGGAGCTTCTACTTCTACAGTCAAGTTTATCCTAGCAGCTATTTCAAATTTCCATAACAGTATTGGAAACCAGCCTTTGATCTCTCACAGGCTCTAACATTTTTTCTTAAAGGGATCATATGTTTGAAGCCTCCTTTCAAAGAAACACTACTGCCATGGGACTTGACTTGTTACAGTCACTTACTTCACTTCTGTTTGAACCTGGAGCTACCTGTGACTTAAAATTCCTTTCTTCGAAGATGTTACTTCTCATAGGTATCACTTCGGCAAGGTGAGTCCCCAATTAGAGGCTCTGTGCTTTAAAACATCTTATTTAGTTTTCCATAAAGACAAGAGTATCACTCAGAACAAACACAACTTTTCTTCCAAAAGTGATTTCAGAGACCAATATCAACCAGTCCATTGACTTGCCTATATTTTTTCTGAATTTTTCTAATAAAGGTGAGTACTGCCTGCATGTTTTGGATGTGCATAGGCAATTACATTTCTGTCTGGATAGAACTAAGCAATTCAATCAGAACAGTTATTTGTATCCTTTGCAAGTGCAACTTTAGGCAAACCTGTGTCTAAGGTTACTCTGTCCAGATGGTTAAGAGATTACATATCTTTCATTTACATGAAAGAAAATTATGACTCCCTATCCCAGTGAAGGCACATTCTACCAGGTCAATGGCGACTTCAGCTGTTTTTCATTCTAAAGCTTCCATGTCAGAAATTTGCACAGCTGCAACTTGGGCTATGCCACATACTTTTATTACTCATTACAAGTTGGATATGGTCTTCAGGGGGAGATACTCTTTTGGTTTGATGGTTCTCAGGAATTCTAGGGGTGGGAGGATGACATAATGGTTAAGGTGTTTACTTTAAAGACACAAGGTGCAGGGCTTGATTCTTACATAGGGTAACTGCCTAGGCTTCAAATGGCTCAAAAGGGCAGTTAGCCTAGTACTAATCTATGAACCTATGAACCTACGAACCATATGGTCACCTTGGATCTACAGTAGCTGAGGACTCCGTCCCACAAGTCAAGAATAGATGAAGATTGGCAACATCAGATGAAGAAGTTATGTCTTACCATAATATTCCATCTGTGTTGCCGATCTTCATCTATTCTTGTGTTACTCCTGCCTGTCCCCTCCTTTAGACTTTTGCTGGAGTGACATTCTGTCCTGGGTTCTTATGGTTAGGGATGCCTTGGACAAGGTTTCTAACATATATTAGAGTCTCTTCTTTATCTAATTGCAAACTCAATCTGAGGTAATGTGGAGAGGGGCATTGTGGGTAGACTTGCAGCTGGAGAGATTTTTTAGATTGTGCGAGCAACATAGTGGCTAGATCAGTTCCAAGGATTGGAACCATAACCCACAAGTCAAGAATAGATGAAGATCGACAACACAAATGGAACATTATGGTAAGACATAACTTCTTTTTCCATTGTTGGAGAGATCTTCCACTGGACCACTTCAAAGATTCCACAAGAAACAACTGGAGATGTCAAGATTGACTGACAAACAGTAAATAATGACCCCTGAAGTATCACCATAAACCTATACCCAGCTCATCTCTACACTTATCAAATATAACAAAAATTCAAAGAATAATTCCACTATTGACTGGATTCTGACTAATACTCCTAAGAATATTATATTGAGTGTTTGTGTCTCTGTCTCTCTCTCTCATTGTCTCCATGACACCTCTAGTGACCATACTCTAACCTTTATCATCTGAGATCAATCCAGTACACACAGACAACATAGTTATAGACAAGTAAGAAACCTAAATAATTTCCACAAAGTCACTTTTCCCTCTAACCTAAAGTTACTTAACTGGAAACCACTGCACATTATCGCTGTGGATGAGGCAGTGTCTCTATTTAACACAACATTCCTATATTCTCTAAATGTATGTGCCACTATTGGAACTAAATCAAAAGTACTCCAGGTCCATGGCTTTCTAAGAAAACTAAAACCTCAATGAAGCAAAGACATAAAGCATGGAAATGTTGATTAAAAACAAAACTGAACCTAACCTCCTAATCTGTAATCATCTTAGAAAAGAAACTAAGCACAAAATAAAACTTGGAGGAAGGATTATTAGACAAATCTCTAAAATATGAATCAAAACAATCCCAAACGTTTCTGGTCCTTGATCAACCACTTCCTACACACAGGTCATGCTACACAAGTTTCCCCCTCCACAAGCTTACAAATTAGTATAGCAACACAATTCACATTTCATAGACACAGTTACATCACTATTAAAAAACTCTAGCTCTACAAAAATACCACTATCTCCAGTTCATATAATAAATAGTAATTCTTCCTTTTTTCCCATTCCCATCTCCACTATCAGAAAACTCCTCAAATTAAAACCTACCAATCTAGCTTCTAACAACTTACCTTCAGAATACATCAAATTGGTAGCAGATGTTATAGCACATCTAATATCAAATTTAATTAACAGATCCATAAAAGAGAAATACACATCTTCTCTGTGGAAAACATATCATACATCCTACTACTCCATAAAGGTGAAAACTCTTGTGACATCCCTGCTCTGAGCTAGTAATCAAGGAGCCTTAATCCAGACCACTGATACTGGAAAGGGATGGGATGCTCATTTGGAACAAAAATAGATGCACGCAGTATTTCCAGATGCAACTCTCTGCACCAAGCACAATTTCCCTTAAGAGCACACAGGGAACACACTCAGTCAGGGGTCTGGGTTTCCCTCTCTCTCTCCAGGCCCCCATTAAGATTCCCCACTGACACAGCTGTAGAGTTGAGTGAGTCCTCAGCCGAGAGTTCCAAGCTAAGTCCTCCACCACCCGCTCTGTGAAACCAGTGCTCTGTGTCCCTGCTCCAAGTAGCTGACATACACACACTCTTTGAGGTTTGATTTCCACACACACACACACCTGAGAAAGGCTGACACAGACTTACTAGCTCTGCCCCTTTGGCCCAGACTATAAAGTAGATCATAGGAAGTTACTAGTCTGTTGGCCCTGAGACCCTTATAAGCCTAGCTAAGAGTTTAGCCCATGTTTAGACAAGTCAGCAGCCAAAGCCCCTGTCCCACAGGGATACTGGTGGAATCTCAGGAGTGTATTTTCCGTTTCCCATCCAGTTATCCAGGTTGTGCTTAAAAAGGGATAATGAAGCACTCTGCTTGACGTGGAAAGGGAGTCTATTCCACAGATAGGGAGTCTCTGGGACACAAATCTATCCCACCAACACGTCCTATTGATGTCACAGACCAGGTTGAGGTCATGCATGTGGGTTACTCGAGTGAAGCTGGACTTGGAGATGTGCAGCAGTCCCATCAAGGCGAAGTCTGAGATTGCTTTTTATGCCAGACAGAGGTCACCTCTGAGGACTATAGATGAAATTGAGCAGAGGGTCATGGCTTTTAGCCTATCCGTGTAGGATAGATGTTTGAGGCCCTGGATTCTCCTGGTGAGGAACCTCTGTGGTCTCTCCAGCTGCTGCATGTGCTTTGCGAGGCACATGCTGAAGGGGGTGTTATACTCAATAACTGGCCTTATAAGGGAATAATACAGGGATGTTATAACCTCCTTGTCCCTGGATGAGATATCCTTACTTATGAGGTGGGCCATGTAGAAAGCTTTCCGTACAATGGAAGCAACATGGTGATCAAAAGTCAGGTTGCTGTCACCCTGGGTGCGCAGATCTCTCACAACTGATTGTGTGCTTAGGACATTGTTATTAATGAGATAATATGTCGGGATGTCACTCTCCCCAAAGGGGATGATGATGCCTTTTTTGGCATTCAGCTTGAGGTCATGTTTCTGGCACTAGTCATTTGTTTGGGTGAGACCCTCTTGGAGGATGTCCACATCACTTGGGGAATTGATGACTGCATCCAGCTTGCATTCATCTGCACACTTGGTCAACCATAGCCCACTAGTTTTGGAGTGTACCTGAAAAGTATATCCTGAATAACAGAGGCCCCAAGACTGATCCCCAAGGATACGCTGCTCATTACGGGTGTACTGCTTGAAGTGGCTTCCCCTATTTTGAATAGGTGGGTTTTATAAGTGAGCCAGTTTGCTACCCATCTAGTAACATATGGATTGATGCCTAGTTGAGAGAGTTTATCTATTATGCCTGAGTGGGGGAATCGTGTCAAAGGCTTTGGCCAGGTCAATGTAGGCAGTATGCGCCATCTTCCTCTCATCCATGACTTTGGTGACTGTCTTATAGAAGTCATCCAGATTTAACAGACATGACCTCCCCTTGACAAAGCTAAACTGTGAACTGTGTAGGGTCGAATGTTTGGAGGTTGCCAATGTCCCTGTTAATGAGGTCCATGATAATCCATTCCATGGCCTTGCAGATCAGGCTAGTTAGGCTGATGGGTCTATAATTTTCTGGACCAGTGGATACTCTGCCTTTGTCCTCCACTTGGCTGGGACAAAGCCAGTACTCAGGCTTTGGTTGAATAGGGTGCCTAATGGTACTGCAAGTTCATACCTGAATTCATGTAGGATGCACCCTGGGATATTATCAGGTCCCATGGAGGCTGTATTTTTTGCCTTTGAGAGGGTTCCTGTTTCCTAGAGATAAGGGGTTGGGGTCAGGTACTGGGGATGTCCTGAGTTACTGATGGGGGGGGGCAGACAGGTGAAGTTTTCACTGACTCTGTCAGCCATTAGGTTAGCTATATCTACAGCATTTGTGTATGTGGTGTCCTTGACCACCAGTTCTGAACAGATCTGGGTGCTTCCTTTGAGATTGTGGACATACTTGAAGAAGGCCTTATGATCATCTTTAGTAGATGTGGCCAATTTGGACTTGAAGTTGGCTTTAGAGGATTTCACTAGTGCTCTTATGTGCCTGTTCAGGCTAAGGAGAGATTGCTTCCAATTGGGCACCTGCTCCTTCTTGGGCCCGGACAGTAAATTTTTCCTTTTGTTATATAGTTTATATATTGCAGATGTCCACCAGACAGGTTTACTCTTCCTTGCAGGGGATGATTTTGTCCTGTCAGGTAGTCCTGATTCCATGCATCTATATAAATGCTTGTATAGTACGTTGGTGTAGATTTGGACATTAGTGCCAGTTCCTGCAGAGAGGGAGGGAGTTGTGAAGCTGTTTATACCATCTCTCAAGAGGTTGTAATCAACTTTGGAGAAGTTTTTTTGTTTGACCCTAGCTGGGGGGGGGGGGGTCAGGGGAGATGGTGACTTTGAAAGTGACTGCTTTATGGTCAGATCTTACAAGGGAGGATGATACTGTATGGGTGCTGCAGTGGTTACTCATGTTCATTAATACCAAATCCAAGATATCATCACCTCTTGAGGAGTTATCAACTAGCTCTTCCAATGCATTTGCATTGATGAAATCAAGGAATCAATGGGCATTTGTGTTCTGGCATGAGTAGTTTTTCCAGTCTATGGTTGGATAGTTAAAGTCACCCAGGATCAGGGTAAAGGGTTGAATCTTGATAGATTTGAAGAGGTCCAGATAGGTGATGAGGGCATCTTGAGTCAAATGTGGGGGCCTGTAACTCGCTATAATTTGAATAGGGGTCGTGTCAATGGTTAACTGCACCTGGAGTGTCTCCTGTGTGCCATACTGTTTCACCAGCCTGGAGGTGTGTGTGTCTTTAATATATATTGAAACTCCACTTCCTTTAGCTTTGCTGCCCACAGTTTGGGGTATGAAGGTATGATAGGATGAGTAACCAGGTAAGGCTATAGTGCTCTCCACAGCTTTGAACCAGGTTTCTGTGACTGCACAAATGTCAGCATCTTCCAGGGTTAATAATGCTTACAATGAGTGTAGTTTTAGGTTTAGACTCCTAGTGTTTAACAGCATTACCTTTAATTTGCTTTCACTGCCACCGGCCAGCTACTCTATGGCTCTTATTAGGGTATTTATACTGAGTAAAATTAATACTAATACAAATAGTAGTGTTCAACCAATGCAGCTAGGCTTACAGTAGTCTCCACAGTGTCACCAAGTAAATATAAGTACTCCCAAAGGTTAAAATATTCTTTAAAAGACCAACCACAATAAAATGGTTAAATATATTTAATAATAAATAATAAAAGAATATGAAAATACTAAATATCTATTTACAATAAACATTAGAGTTTTAGTCAAAGGAAATATTAAAAATAACACAGATAGATAGATTCACACAGATACAGAAAAACAGTACTTAAGTAATCCCACTATATTTTCATGACTAAGCTAAAGAATTACTATTCCCTGGTTACTTACTAAAGCAAGGCAAGATGAAGTGAGTGAGTGGTCTTCCTTTTTTGTTAGGTTTTAAAAACAGACTTTTCTGAGACTTTTTTCTCATCTAGTATTAAACATCTTTTCAGTGTTGGCTTACAGAATGACATCACATACATCTGGTCATCTGATTTTAGTTCCCACACTACCCCCCTTACTAGAAACTGAACCAGAATCTAGCACATATGTGTTACGATGGCTCTACTTCATTTAATCGTACAACCACAATGTTGAAGCATCGAGACAAGAAAGTCTAAATATTAGAATATTGAAATTGCACATTATCACATGTTATTTTGTCGAGTAATAGAATAAGTATTGTAACATGAATAGAGGGTGGCATTCTTTAAGAATGTGTATGCCATTCTGTAGCTAAGAAAAACAAAAAAATCATGGAGGATGTTTGTTATCTGAGGCATATAGGACAGTTACTCATGTATAAAAGGTAAACTGGTTTTATGTATAGGTAGTCTGCCCTTTTCCTCAAGTTAGTGCAATCTCAGAGTTGGTATATTTAATTTACTGGGAGTGTGGGGGGTGCAGGGGTGCTTGCCCCCTGCAAAAATGAGGGAAAAGAAAGTAAGTGTACTGATTTGTTAATTAGGACCTGACCATTTAATCTGTCTAGTTTTGAGGTTGTTCTAGTCTTATGCAGACTGATGTGCAAGGTACTTATTTAATAATATCCTTTTGTGCCATGTTATATAACTTGATTTGGAGTTTGGAGGCACTAATTGACTGGGTTACGTGTTGCAAAGGTATAGGGTTGCAGGTTTTACGTTTGTTATAGTATTTTCAATGTTTTAGTTTCAGTGTTTTGTGTTTCAGTCTTTTGAAGTTATGATGTACTGCAGTGTCGACTTTCTCATCTCGATGTTTAGTATTTTGAAGTTGTGGCTGCATAATTCAATGAAGTAGAACCGTTACCATACATACAGATAGAGCTTTGCAGACATGTGTTATAGCATCTGGAAGTTATAAAACTATTTCAAAACTTCCACCCTTCCTGGGTAGCAATTAGTTCACCCTTAAGGACAATACAGTAGGATTTCTAGTCCTACTTTTCACAGACATTTCATCTCTGGCTGTAATCAGAACTGTAAGATACAATCTTTATGGTCTAAATCAGGTATTTTAATTTCAGACTATTTTTCAAAGTAAGCTAGATGAAATGAACCTCTTCTCTTCCAATATCCTCTGTTACACTATGTTCATTTCAACAATTACAGTACAATCTGACGTACAGGTGTATTTCTTTTCTGTCCAGTAGGATTTACTGTTGGTACATTTTTAACACAACCTGCTTTACAAATACATTTTCAACACAAACACCTGTACAAATCAGCTTGATATACAAATGACATAATTCTTTACAAAACTCCAGCTAGCTATGCTGGCATATGTTACACATCCACTGCCCTACTTCTCCTGCCATACCTAGCAATACCTCACATCGTCACATCTCTACTGACTCCTCCAGTTATACACTAATTGCAATTCTTTCCCTCTATCCAAGGTGATAGAAAATTATTTTCTAACCCAACTTCTCAGATTCATCACTTGTAATAACCTGCTATGTCCCACACAACATTGTTTCCATTGACATCATAGTACCATCTCAGCCCTTCTTAGTTTCATTACTAACAAACCACAGCAGAAATATAGGCAAGCTGACATCTGCAGTATTACTCAATCTGTCAGAAGCATTTGACTTGGTCTCCCATCCTAGGTTTATTCAAAAACATACTTTACTGGGACTGGATAGACCATCCCTCTCCTGGTTTAAAAACTACCTGTCCAAAAGATCACAGGTTGTAAAATGGCAAAAATACTTTCTCCACCCTTTTCCCTGTCTCAAGAGGAGTACACCAGGGAGACATTCATAGACCTCTAATCTTTAACTTATTCTTTAATGATCTACTCACAGCCCGTAAGCTTTCCACAGTTGTGCAGTATGTAGATGCCTCAGCAATCATTTGCACAGCTAAATGCCTTAATGAGCTTGAAAAGCTAACTCAGGAATCTCTCATCTCATTTGAATCCTGGATATCCAACTCCCAACTGCTCCTGAATCCCAAAAAATCTAAAGTAATCTTATTTATCCCCAAACTTCTCTCTAACTAGAAAACAATTTTCACCATAACCTAACAAAATGAACTAGTATCCAGTATTAACCTGCTAGGAGTCACTGTGAATGAGGAACTACTATTTGACTACCATATAGGTTCATAGGTTAGTACTAAGCTAACTGCCCTTGCGAGCCATTTTAAGCCTAGCCATTTATCCCTTGTGAGACTCAAACCCTGCACCTTTTGCTTGCAAGGCAAACACCATAACTATTAGGCCACCCTCCCAACAGTTTAGAAAACCCATCAGAGGTTAGGCTGACTGCACAGGAAATTTTCTTATTTAACTTGCTCTGCAAGAAGACACTTTGCCTCAACCTTCCTGCTTCCTGCTCTCCACTATGCTGCTCCTGTACTGATTAAACTACACGCTTTACAAATTATCTTATTTGAAAAATGTAATAAAGTTGCAAAATCTGCCACCACCTTAACTTATAGAGTGCATCTCTACCTTGCTCTTAAAAACGTTACAAGGCTGAAACCACCCCGCTACTTATCTTTCTCACAGCTGCTAACTACACACAAACACATCTTCATACCTGACCAATACTTAGATCTAAACAACATTCTTCAGCATTACTCCCCAAATAGATAGTACAGCTTTGCTAACAAACTCATTTTCAATATTATACAATGTAGTAATTTATCTGGTGACTCTGTGTACTCCTGCTTTATATCTAGACAGCAGAACTCCTTTCCCCTACTGCACAGACAAAATGACAATAAGCTTTTGAACCTTAACCTAAAAGAAATCTTACTGGATACAATGCTATGCTCTTGTTCCACACCAGGTAACTCTACTCTGTCTTCATCTTTCTAGACAACTTTTCCTCCGTCTTAACGTCTCACTTATATAATAATTAAAAATATATATTATATCTGTTGTCAGTTTTCATTCACTCCTCAACAGTTGGGTTCAGGTCTGATATTTGGATATGACTTTGCTGTTACTATAGCTTGTGGTAACCATAAAGCTCTTGAGTTTCTCCCTTACCCATAATGCACCAACGTCTATGCTACTCCAGATCTCGTTTGCCACTTTCACGAAATAGATGTGGTCATGTGAGCTCTTGAGATTATTTTCAGAAAAGTGAATTATTGTTGTCTTATAGTTCTATTTTTCCATCCCTATATATTTTTCTTACACTTGGTGTATTTCTTATATATTCCATTGCTGGTATCCTAGTATATATTTACCTCTTTTACGCTGTTTAGTGTAGTCTTGGGTACCATTGTTGGTTATTTTTCCTCCCTTGCTGTTATTTTCCTTGTCTTTATTTAACAAAAAAAAACCTCTTTTCTTTCTATACATAAAAATGTTCAAAAAAGGACCTTTGGGGTTTAAAAAATGTGAAAAATGTGGTCAAAAGCTTCATCTCTCCGAAGCACATAATTTATGTGTGTATTGCCTGGGCCCAGACCACTTGAACATAGACTGCTGTCTATGTAAGAACTTTAACCCTCAAGCTATTGCAGATCACAAGAACAAGTAGTTGATTTTAAAAGGTTTGTTACCTTCTGCTTTTTCAGAAGCAATTACTGGGGCTGAATTCCCCCAAAACTATATCTAAAGATACTTCAAAAAAAGTCCCTGAGGCTGTCTGGATCTTCTACACCATATTTGACAGAACCTCCTTAAGAGAAGCATAAGATGGATCTGAAGGCTTCTGTCAGATCCAAGGCTTCTTCCTTTTTTAGGCAAGGCTCAGAAAACAACCCCACCACCATAAATAGCACAAGTAACCAAAAACTGAGGGTAATGCTACTCAATGCCAGAAGTCTAAAACTCAAAATGCATGCACTCGAAGCACTCCTCAGTATGGAGAACATCGATATCTGTGCAGTAACAGAAACCCGGTTTAAGGCTCCAGAGAGCACCCCAGCACTACCAGGCTATAACTCATACCATACTTTTCGGCCACAGTACCCGGACCGAAACACAAAAGGTGGGGGTGTATCCATAATTCATCAAGGATACCCACACCTCCAGGTTAGTGGCACAGCACAATGCCTCAGAGATCATCCATGTGCAACTAACAACGGGCAAAACTGCAATTCAAAGTGTAGCTTGCTACAGATCACCCACCATGACCCAGGACCCCCATTCCATGTTTCTGGAAACACTGGAAAATATGAAGGTCCTACCAAATGCCCTAATATTAGGTGATTTCAATTACCCAAACATTAACTGGGAGAACTCCTCAAGTACTAACTCCCTTGCCCAATGCTTCCTAGAATTTATAAACTCAAATGCCCTGGATCAACTGGTCAACACCCCCACCAGAGGTGACAATATATTGGACCTGGTCATCACCAACATGGGCGACCAGTGTTCTACACCAGAGGTCAAACCCTCGCTGGTTAGAGCAGACTATAGACTAATCACTCTGGATATCCACATTTTGTCCCCACCCCCAATCAAGGAAACCACCCTGAAAAACTTTTCAAAAGCAAACCTTCACGTTACTTAAGACTGAGGTGGAAAGGTTCACAGCCCCCATGGTAAAGGACAACGCTGTCCAAGCTGCTGAATCCCTTACAAAGGCACTCTATGAGCACCTGCAAGAATGCATGGATCATGCTATCCCAAGCAAAACCAAGACTCACTCCTCCAAGAAAAGGAAACCAGTCTGGCGGACCCCTGCCATAAACAAGCTATACAATAGAAAGAGGAAACTAGTGCAGAAAAGAGTAAAATCCCAAGAAGGAAAGACATCCCTGATCAGTATCAGCAAGAAACTACAATCCCTCATAAAGTCATCCAAGGCTAGCTTTGAAAGAAACATTGCCAAGAACTCCAAAGATAACCACAAAGTGTTCCTTAGCTATGTCAAGAACCTAAGTGGAAACCCTCAGATCTGCTCTGAGTTAGTGCAGAATGGCACAAAATACACTGAATCGACTGATACTGCCAACATTCTGGCAGACAGGTTTAGTGCAAACTTCACTCCCCTCTCACTCCCTAAAGGGCCCATAACCATACCAGAAGAATGTAGTGCCCCAGCAATCACTGACACATTGGTTAAAACAGCCCTATCCAAAGCCAAACATACAGCTTTAATGGGACCAGACGGTGTCCCAGGCTGTGTCTTACACGAGCTCCAAAATGAACTAATCCCTCATAGGTTCATAGGTAGGTACTAGGCTATCGGCCCTGGGGCCTCTACAAGCCCAGCCAAAAAGGTACCCTGGCTTTTTCCACCCAAGAAAATTATTTTCCTGTGCCACTGTCGAACAGAGCCACAGATGTGATCCCTGGGGTGAATTTCCTATTTCCCATCCAATCATCAAGATTTTTCTCGAAAAGTGCTAATGAGGAGCTTTGTTTGATATAGATAGGTAGTTTATTCCAGAGTATGGGAAGTCTCTGGGACAGGAATCTATCCCTCTGGCATGTTCTGTTTATTGTGGTGACAAGGTTTCACCTAAACACACTGTTCAAATTCAGCCTCTCTACAGGCTACATACCCATAGAGTGGCGCACAGTAACAGTTATCCTGCTCCACAAAGATGGAGCCACGATGGAGCCACAACGGACCCCAGGAACTATCGCCCTATAAGCCTGACTAGCCTGGTCTGCAAGGCTATGGAGTGCATCATCATTGAATTCATTAACAGAGACATTGGGAACCTTCAAACATTGGACCCTACCCAGTTTGGCTTTGTTAAGGGCAGATCATGTCTCCTAAACCTGATGGACTTCTTTGAGACAGCTACCAAGGCTTTAGATGAGGGAATGGAGGTCCACACAGCCTACCTAGACCTCGCAAAGGCTTTTGACACCATTCCCCATTCTGGTATTATATACAAGCTCACCAGCTTGAACATAAACCCCTACATCATGAGATGGGTTGCCAATTGGCTCATGGATGGAACCCACACGGTGAGAGTTGCAGGCTCTAGGTCCGACTCTAAACCAGTTAAAAGTGGCATCCCTCAGGGCTCAGTCCTGGAACCCCTCCTCTTTGGTATATACTTCTCAGAGGTACAGGCAAGCACAGGAGGACTATGGCTGACCAAGTTCGCAGACGACTGCAAGCTGGGGGCCATAACCTGACTCTCCAGCTGATACAGAGATCCTTCAGAAGGGTCTCACTGAGACGGATACCTGGTGTCAAAATCATGGCCTCAAGCTAAATTCCAAAGAGTGCATAGTCATCCCCTTTGGAAAAAACAAAGTACCCATGAACTACCACATACATGGTAGTCCCCTAAATACAGAAAATGTAATAAGGGATATGGGGACCCAAGTAGATAGTGATCTCTCCTTTGATAATCATATTGCCAAGGTGGTTAGAAAATCCTTATATGTGGCCCACCTAATCACAAAAGGGTTTGCATCTAGAATAAAAGAGGTTATTGTGCCCCTCTACTCATCGGACCCATCATAGAGTACAGCACACCATTTGGGATGTACCTTACAAGACACCTGCAACAGCTGGAAAGACCACAGAAGTCCCTCACCAAGAGGATTGCTGGCCTCAAATATATGCCCTATGCAGCCTGACTGAAGAAACTCCAGATGCACTTAGTTGCATACCGCTTACTCAGAGGTGATCTCAGGCTGACATACAAGTCCATGTCCAACCCAGAATTGATGGACATTTTTCACCTAAAAAAAAAAACAAATCCCCAAGAGCCATATGCTCTAGGGATCTAAACCTCACCACAACAATAAATAGGACGTGCTGGAGGGATAGATTCCTGTCCCAGAGACTCCCCATGCTTTGGAACAGCATTCCAATCTACATTAGGCAGAGCCCCTCACTAACACTTTTCAAGAGAAACCTTGACGAGTGGATGGGAAACAGAAAATTTACCCCGAGGATCACTGCAGTGGCTCTGCTGGACAGAGGCACAGAGAACTAATGGCTCTGCTGGACCAAGGCACAGGGAACTAATCTAAGGGGGCGGTGAAAGCCAACACATTTTGGCTAGACTTATAGATGCCCTTGGGCAGATAGCCTAGTACTTACCTATGAACCTATGTACCTATGACTCTTTATTCACCAAGCATTGACCCAGTGCCATCTAATGTCCCATTCCTGTTTTTGGAAAGACGGTATTCAAAATCTCCTTCTTTAGCCTCCTCTCATTCTTCCAGGAGCCTGACTGAAATCCATGTGGATAGGATGATGAGGAAGTTTCTCTCGGCACAGATACAGATTGGTGTTCTCCCAGCTCCTACCTCTTCAGGTCAGGAAGCCTTGGTTTGTTCTACACCTATGCTATCAACTCTTTCTCTAATTTGGCAATCCATTTTGAAGCCCCTAGATCTGAGTTTGCTGAAACTATCTGTGTTGGATCCAAGGATATTTTTATCCTGGGCTCTGAGGATTTCTCAGAGTGCTCTGGCTCTGATAAGTTCAGAGCTGAACGACTCTCAGAACCATGGTGTCCTGTAGGATCTGAGGTGTTGGAGTTGACTCTGAAGTTGTCGCAGCCTTCTCTACCCCTTAGAACCTTGACATTGGACAACTCAGCTCTGATCTCCACCTCAGGTGGAATGCCTTTTGGGCAGACAGAAACAATGGGGCAGAAGTGTGGCTTCTTGGCTCCGTTGGCTTCCTTCTCCCTGGGGTGTTCTGCTGTTAAGGAGGTGGAGAGAGTTTTCTCTGTTTCAGTAGGCTGGATGGTCTCTACCCTCCCAGGATCTCCCTTAATGATCTCATTTGTCTCTGCACCTTGAGCCTCAACATTTGACTCCACAGGGACAGCCACTCCAAATTCTCCAGGCTACCCTGCAGGGTATCGCCATCTCTTCTGCTACTTCTGCAAGCTACCCACCAAAGAAGTTCCTCAGAAGAGAAAGTACAAAAGGAGGCACTTAGATTCCCCACAGGAATTTATCACTGAAGATACTGATTTCAATGAAGGGGAAGGATTCTCAAGATCACCACCCAAAGATGTCTCATTTGGAGACATCCTAGAGATTCTTATACAAAGGGGTGGTTGGTCCTCCTTCCCTGAGAGTGTGGCAGTGGGTGTGGGTGATCTCTTCCAACCATTTTCTGATAGCAGCACACATCCAAGGGAAGTCTAACTTGACAGCAGACAAGCTAAGCAGGTCCATTGTACTGCCTCACTAGTGGTCCCTCAACAAGAAAGTGGCAGAAATGATATTCCATCAATGGGGCCAGCCTTGCTGTGATCTTTTTGCCTTTTCCCCTAAACAGCAAGTGCATCAGCCTCTTTGACCTTGTCCACCCACTGGGGGGATCACTCAGGGATGATCTGCTTCACAATTAGCTCTCCCCCCATATCCTCTGTGCTTATCCCTGATACCCTTGCTCCGCAAATTTCTGCAGATAGTTGCCAGGCTGAAGAGCAGAGTCATCCTCATTGAACCATACTGGCCTGAACAGATTTGTTTCCCTTTTCTATGGCCTCATCTTTTTACCAACCTTGGATTCTGTATCTGATTCCAGACCTCCTGTCTCACCTGATGGGCATGATTCATCCGGATATCTCAAACCTGAATCTGACAGCATGGTTTCTCCACTTCCTGTAATAGGCATGAAAACCTATACTGTCTTCCCCTGTCTGTCATACAATTTTATATTCCCATAAAGCTTCTATGAAGAAACTTTACAGAATTAAATGGAAGAGGTTTGTTGTCTGGGTGCATCAGAAACACATTGACCCTTTTTCAGCCCCTGTACAAAGTGTCCTTGAATTTTTGGCAACAATTTTCAGTGAAGGGGCTAGCTCCTCAACAATTAGAGTTCAGTTAGCAGCAATCTGTAACTTCCATATTGGATTAGAGAACTCCTCCCTGGCTTCATTTAAGCTTTGTAATGCCTTTTTTGAGAGGCACTTTGCTGTTGAGACCACCTTATAAAGACCCTACTCCACCATTGGACTTGACTTTAGTAGTGCAGGCATTAATTCATTCATTTGAACCAGCAACAAAATATGATCTTAAATTTCTGACCCAGAAAACTATCTTTCTAGTGGTCATTACCTCTGCTAGAAGAATTTCTGAACTTCAAACATTGTCCTTTAAATTCCTTATTTACTTTTTCATAAAGATAGAGTAACATTGCAAACCAACCCTTCTTTCCTTCCAAGGTGGTGTCAGAATCCAATATCAACCAGTCTATTAATCTGCCTGTC
Organism: Protopterus annectens; assembly: GCF_019279795.1. NCBI lineage: Eukaryota > Metazoa > Chordata > Ceratodontiformes > Protopteridae > Protopterus > Protopterus annectens. The sequence continues at coordinate 302,948,014 of NC_056732.1, read as the reverse complement.
TTCTTTCCAAAATTTGAAAACAAAGGAGAATACATGTTGTTCATAGACAGTTACATTTCTACTTACATAGGACAAAAGAATTTAGAAAATCTGATCAACTATTTGTCTCCTTTGTGGATTCCAAATTAGGTAAATCAGTTACAAAAGTAACTTTGGCAAGATGGCTTACCGACACTATATCTTTTGTCTACAGTAAATTGTGTATCTCATTAACAAAACTTTAAGAACCCACTCAACTAGCTCCATGGCAACTTTGTCAGTGTTTATACCTAGGTAATCCATGGATGCCATATGTGCAGCTGCAACTTGGGCTAACCCTCATACTTTTATTACTCATTACAAACTAGATCTGGTCTTGAGGGGAAGAGCAACCTTTGGCTCAAACGTGCTCAGGAATATCCTTCCTTAGAGTCCACCCAGGATATCAGGTAACTGGGGACACTGTCCCAACTGTTAAGGAATAAATGAAAATTGATGACATCAGATAAAGAAGTTATATACTCAGAGCCGGATCAAGGTCATATGGGGCCCTAGGCAGGAGACTGGACTGGGCCTCCCCCATCACATGAAGTCATGACATCATCATAACCCCCCGAAAAATCTTGCATTAAATAAAATATAATTAAATGCCTCAAAGATGAATTTGTGTCTTGTAGAGAAATCTTGTTCACTGGTTTGTGCTTCGTCATGGAATAGTTTCAGTTTCCTTGTTCATCTTCCTTTAGCTGCACAGGTATGGTTGGTAGTCATCATTTCTTTGACTTCCCTTTCATATCGACTCAAATGAATCTCTCATTTTTTTTGTACACATACAAGTAGCGAGCTATAAAGGACCTTTCCACTGGCGTCGGCATCAGGCATACACAGGAATATATGGAGCACAGTTTCAACATTGAGGAATGCTTACCCTAGGTCATGGCCAATGATATACTGTCTCATTGAAACAGGGTTGTCTATGCAACTCTATGGGTTTAAGGAGGAGGACTGCAAGAATTGTTCTGTGAAACACTCTTCCAGATCATTGGCATAGTACTTTTGTAAGCTTTTTGCACAGCTGCACAAGTCATTGCGTGTGAAAGGTAATTTCAAGTTTAAAATTCTATAGGGGATACGAAGTACTTCGTAGGACTGGTTTCTGTTTTTTTATTTGAGAGACAGAATGTCTGCAACTATGTTAACTGTCTCAAAGATGAACTTATGTCTTGCAGAGAAATCTTGTTCACTGGTTTGTGCTTCATCAAGGAATGGTTTTGGTTTCCTTGTTCGTCAGCCTTTAGCTGCACAGGTATGGTTGGTAGTCATCATTTCTTTGGCTTCCCTTTCATATTGAATCAAACAAATCTCTCATTTTTTTGTATGTATTCAGGTAGCGAGCTGTAAAGGACCTTTCCACTGGCATCGGCAACAGGCATACACAGGAATATATGGAGCACAGTTTCAGCATTGGGGAATACTTACTCTAGGTCATGGTCAATGATATACTGTCTCATTGAAACAGGGCTGTCTATGTAAGTCTGTGGGTTTAAGGAGAACTGCAAGAATTGTTCTGTGAAACACTCTTTCAGATCATCGACATAGCACTTTTGTAAGCTTTTTGCACAGTTGCACAAGTCATTGCGCGTCACCAGTAATTTCAAGTTTAAAATTCAATAGTGGATAGCCTGTCCATGTAAAGCAGAATTCCTTCCTAACCCAATTCAAGAGCAACTTGGACAGTTGCATGGAAAACTAGAAATTCATCCATGGTTTGGCACCTATGTCTCTAATGGACACCGATAACCTGTAAATGGTTCATCTCCCAAACCTCTGCTTACACTTATCAAGGGTATCAGAAATTGTCAGAGATTTGGGATGCATGGCTAGGCTTAAAATGGCCCTTGTTGTCGTTAGTCTAGTAAAAACCTGTGAACCTACAATTACTTCTTAGGAATGGCTTCTGTTTTTATTCAATAGCCAGACTGTCTATAATTGCATTAACTGACTCAAAGATGAATTTGTGTCTTGCAGAGAAATCTTGTTCACTCATTTGTGCTTCATCACAGAATAGTTTTAGTTTCCTTGTTCGTCTTCCTTTAGCTGCACAGGTATGGTTGGTAGTCATCAAGTCTTTAGCTTCCCTTTCGTATCGAATCAAATGACTCTCTCACTTTTTGTATGTATTCAAGTAGCGAGCTGTGAAGGACCTTCCCCACTGGCACTGGCAACAGGCATACACAGGAATATATGGAGCACAGTTTCAACATTGGGGAATGGTTACTGTAGGTCATGGTCAACGATATACTGCCTCATTGAAACAAGGCTGTCTATGCAAGTCTGTGAGTTTAAGGAGGAGAACTGTAAGAATTGTTCTGTGAAACACTCTTCCAGATCATTGGCATAGCACCTTTGTAAGCTTTTTGCACAGCTGCACAAGTCATTGCCTGTAACTTCAAGTTTAAAATTCGATAGCTGATATAAAGGACTTATTAGGACTGGCTTCTGAGCTAGACAGTCTATAATTACATTAAATGTCTCAAAGATTAATTTGTGTCTTGCAGAGAAATCTTGTTAACTGGTTTGTGCTTTGTCACAGAATATTTTCGGATTCCTTATTTGTCTTCCTTTAGCTGCACAGGTATGGTTGGTAGTCATCATTTCTTTGGCTTCCCTTTCATATTGAATCGAGCAAATCTCTCATTTTTTGTACATACTTAAGTAGCGAACTGTAAAGGACCTTTCCACTGGAATTAGCAATAGGCATACACAGGAATATACGGAGCACAGATTCAGCATTGGGGAATGCTTCCTCTAGGTCATGGTCAGTGGTATACTGTCTCATTGAAACAGGGCTGCCTATATAAGTCTGTGGGTTTATGGAGGAGAACTGCAAGAATTGTTCTGTGAAACACTCTTCCTGATCATCGGCATAGTACTTTTGTAAGCTTTTTGAATAGCTGCACAAGTCATTGCGTGTAACTGGTAATTTCAAGTTTAAAATTCGATTGCAGATACGAAGCACTTGTTAGGACTGGCTTCTGTTTTTTATTATTCAAGAGCTAGACTGTGTCCCAAAGATGAATTTGTGTTTTGCAGAGAAATCTTGTTCACTGATTTATGCTTCGTCACGGAATAGTTTTGGATTCCTTATTTGCCTTCCTTTAGCTGCACAGGTATGGTTAGTAGTCATCCATTTCTTTGGCTTCCCTTTCATATTGAATCAAAAAAAATCTCTCCTTTTTTTGTATGTATTCAAGTAGTGAGCTGTAAAGGGTAACCACTTCAAGAGACATTTTCATGTCTTGTAAATTCTTGCTTGTTGTTGCATTCGGTGTCTCCAGTATATTTCCCTAAACAAGCTTTACAGTTTAACTTTATGTGACTCTCTCTGAGAAAGCATCCACAAGATCATCAAACTCCCAACTGTTTGACCAAAGCCAATTCCACTGCTAACAAAGATAAACCAGATAACCATTCTTGGCCCATGGAGGATCTTCATTCACTTTTTATCTTTATTTAAACAAGAGAAAGACCTCTCCCCACTGGCATTGGCTGCAGGCATACACAGGAATATACGGAGCACAGTTTCAACATTGGAGAATGCTTCCACTAGGTCATAGTCAACAATATACTGTCTCATTGAAACAGGGTTGTCTATGCAAGTCTGTGGGATTAAAGAGAACTGCAAGAATTCTTCTGTGAAACACTTTTTCAGATCATCTGCATATTACTTTTGTAAGCTGTTTGCACAGTTGCATAATTCATTGTGTGACACCGGTAATTTCAAGTTTAAAATTCCAAAGCAGCTATGAAGTACTTCATAGGACTGGCTTATTTTTTTAATTACACTGCTAGACTATCTGTAATTATGTTAAATGTCTCAAAAATGAATTTGTCTCCATCAGAGAAATCTTTTTCACTGGTTTGTGCTTCATCTTGAAATAGTTTTGGTTTCCTTGTTTGTCTTCCTTCAGCTGCATAGGTACGGTTAGTAGTCATTTCTTTGTCTTCCCTTTCAAAGGAATCAAATGAATCTCTCATTTTTTGTACATATTCTATCAGTGAGCTGTACAGGGTAACCACTTCATGGAGAGATTCTCATATTTTGTAAATTCTTGCTTGTTGCATTCAGTCTCTCCGATCCATTTCCCCAGACAACAAGAACATTTTCAAAAGAATTTAGTTGGTCTGCCAGAACTTTTGCCTTGTGTCGCACACCTGCTTGTTCATTAGTACCTCTCCAACAACCCGAGTGCTTCAGTAACATAAATGAAACCTCTCCACAATGCTTTTATTACATCAGCATGAGCAGCCCATCTTGTCAGACAGTTACTTTACAGAAGGATTTCCAGGAACATTCTTAAGTTGGTGATTCAGAATTTACCACCTGTGGGTTGAATTTGAGAAGAATGTGCAAACACGTTCCAAAAGATTAAAGAAAGACACAGCTTTTACACAAGACTCTGCAGCAAATGTTCCCATCAGATTTAGTGAATGTGCTGAGCAAGGTATATACTGTGCCAGTGGATTGATAGCATGGAGCCTTGCCTTTAAGCCAGTGTATTTACCAGACATGTTGCTAGTGTTATCATAGTTCTGGCGTTGGCAGTTGTGAATGTCAATATTTTTCTCAGATAGTACTGGCAAAACTATCCTTTCCAGGTGTTCTGCTGTTTGAGAGTGAATAGGAACAAATCCCAGGAATCTTTCCATAGGCCCATCTTTCTTGACGTATCGTATAACAATTGCTAGCTGGTCAGTGTGGTTGAGATCTGTTGTTGAGTTAACAACACGAGAAAAATACTTGGCCTCTTTGACTTGCAGTATTGTGTCCGCAACCTTGGCTCCCATTAGCTGTATAAATTCCTCAACTATAGCTGAGGACATGCAGCTGCTAACCCCTCTTTCTACTCCTCCATACTTCTTAATGTGTTCATCAAGAAAAGGATAAACTGAGAGAGGAGTTCAAGACAGCGCAGAAAATTTCCATTCTATGTGGAACCAAACAGCTCATCAGTTCCTGTAAGTGGTAGGCCACGTTCAGCAAGGAACTTTACCACTACAACAACCCGTCTTAAAACTTCTTTCCAGTGATTTTGTTCATGACCTACTTGTTCCACAAGGGCACAGTCTATCCATCTTTGATGATGTACTCTTTGCTTAAATTTGAAGACACATTTGCGGTGATCAGCAGAATTTTCATGTTTATGAAATCTTACTCCTGCATTCTTCTAGTCATTAAAGCCTGATGTAGCAAGAGCATGAGGTAAAGTACTGTACAGTTTACAAGGCACACAGAACACAGTTCCTGTTGATGCTGAGTAGATTTAGCCAGTTATGGGGAATAGCTTCATTATTACTTTTGTTCCCAATATACAGTTCAGGGCTGAAATATCTTGCACCATCAGTATATATCCTTTTTGAGGCAGAAAAATTTGTGGAAGTATTTTGTATTCTATTTTAAGAGAAGTATTCCGTCAAATGTTCTGAGATAGCATCCCACTCAGCAGGCTCATGAGAAGAGCTAATCATAACATCTTCCATTGGTTTGTCAGCAGTTGCTGGTAGTCTCAATACAGAAGAGGTAGATTTCTGTGGACTGTGAGTATCTTGTATTTGCTCATTTGTCACTGAAGTTAAACTTTCTCTGCTTTCAGTACTGGCCGCTTTGGGCCCAGCAGGTATGGTGCTGATACTTTCAAAGACTTCTTGGCTGGTCACATTATGCTCCATCGCTGTGCTCGACCCTACCATCTTTACAGGTGCAATGGATTTGGATCCTTCACTGGTGGAGCAAGTTGCCAATGCAGATTCTGGGTGCCACTCATGCACACTGGAAGACATTGAAGACTTTTGACAAAGAAAAGACTGCATGAATACCATCTGTTTTTTTGTTTCCCTTTCTTCTCTCTTTTTCTTCCTTTTAGCAGCTCCAGATGCATTATGACAGTGACAGTGCATTATTACAGTGTTCTTCCAAGTACGTGTATCTTTTGTTCTCTGTACCTTTGCTGTGTAATGTTTCAAAGTCCTTTTGCCAATGTATATCTGAACCTGTTAATAAAATATGAGGTGAGCTACATATGCCAAAGTATTTAATCACTGAAAAAATATATATCATTGCTTAACTCATTTTTGAAATTCCGACATTCATCATCAATTAACATGCAAGTCTGAAACTATTCACCATCATTAACTCAGCCCTATGTATGGGCAATCAGAATATTACATCATGCCTGGATTTTTTTTGTCACTGCTTATCTCTTCATTTTCTAAAATGAATGGTTCCATTTCTGTTTTCTTTGTATCCAGAATTTCACCTTCCAAAAATAGTCCTAGTTAAGTATATTGAAAGCGACTGCCGTAACAGACAGCTTCATAAAACTCTGCTGCTCTTCTATGTTTTCAGTACTTTTGCAGCCTCTCTTTGCTGCCTCCTTTTGCAGTGATGTGTTCTCAAAGTGTGCCCATCACCCTTATCTTCCTATATACATTTCACAGTATACAGTAACCAAAGTTGCATTTTCTACACAGGTAATAAACACGATTTGCAAATAAAAAAACTCACAACTATAGTCTAACCTCAGCCTCTGTCTCTGAAGCACACCTGTCTCTATGTTCAATCCCAAAGCTTTATCAGCTTGAAAATATGGTATTATAATCACTGCACATTACAGCTGTAAAAAATGCATTTTTCTGGTTAGAAAAATATTCTTTATGCACTACCATCTCAAATTCACTAAAGAAGCACCTTAGGCCATTGCTTTTCTTAGCAGAAGTTCACTACACAACACCCATAGTAAAAGCCAAGTGCACTGCAAAATGTCAAATTAAAAAACTAATCTAAACTACCCATAAATGCAAATAAAAGTAAACTAATGGCATGTTCACCTCCATTGTAGCAAACAAAATACTGCAACTTAAAACCTTATCAGTCCATAATACTGAGTTACTGCCAGATGCAAAAGCATTGCATATAATAATTGATCATAGCCTACAATTTCATCAGTACATTCAATATGCTGTTCAAAAGAACACCTACAAACATGGACTTCTTTATAAAGCCCAACATTTTTTTGTCTGTCAGACATGGATGTAACACATAGCTCAAACCAATCTTTTACCAAGTCTGCTATATGCCTCATTAATTTTGACTAACTTACAGTCATCTCAACTATGCAAGCTGGAGAAATGTTATAAAACATAATAAAATTAGAAAGTTTTAACAACATAAACAAAATACATAACTATCTTGCACGTCAGTCCCTTAACTGGCTGTAACTACCTAATCTATTAGCCAGCATGCAGACTCACTCACACACACCCACATCCGCACACATTATATTCTGAGGTAGGGCCAGCCACATGTCCCGGCAATGTGGATGTTGGGTCTAGGCGATGGTCACTGTTGATGTGACACTCCAACCCCATGTACAAAATGGGAAACAGGAGGTTGATGCTGATATGTGGGTGTGATGTAAGAATACCTTTCAACTGTACAGATTTTTAAAGAATGTCCAGATTTTTGCCTCATATTTCTTGTCCATTTTTCATAAAATTGTGGTTTTCTAGCAAATTATTGGTAAAACATTTAAGATTTAAGACAGAAAATAATGACTTTGACTGGCATTTGAGTTCCAGACTTCATATCCTTCAGAAAAGTCATGCAAATGCAAAATCTGTTATTCTATCTACTTTCTAAGTTTGTAAGAGCAATATTTAGAAATTGTCCCTATTAGTGGGCCTCCCCCTTTATTTAGGCTTTTTGTCAAGATTTCTTGCTCTAAGAGGTTGAGAAGTATGGATATAAGCTCCTTATGTGCAGTCTTATTCTCTCTACATATGTTCAGTGATCTTTTATTATGAGCATGAAATATGAAACTCTGATGTCTAGCATTACTGACTGACCCTAATCCTCACTGATTTACCAGAAAAAAAAATTAAGAGGGACAGAGCAAAAATATCTGACGGATGTTCTGCAAAATGAGAGAGAGTTTAGAGCTATACTATACACCATGTATCATACGACTGTGAAACTCAAACCTTAACAATTGGCCACTTGGGTATTTGTTGAGATTTTTCCATCCAAAGAATCACCATCTATCATTTCTCCCTTTTCATCACTTTCTGGGCTTTACTTAAGCATTCAAAGCTCCTTTGTTTTCAATATCTGACAGTCACAGTGTAAAAAATACCAGTAATACAATAGCAAATGATAGGCCTAGCATACAAGGCTAATAATTAAGCAACATTTCTCAGCATAATGAAGCAAATTAAATCACAAATAGTGAAATTATACATGTATAATGTACTTGCACAGAAACAAAATGCTAAATATATATTGCTTTGTAGTCCAATGTTGTTATATAATGCTATATAGTACAACTAGGATAACTTTCTGCTAAATGTTATCACAACTTTGTTATCCAGTATTGGTTAAATAATACATTACTTCCAATGAACATTAATTTTATTTTTCAATTGGTGTTATTTGTCCTCTTTTTACTGTACTGAGGACACAATGTTTTGTTTATAGTTCAATCCTAAATAGGTAAACACAAACAAGCAAGCAAAAAATAGCAAATAAATAACACTGCCACCCTAATGAAGACTTAACACCTACATACATAAAATCTTCAGATAGACAGTTTTAGCATTAAAAGCTACTGCAGAGCAGCAATATCATTTGATTTTATTCACTTGTACAACTGCTCTGTCAAGAAAATAAACTTTCAAAAATGTAAATTACACACATAGACAGGAGGTAAATTAAAATTCAGGCTTTTCATTCAGTGATGGTTTTCATGCATGCTGACACTTCCACTTTGTAAGATTCAGCACATTTGAGTGCATTAGCAACAAAATCCATACTGCCACCTTATCAACTAGCAGTAATATTCTTATCTGGCAAATAACTGAACACAATAGTCTAATCCTTGACTATTCTCCTTGTCATACCTGCCACACTTTGTAAGCATCCTTCTATGTAAAACCAAATATTTGCACTTTAGCCTACTTCAGTGATGGCAAACCTATGACGCGTCTCAAAGGTGACACGCCATGACATTTTGAGTGACACACCAGGGTTCACCAACACCCGAGTTACCGAAGAAACTGCTTTTGCATTTGTTGCTTGTGTGAAGTGCACTGAATTATTTTGTGCCAGGAGCCAGTTCAGCAACACTGCTGCAGATGTAAGGAAGTTATTAACCACTAAGACTATTTCAGTATACATTTTGATAGAGTCTGCAAAGAGCAGTGCTGACATTCCCCTGGATTTACTAATCTTCTCTGCAGAACTAGTCTAGTGCTGCAAAGAAGTGGCAGTTTAGGAGGAGGACGGCAGCGTGCCATACATATCAATGAAGACGCACTGCCTGAACTCCCAATCCTACACGGAGTGTGTACGAGTGCAGGGGGTGTGTCTGAGAGCAGAGCTCTCAGAATAAACACACCCATGCAATATAGAACAGCAGAAAGTGGAAATAAATGAGTGAGGTCGCCCATAGGTGTCCGCATACCCCAACCAACAGTCCCCCATGTGTAGAACAGCAACAGGACATGTAAATAAACAGAAGAAAACCCACTATATTTAAATCCGAGTACAGTTAACCGTTAATCGCTGAACTATGGTTAAAGCAGCTTAAAAGGCTGAAGAGGATAACAAGGAAGATATATGCAAATGAAGCAGCACAGCAATACTGTAGTGGGCAGAGCAGGCATTCCCAGTTCAAGTCCCACTGCAACACATACCATTTTCCATGTGAAATCCGTATATGAACAATTTTTTCACATTGCTTGCTGTATAACCTACTAAATAACATGTAAATGTGAACTGGAGTACTGCATTAAATGCGCATGTGAAAGGTCAGTGTCATAATGACCAAGGCACTAGTAAGCAGGTGTAAGAGCAAATAAGCAGTAGTAAGCATAGATAAGCAGTTGTAAGCATGTGTACGTGTGTTTGCACAGGTATAAGCATTGCCTACAGAGATTAAGCAAAGTAGAAGCTGAGTGTAAGTTACTGTAACCGGAAGTTGGCTGTACTTAGCTCTGCACAAACCTGCTTACAACTGCTTTAAGTACCTTAATCACTCTGTAACCAATGGCCTGTGTTCTGGCCAGCAAGGCTCAAACCCAGGACCCTGCACTCCATACACAAAGTGATTTACCACTAAACCATAGCAGATATACATAACCCTGATGTTTTCACAAACATATCATCCAGCACAATCAGTCAACAGTACATCATCCAGCACAATCAGTCAACAGTACAGGAAAGGTAGTACTATCATACCACACAACCTGTTAATGCAAGAAGTCTGGGCAAAGTGTGCCACAATGTGGGTACAAATAGGGGCATATGTCAACTACTGCTCTAAAACACTTAAAATGTTGCTAGTTACACAGTTATATGTATTAGAACACATATGTAGAAGGAGATGAAGTCTGAAACACAAAAGTGTCGCCACTGGTTACTGACTTCAAAACTGCGATCATCCATGTCAATTGCCAAGAGAATGAGGTACAGGCCAAAATATGAGCCAAACATACATAGACATATGTACAGATCTATATCTGTAAATGTAGACAGACAGCTATATGCAGAGATATATGTATGACTCACAAATAATCATATAGCATCAATTGTATATAGACAGATAAATATGTAAATATATATATATATATATATATATATATATATATATATATATATATATATATATATTGGTCTACCACAGTAAACCAACAGCTCACAAGACCTACAACGAGATCACACACCACAAGAACGAAAGTGGAAAAACACAAAAGTTCACATGCCCGACAAAGCACAATCCCGACAGTTAACAAAACAAAAAAAATTCACTGTTCCGAAAAACACACACACAACACAAGCACACCAAAAACCTTATAAACCTACACTAAACCTTTCATACACAACTATCTATGCACTAACCTTAACCCAAACCCTAACTCTAACGTCCGTCACTATCGCGCACTTACCTTACTCGCACCCTAACCCTAATGTCTGTCACTATCGCACAGTTACCTTACCTGCACCCTAACCCTAAAGTCCGTCACTATTGTACACTTACACAGTCCCGCTGAAATGCAAGCACACATGTTTCGCATGTTGGTGTTTTCAGCATCGGGATTTCAACTTATCGGGTATTTCCTTTGTTGGTCTTCTGGTGTCGGTAATCTCATTGTCATTGTTTTGGCTTGTTGGTCTTATCAGGTAGACATATATATATATATATATATATATATATATATATATATATATATATGTATATAAATATAGATATATATAGATACATATATATATAGATATAGCTATATGAGATATATATATATATATATATATATATATATATATATATATGTAGGTACATACACATATACACAGACAAAAGGTATTAGTAGCCATACATATGTAGAAGTAGTGTGGAAGTACTGGGTGGAAAGTAAATCCCTCTGCCACAAGCCGTGTAACTGGCACCTGTGAAATGTGTAGTATGGCAACCATTCCCACAAATGAGAATACTTACATTAAACCCATACCCACCCACAATTCAAAGGACATGACACGACACACAGGTATGCATACACGGGAAACCTTTATTTGTGTACTATACAATAATGTATACCAGTACTTACACCACATAAATTTTGAAATAAGTAATCAGTGATGAATGCAAGCCCCACACAAAATATTAGATGCAAACAATGTGGATATATACCATACTATGCTGTCCAGGTCAAGGCCTTCAATTAGTATAACAGCAGACACAGGATGTGCCTACAAGATAAGCAACTATCAACAATTACAGATGTAGTTCTGCAGCCTCCAATTACACCCTGTAGTCAAGCCCTAGGGGGAAATGTAGTACTTGTGGTAATGTCACAGTATCTCATACATAACATTGCTTAACCTAACATCTCACTATCACACTGAATAACCCTTGTCTTAACACTTCTATCCCTGAAAAGGTGTCACAGCCTAGGTTAATGGCATTGAACCCCCCCCTTCATAAACAGCTATACAAGGGCAAGGAACACTGTGTACCACACACTGACCTCTGGAATGTACAAGGGTACATATGTGTTGTCTAGCTGTTGCCCCCATATATATGGACTTTGCCCAACAGTTGGTGTGGGAGTCCATGACATGACTGGGATAATAGCAGTAATGTTAGCAGTAAATAATGATTGGCCATTACCTAACAACCCCTGTCTGTATCACAGCAGGACAAAGACTGGCATATATATGGAGGACAGAGGCAGGAACATAGGGCCATATTTGCATTATTGCTGTTACACACCCTGGAAATTGCAGCTGTTACAGGATTTGTTGCAACATACCCTTATGCAGGAATACAACATCGAAATACAAATGGATGTAGCCATGTAGTGATAGCCATTAGTGATAGCACTCAACAGACAGAATGCCACTGATATATCTGGGACAATAACTGTGTGGTGCACAGACAAAACATAACAGCCAATCCTCTGGCTATCATATGGATAGGCCCGCAGTTGAGAGCTACACACGACATCACCATTGGCCCATAACACTACTCAGCCCCCTTACACACACACACACACACACACACACACACACACACACACACACACACACACACACACACACACACACATGTTGTCAATTGTATGGCTCAGCCTAGGCCTCTGGCAAACCAATAACACACCCTGTGCATATGATGATACATGTGCCAACTCCTGTCATCCGTAACATCGATGCAGGGACAGGCTAACATGGTGCTGATGCATAGGGCGACTGTACAACAGTGTAGCAATGGAATGCTGTGTAGCATGTTGTCAGCAGTAAAGTGAAATGCTAACATCCTGGAAGGTGTAGCTGTGCAGCCATGATGCATTATAGCTGTAATTAACAATGCTGTATTGTTTTCACCATTATCTATTCTGATTGTGCTGTGGTTGTCCATGTGCCACATGGCTGATGGCTATAGTGGTGTCAGCAGGCCTTCTACAGTGGGCACCAGTAAGTGTAGTGGGTGGTACACATGACATCTCTGGGTACAACACACAGAGCCTTTGTTTTGGATGCAGTACAGATACAAGACTGTACACATGGAGGTATGTCCCATTGCAGGTAACACAACTGTTACCCTTGTAATCCCACCAATCCGCTTCCTTTTGGTACCAAATTTAAAATAAAATGTTTGTATTATTATTTTCAAAAGGTTCTGAAGAAGCCCACCGTTTGAGTGGGTGAAAGCGCTTAACCTTGATTCTTATGATATGTGGTTTTGAAGCAAGATTCGTTTTTCACTGCTCGTTTATGGAATAACGATTTTTATAGCCATTTTTGCTGTGCTATCATCTGTTGGAGTTTGTTCTGGTTAGCGGTGTATTTCTAGAACCAGGATCCATTATCGAACTTTTTGGGTTTTTTAAAGCGGTTGGTTCAATTCCCAGTTTTGGGAACAGCTTGCTGAGATTGCTGAAATCGAGGGGCCGTCACACTTATTGGATTGTTTGTGACTTGTTTTTTTATATATGCAGTCTGCTATTTGAATGACATTGAACATGCCAACAGCAGGGTGTATGTCCCTTTCCCCACTCTACTGCATTCCTCACCTCAGTAACATGGGTGTGCAGGAGGGTGTGAGGTGCTCTACTACTGTGAGTGGTGTAAACAACAACTAACCAACCTGATAACATACACTGTACAGTATTACAGACAGCTATGTGGGGGGATAGATGCAACAGTGACTGCAGTGAGGGTGGATGTGTCCACAACAGCCACACCCAGTGAGTTATAGCAACTCCAATATTACTGCACACCTCTACAGTGTGGAGGTGGGCAACATATCTATGACATGCGAAGGACTGTATGTCCACAGGATGGCACCTGTGGAATGTTGGCAATTGCCAAGCAGTCCTGAGGGAAACATATTCTGTGAATGGTGGTAGATCCCTTAACATCTACACACATTCCTACATGTGGGATGATGTACAAAAGCCTGCTATGATCTACATAGGCTGTGTGCACCTCCTAATCCTCATCTACACCTGTCATGATTGCGTCAAGGAGGTGTACCAGGTTCAGGTTGTATTCTCTGCCTTTGACGCATCCAACATTGGCGGGGTCCAGAGTTTAAAGATTTCCAGTGACATTGGCCATGGGTTCATTGTTGATATGTTCCATGTCCCTGCAGACCAGGCTCATCAGGCTACTGGGTGGTAGTTTCCAGCTGACATGGTGGAATTGTGGTTGTCCTTGCCAACATTGGTGAATCCATTGTCAGGTGTAGGCCTGTTGGATCGTATGAAGGATCCCAGCTACTTACTGTGCCTGCCCAGGGGGTTCCCCCAAGCATGACACTTCACTTGACTGTACTGCATGATATGTTAGTAATGCCAGCCTGACATCCTACAGGTGGGATGGAGTACTGCTAACATGTACTGCCCTTGTCGTGTAGGGTCCTGGTTATGGGATCTGCTAAGGTTGGTAGTGTATTGCAGGCCAGATGTGTTTGACTGTGGGAGGGGGAATACCTATCCATGCCAGACGTGTATTGTTTGGGTCTCTCAAACCCATTAATAGTGCATGTGAACATATATGTTTTGGTTATGTTCCCAATTTCATCTACAGATGTATGTCCATATATACCTATATAGATATATATGGGTTTACCTGGGAGACAATCATTTCTCCATACGGCCCTTTCTGCGAACCGAAAGAACAAATCAGTCATTTCAAATTCCACCGAAGTTCAAAACTCAGCAAATTGAAAAGCAGATTCGCTGATTTCCGAACTACAAGTTGGAATACATATTGTAATGCAGGAGGGCAACCCCCCCCCCTTAGTTAATATTCTAACTACGAGATTGCACTACAGTGGGGAAAGGGACATTTTCCCGATCCCCACTATAGCGCAATCCACACACAAAATGCCAATTCTGCAGTGAGCAAGTGCATAGTGACATTCGCTCATTGCACATTCAATGCATCTATTCCAAGATTGTGCAATGTTGAAAACCTACTTTCGACACACACATGCATCTACATGGTGGACTACATTCCCCGTAGTGTTGAATACCTGGACTGGATGATATGTTAGTGAAAACATCATGATTATGCATATCTGCCATGGCTTAGTGGTAAATCACTTTGTGTATGGTGTGCAGGGTCCTGGTTTTGAGCCTTGCAGGAGCTGTTCATTTTCTTGCTGGGCAGAACACGGGCCATTGGATACAGAGTAATTAAGGCACTTTAAAGAAGTTGTAAGTGGGTTTGTGTAGAGCTAAGCACAGCCAACTTCCGGTTACAGTAACTTACAGTCAGTTAGCTTTTATAATGCTTAAACTGTGTAGGCAGTGCTTACCGCCACGCAGACCCGCTTACAACTGCTAGAAATTGCCTAAAGCTGTCTGTATCTAACAGGCCGTGTTCTGCCCAGCAACAAAACAAGCAGCTCCTGCAAGGCTCGAACCAAGGACCCTGCAAACCATACACAAAGTGATTCACCACTAAGCCATGGCAGATATGCATAATTCTGATGTTTTCACAAACATATCATCCAGTCCAGTAATGCAACAGTACAGAGAATGTGTACAATCATCTAGATGTATGTGTGGAAATATATTAATCTGTAAACAGGTACAACATATCTATATATGACGTGTGTGTGTATGTGTGTGTGTGTGTGTGTATATATATATATATATATATATATATATATATATATATATATATATATATATATACATATATAGACGTGTGTGTATGGCTATGGTACCATGCCGTGGGGCAGCATGTAACATCAGATAGGAGGGGAGCTAGAACAGCGACATTTACCACAGTCTGTACACAGGCTAAAGTGCATATTAACAATACACACACTGCCGACATTCACCATAAGTACACAGACCTCAGTACTGTACAATCATCTACAGAATGTCCAGGTTATGTCATGAAATATAACCCCTACTGTACATAACGTGTGTAGCAGTCTGATAAATCACTGGCTTGTTATCAGATATGATGACACCAATTATGGTGTATGGCACATATGCACCACTTCATGCACGATACATGTACAAAAGCTGACAGAGGTGTGGCCGGAAGCACATACACAGGGCCAATATTGACATGTTGCTGTGATACCCTCATACATTTACTGTTGTAACAGGGTTTGTTGCAACATATGTCCTATGAGGGTTATGAAGTCAGTAACTGTCACGGCCTTCACCATCTACAGACTGCAGTCCTCACACTATCTTCTACAGTCCACAGATAGATTCACCGTGGCTAACACATGAAACCAAAGGCACAACACTGGCCAGTCTTAAGATGACCCTGCAGATGGGGATTCCTCATAAACATGGAACTGACATGACAGGTATTGCAACATGTACGACACCCATATCCAGGCAAACACTGTTAAACCAACATTACTTGAAATGCAGTATAGCAACACTTACAGCCTATAGTCAGGTCAGGCACATCCCCCCTCCTGTTTGTTGTCCTCTTTCCACAGTGTATGTTGTTAGAGGTAAATCCCCAATCCATCTGAGATGCTGTTTGCCAAACAACAGATCTAGTTCCTGCTCACAGTGAATGAAATGGGCCAACACCACCATGATGTTCCTAGATATTTGAGTGTGTTTCCATGCAATTAGCTATGAAAATGTTACCACAGCTGTCCCACATGCAATAAGCTAGGGGATGGCTGCAATTCGTGCAGAGGCCATCAGCTGATCATGAGCATCACTTAAAATACACATGCTGCTGCCTAAGCATAGCAGGTGTGGGTCTCCACATCCACCAGAGAGGGGGTGGGAGAGGCAGACTGAGGAAAATACATGTCAGGGAGGGGTGGGAGAGTAAAACTGTAGCATGTTTGTGTCACACACCTACCAGCACAAGGTATCAAACCCCCAACAACTATGTCATGCTATCACAGTTAGATGCAGTTATTGGATGCGCCACATGGATTACCTGTTGTGTAGCACTCAGGACATATATGTGATGGTGACTGACATCTGCAACAGGGATACGTTACATATAAGGTAGGTGACTCACACATGCCTGTCTGCATGAACAGGTGCCAGTGTCAACACAGCCACAGTCTCACAGGGGCGCACACACATTGACACACTTGGCAGGGCCAGGAGTACAACTCATCAGTAGTGAGATTGCCACAACACATCACTGTGCAGGTATCACATGCACCACATGGGTCATACGGAGGTTGTAAAGGCAAAGAATATGAGGAGGTGTCAGACAATGGACAGCATGCTTCAGTATGCCCATGGGGGTTGTAGTGAGTGTGGATGTGGCCATACTTACCATGCAATGCACACACATACACACTGGGTGCCAATACTGACATGCATGGGTGCATGTCTGCACTGGTGTGTGGTGGTCAACTGTGCCAGCAAGCTATACAAGGTTAGGTGATGGGTATACCTTGGCATCAGGCCACATGACAGTGATCTGCATTGTGGCTCAGGGCTGTAGTAACTGCATTTGCCCACACAGGTGGGTATTGTATCCCCCATCCAGTCACCTGGGTGACTATTGTGTGTGGCCAATGCTGTGCATTGCCTGCCATGTATGTGTTCCTTAGTCCATGACATGGATGGTGTCTAGGATGTGCACACCTCCCACATGCATGTACATTGACATGTAGAACTGTACCTGGGGTGTCTGGCCCATGTTGTGAACATGGATTATCATCAGATGTGGTAGTCTTGCCCACCTGTGGCAGGAACTGGTAATGGGCAGCAGGTTTACCCTGCACCTACATTGATAGCATGCTAACAGTATTCCCTGGTGTCAGTGGCATCTGTCCATACAGAGCATGTTGTCAGGCATGGTATGTCCATTGTGGGTCACATGTGAAAGCACCACAGGTGGTGCAGGTATCCATTGGGTAACATGGGGAGGTCCACTGTCTGCATGTACGTGCATATTGGACAGATGAGCAAGGTGACATGCCCTCTTTAGCCCACTGCTATCACTCCGTAGTCACTATCGGTGGGCAATATGCAATGTATTACCCACATATTGGCTGTTGCCTAGGCATGTGTGTGTATGACACATGGGTAGAGAGTGTGATCTGGGTAATACTGGGGTTGCTAACTGTCATTGCCTGGCCTTGATGTCACATGTATGGATATGGCTTTGCACCCCAGCCTCTCAGCTATTTTACATCTGTTATCCCAGCATGGTTGACATTGTGATATATAGTAGGGCCACCATATAAGAAATATGCAAAACCCGCTCCACATTGGCCACAGGTGTCACACACTCACAACCACCTCTACACAGGATATGAGTTGCAAACACACAGAAACACACACACACACACACACACACACACACACACACACACACACACACACACACACACACACACACACGTCTGTCATGTCTTGGAGTAGACCCCCTAACTAGTTTATTACACTACAGCACTACGCAGTTATAGTACACGCCACGGGCATTACTGGAGTAACCCTTCCCCAAAGGTGTATTTCACAATAGATGACATCAGCAGGATTACCAAAGTAGGGCATTTCATATGTACTGCATGTGAGTAGCATATACTGGTTTGCTCTGTACACAGACATTGGAACACACACAAAACATCCAGAACTGCCACACTCCAACATTACTCAGTTACTGGATGCGCTACAGGGTTTACTGGGCTATAACCTTCCCAGAGGTGTATTTCTAGGTTGGTGACATCAGCAGCCTTGGCAAAGTTGAGTATATGAATTGTAAGGAGTGTGAGTACCCTAAAAAGCATTGCTCTCTACACAGTCGGACATGCACACAAACACACACACAATTGCCAAGTCTGGGGTTAGAACACCTATTTAAGTACTTTAGCACACTACAGCAGTATGCAGTTACAGGACGCGCTACGGAGATTACTGGGCAACAACTTTCCCAGAGGTGTATTTCTAGGTTGGTGACATCAGCAGTCTTGGCAAAGTTGAGTACATGAATTGGTAGGAGTGTGAGTACCCTAAAAAGCATTGCTCTTTACACAGTCAGAAACAGACAGACAGACACACACACACACACGCACACACACACACACACACACACACACACACACACTTGCCATGTGTGGGGTTAGAACACCTACCTAACTATTTTATCACAGTACAGCATTACGCAGTTATAGAGCACATCATGGAGATTACTGGGATATTTTTACCCCAAAGGTGTATTTCACAGTTGATGATGTCAGCAGACATGCCAAAGTAGGGCAATGGAGGCTGTAGTGCCTGTGAATGGCCTCAAAAACATTGCTCCCTACTCTGACAAAGGAACACACACAAACATTCACACTTACAATGTCTGGGGATAGAACTCCTACCTTACTAGATTATTACACTACAGCACTACACAGTTATAGCACGCGCCATGGAGATTACTGGTGTGCTCCTTCCCCAAATGTGTATATCACATTGGATGACATCAGCAGCCTTGCCAAAGTTGAATATATGAATTTTAAGGTGTGTGAGTACCCTAAAAAGCATTGCTGTCTATACAGACGCGCACACAAACACACACACTCATAGTTGCCAGCTCTGGGGTTAGAACTCCTATCTAAGTACTTTATCACACTACAGCAGTACGCAGTTACAGGATGCGCTTTGGAGATTACTGGGCTATAACCTTCCCAGAGGTGTATTTCTAGGTTGGTGACATCAGCAGTCTTGGCAAAGTAGAGTATATGAATTGTAAGGAGTGTGAGTACCCTAAAAAGCATTGCATCTACACAGTCAGACAGACATGCACACACTCACAGTTGCCAGGTCTGGGGTTAGAACTCCTATCTAAGTATGTTCTCACACTACAGCAGTATGCAGTTACAGGACGCACCACAGAGATTACTGGGTTACTACTCTCCCAAAGGTGTATTTCACAGTTGATGATATCAATAGACATGCCAAAGTAGGGCAATGGAGGCTGTAGTGCCTGTGAATGGCCTCAAACACGTTGCTCCTTACTGTGACAAAGGAACACACACAAACATTCACACTTACAATGTTTGGGGATAGAACTCCTACCTAACTAGTTTATTATACTACAGCACTATGCAGTTATAGCACATGTCACAGAGATTACTGGCATACTCTTTCCGCAAAGGTGTATATCACATTGGATGACATCAGCAGTCTTGCCAAAGTTGAGTATATGAATTGTAAGGTATGTGAGAACAGAGATTACTGGGTTACTACTCTCCCAAAGGTGTATTTCACAGTTGATAATATCAATAGACATGCCAAAGTAGGGCAATGGAGGCTGTAGTGCCTGTGAATGGCCTCAAAAATGTTGCTCCTTACTGTGACAAAGGAACACACACAAACATTCACACTTACAGTGTTTGAGGATAGAACTCCTACCTAACTAGTTTATTATACTACAACACTATGCAGTTATAGCACATGTCACAGAGATTACTGGCGTACTCTTTCCGCAAAGGTGTATATCACATTGGATGACATCAGCAGCCTTGCCAAAGTTGAGTATATGAATTGTAAGGTGTGTGAGAACCCTAAAAAGCATTGCTCTCTACACAGTCAGACACGCACACAAACTCACAGTTGCCAAGTCTGGGGTTAGAACTCCTATGTAAGTACTTTACCACACTAAAGCAGTACGAAGACACGCAATGGAGATTACTGGGCTATAACCTTCCCAGAGGTGTATTTCTAGGTTTGTGATATCAGCAGCCTTGGCAAAGTTGAGTATATGAATTGTTAGAGTGTGAGGACCCTAAAAAGCATTGCTGTCTACACAGTCAGACAGACATGCACACAAACACACACTCACAGTTGCCAGGTCTGGTGTTAGAACTCCTATCTAAGTACTTTATCATACTAAAGCAGTACACAGTTACAGGACACGCTACAGAGATTACTGGGCTACTACTCTCCCAAAGGTGTATTTCACATTGGATGAGCTCAGCAGGCTTGTCATAGTAGGGCTATGGGGAGGGCGGTGTGTGCATGGGCCATAACCCATTCATCTAGGGGTTAACACACCACATGCGGGCACACACGGGGTAATATGTCACAGGTACGTGTATACAGCTGCTAGATGACTACTTCCTTGTACAGTCATGTTGCACAGCAGGCATGTGCACCACATAGTCTATAATGCTGACAGATACTGGTGGCTAGTATCTGCAGTGAGTAACATCTGCACCTCCTGTGTTTGGGGCCCTCTGGCTGTGTGCTGGGTGGGACAGGCCTGTTTGGCTCCTTGTCACAGTCACCCTCTTCCACACATCTATGTACATTTACCTTTGGCTCATTATAGTGTGTTGTCCTGACATATATGTCTGTATTCCTATCCACTGTGTGTGCAAGACATGAGTGGTGCATACTGACGAGTGTCCGCACTAACAACTGCAACTGCCAGATATGTCTGGTCCACTGGTGCAGTTATGGCCTTCATGTGTTTAAGTGTGTGAGCATGGCCAGTATACCCTTTCAGTATGTTGTTGACTGATCATTTCTCTAAGTGTGTAAGCATGCCCAGTATGGCTGTCTGTACTGAATGTGTGGATCGTGTCCAGGTAGTTTGGGCTGCAGTGTTGACCTTTGTGTTGTACACCGATAGGTAGCATGCTGTCTCTGCAGGGTATCCATCGATCATTTGGCTTTGATTGTTACTACATTTCTGCATAGTGGGGGGGGGGTGGCAAACCTGACTGTTTCTACATTTCTACACAGGAGTGGTGGGGGCACACCTGACTGTTATTACATTATTATGTAGGATGGGGGAGGCACACCTGACTATTTCTCCATTTCTACACAGGGTTGGGAGGCACACCTGACTGTTATTACATTACTATGTAGGATGTGAGGGGCATACGTGACACTTGTACACATTTGCTGTGACTGTACTGGTATGTCAGGTACTCCATTTCATTCTGTATTGCTAACTTTCATGCTGACTAGAGGCATACCAGTGTACTACAGATCGTGGCTTTGGTTGCCCTACATATTATTGTTTGACTTCCTACCTTTCAGAACTAACATCCCACTGCCTGCCCTGCTGTGGTCTGTCTGTGTAGGCCTGGGGGGGAGGTTAACCATAGCCATCATTCTGGGGCCATGGCACAGGCTCTGTTTGGGTTTGTCTACACCTGTCCTGCTGGCTGAGACTGTTGTTGGGTATGTGAACCTTCCTGACTGGCATGTGTGGGTCTTATGGACACACATGTCGCTCAGCCCATTTCCTGCAGTGGGTTTTGTCACCCTGTGTATTACTGGCTACTGTGATGACTCCAGTATGTGTTGCAGATGTCATGGTGCCACTATGGGTGTCTACTGTCTGCTGCCATAACATTCGGCCACCCAGTTCCCTTGCATGCTCACATCCATACCATAGCTACAGGTAACAACACATTCTACTCCATTTGACAATTGGTAGGTTGATTGACTTACCTTGAGGGTGTGCCAGACTTGTGGATGGTGCTTAAGGGCTGCCTATGTTGGATGCACATAGTACACTCCCTATACATGGTTGAGCACAGGTAGTGTCATGTTTGGCATCCCTTTTACTGTATGTGCGAGTCAGAGAGAGGTTGTCATTCCCTGGGTCCCTACTGTATCAGTGCATGTGCTATGCGTTGCCTCTTTGACAAAGCCAGGGCATACTGGGCATGCCTCCTTCTGCCTATTGGGACAGGCTCAGGTTGTTCCTCCTCCGAGTCACTCTGTGCCTGTGCAGGCCTTGGCATTGGTGGGGAACTGTGTGGCCCTGCCCCATGCTGTTCCTACTGCAGCTGTTTTTGCAGGATCATATTGTGTAGCATAGCACATACCATAACAATTTGGTTACATGTAGCTGGTGAATACTGCAAGGCTCCACGGGATGTGTCCAAACACCGGAACTGTGACCTGAGCATCCAAAACACACGCTCTGTTATATGTCTGGCCTGTGTGTGTGCCTCATTATGGCGTTGTTGTTCAGGTGTGTGTGCATTTCTGATGGGTGCCATCAGGCACGGCTTCAGTGTGTACCCAGCATCCCCCACTAGGTGACTGTAGGGGATGTTCACATTGGCAAATCTCTGGTACAGCTGCATCAGATGCCATATGTGTGAATCGTCATAGCTTCCAGGGCAGCCAGCACACACATTCATTATAATGCCCTGGGCATCACATACGACCTGGCAGTTGATGAAGGGGATGCCCCTGCAGTTAATGTAGGCCCTACCTTGCTCACCGGGTGGTGCTTTGATGCATATGTGTGTGCAGTCTATAGCACCCACGACCCCAGGATATTCTGCTATTTGGTGGAAGAGATGCATATTGCTGGTCAACACCTCATGTGCATTCTGGAAATATACGTGCTCACTGGCATGTGCTGACATGGTATCCAGGAACTGGTGGAATACTCTGGATGCTGATGCCTGTAAGATCCCCATGATGTCCCCAGTTGTGCTTTGGGAGGTATCTGTGGCTAGTATACCTAGGCCTACACATACCTTGGTATCTACTGGGATGGGTTCCCCTCGGTCAGTTTGGTGTGTCAGGTGTGGCCGGCACAGCTGAACAATTTGCTGTAGAAGGTCTCTGTCCACCCTATAGCACTCCACTATCTCCAGCTCATGTTGCCCCTGGTAGGTTACCCTAGGTCTGTGCACTCTTCTCCGTCTCCTCACTGTGGGTTGTTCGGCAGCATTCACATCCTCACCACCCTGAGCCTCTTGCACATGTTGTTCTGTGTTGCCTGTTGCAGCCCTTCTCATTTTGTAGGCTTGTTTGTTAAAATTTCCCTGCTTGTATACACCAGTGATGTAGAGTGTGGGAAAAACCAGAGGGGAAGGTTTTTGCTTAGTTTATAGTAGTGTTCTGGGCTGGGCTGGTCTGCTGCCTGTGTAATTGGCTGATTCTGATACATTTCACCTGCCAGCTAAGCTAGTTCTCCTTGATTACCTTCCTACTGCTGTTTTCCCTTCCCACTGCCTTCTTGTTTAAGGCCAGGGGCACGCTGTGCAAACAGAGTGCCCAAATGTGCACAGAGCTGCTATTTCCTGGTTTACTTTTCTTTTTTCTTTAGAACCTGGTGCGCGGCGCACACACCCACTTAGGCTTTGTGAAGAGTGCTAGGCAGGTTTAAACACACCTAGCTTAGGTATGCTAAGCTAGGAGCAATCCCGGCCACAGGGCTCCAATCCGCTTACAGTATGCCTGACACCCCACCATGATGTCACCTATATTTTAATCT
Organism: Protopterus annectens; assembly: GCF_019279795.1. Taxonomy (NCBI): domain Eukaryota; kingdom Metazoa; phylum Chordata; order Ceratodontiformes; family Protopteridae; genus Protopterus; species Protopterus annectens. The sequence continues at coordinate 302,923,779 of NC_056732.1, read as the reverse complement.
TGCACGCAGCTATTCATACTCTTACACTGTTGGGACCTGCCTCACATGCTGGGGAAAACTGGGATGCACTATCCTTCCCCTCATTTGCATAGGATTGTCTGCTAATGCATAGTTACATGTCTCACACTGAGCCTCCCCTCTTGGCAACCATTACTCACTGGCCAGGTTTTCTTCTGCTTGCCATTGACTTGCATGGCAGCATACTGATTTTAGTTAGAATGCTTATTTTAGGTTTATTTTGTTATTTTTCCCCCTGATCCCACAGCCACTGCCCTATGCTTAAACAGCCGAGATCAGCGAAGAAAAATTAAAAATTGTTTTTTTTTTATTTTTTTTATTGTTTGCAATGTCACTGGCCTTATACTTGGCCATTGGCATGCTTCCTCAATGATATGCAGCCTTTATTTGGAGCTGTCATAGCTCCATTTCGGATTTTGCAGAAATGTACTCGGTTACTAGCCGAGTACATTTCTGCAGATTGCACTTGTCTTGCACAGACTATTGCAAACTTCCTGGATTGCAAAATCACCTAATTTGCATGAATTTCTCCTGCAAATGAGGTGATTTGCATACCAGGGCTTAGTCCGTGCATGATTAGTGCAGGAGCTCTCGTGCACGCCCCTGCAGGCTGTTCCTGGATCGCACGGCAGACATATTGCCTGCTAGGGCTCCTGCACTAATCATTGCATGCCGTGCAGGGCATCAAGAATCTGGAAGATTGTTTTCTCTTCGTGTTTACACTTCTGCAAAGGGCAAGTAGTCTGCATTTCTAGGAGTTTGCTGTTTTTTACATTCTTCTCAACTGTCCCTCTTAATCCCTCCTAAAACTGGCAACATTTTAAACTTAATAATGACAATAATTAGATCTACAAACTAATTTTACTTCAGAAAATGTATATTAATTTACATTCCTTTTTTTCTGTCAGTGTCTCAGATTAGTAGTACTAGTAGTTTAAAACTGTCCATGTCTCTTATTTCTAGAATTGTCCCTGGTTCTGTTGATATTTATCCCTGATGTATTGAGAGCTATGCCGTTTTATTTATTTTTATTTATTTATTTAATTAATTTATTTTTTGTTTGGGGGTGACATACAAACAGAGTAAAGTTAGGCAAAAGGTTCGCCATCACTGGCCTACTTATTCTGCACAGACACATGCTGATCTTAAACTCTTTATCCCTGTCCTTAAGGACCCCTTTTGCTGCTTTTTACAAATTCAGCACTCAGTACAGAAAAAATACAGCACCCTTATTACAGGCATTTTAAGTATGTGCTGTCAGTAAGAAAACTAAGAACAAAGTACACAGTGTTTTACAGAGCTTGCCATTAGAAATATCACCTCCAGCTAATAAACACTTGCTTAAGAACATCCTGCTTTTAGGCTATATGTCATAGGTGTTTACTAGGCTAATGACCACAAGGGCCTTTTTAAGCCTAGCCATGCATCCCAAATCTGTGACAAGTTCTGATACCCTTGATAAGTGTAAGCATGGGCCTGGAAGATGAACCATTTACAGGTTATCTGTGTTCATTAGAGACAGGTGCCAAACCACAGATGAATTGCCAGTTTCCCATCAAATTGTCTAAGCTGCACTTGAATTAGGTTAGGAAGGAACTCTGCTTCACATGGATGGGAAGCCTGTTCCATAGATGGAGTAGTCTCTGGGATACATACCTAGCTATCCAACAGGTTCTGTTTATATCACAGGCAAGGTTTAAGTCTTTAGAATGGGTAATTCTGGTGCTGTTTGTTTTGTGGATATGCAGGAGGTCCATCAGAGTGGGGTCTGACAATGCCCTGTATGCCAGGCATAGATCTCCCCTCAAAAGCCTGTAAGAGACAGAATAGAGGGGTAGGGCCTTGAGGCAGTCTGCATAGGACAACTTATACCCTACATTGTTTTCGTGAGGAACCTCTGTGGACGTTCTAATTGTTGGATATGCCTGGTTAGGTACATACCAAAGGGGCAATATACTCAATGACAGATCTGATGAATGCATAATACAGTAGAACAGTGACTTCCTTGGAATTAGATGCTATATGTTTATATACTCAATTCTTCCATGTCCTACACAGCCTTCTGCATGCTTTTAATAATGCAGCTGACCTGGATAATTTAGGACAACTGTAGTGGATCTCAGGTTACTGGGAATTAGGAAATGTGGTTATCAAGATATGTCTTCTGCAACTGAACACTCAACAATAAGATAACTACTATATACACCTGCACACAACCAGAGTACTGTTTATTTCTTTGCAATTTAAGAATGCACTAGTTTTGTCTTCCTCTAGGTATTAACACATTTTAAAATTATCACTAGAATTATGACCTTACTATGAAGTTAGAACTGGAGCTTTTCTCTCTGTGCCTCCCCTGAAAATGGGCTCTGCATGACCCACTTAAGTCTGAAGCTAGAAGCGTCATCTAATACGTCAGTAGTCAGAGATTATGCCAAGTTTAATCTACTGAAACCGAGTGAAGGCCTGGCTAAATTCAACATCATCTTCTAACTCAATGACTACACTGCTTATGCAGAATCCTTCATTGCCAAATTATATGCACATGTGAATAGCTGTATAGGTGCATCTATCCTACTTGAAGGAAAAATAATGCCATATTCAAAAATAAACCCCTGTGGTAGAACCAAATTATAGACAGACTATAATAAAAGTAAAAAAAAAAAAACTCATTGCATGCAAAATAAATGTTAACTCTCAAGATGCAAAAAAAAACTCTTGCTGAACTTAACAGGGAGCTCTGGACCCTGATCAAATTAACCAAAGCCAGACATGAGGTAAAAATAGACACCCAGACAAAGGACAACCACAAAACATTTTTTAACTATGTTAGTAACCCTAGAAATAACTCCTGGTATTGCACAGAGCTAGTAGTCAATAATATCACATACCCAGATCCAGGGGATATAACCAATCAACAAGCGGATAAATTTAGCTCAACTTAACCTCCTCACCCCTCCCCTCACACATTCTCAGATCTCATACTCACATCTACGCCTCCGCCTCAAATTTCCCATGAACAAGTCCTCAAGGCACTATCCAAGCCAGGAGCACTGCTCCTATGGGACCAAATAATATATCAAACTGGTTATTTGCCAGCCTGAAATAGGACCTGTCTGATCCTCTACATAGGTTACTCAATGTCAGTCTGCAAACTGGCTTTGGGTCAGATGAACAGAAGACAGAAAATGTTATCCCTTTCCACAAAGATTGGTTGTCAATGGACCCAGAAAATTACTGACACTTAACTCTGACCAGTCTCAGCTGTAAGGCTATGGAAAGGATTATTATGGAATTAATAAATCAAGGTAGAGATAACCTACACACTCTTGACCCAAGTCATTTCAGATTTCTCACGGTAAGATCCTACCTTGTCAATCACGTTAACGTCTTTGAGAAGGTTACTGAAGCAATGGATGAGAACATATCAGTATATACTGCATATGTAGATATTGGAAAGAGGTTTGACCCCATTCCACACTCAGGTATTATAGATACACTGCCCTAGCTAAACATTAATCCCCCTGTATCTCATTGGAGAAGAAATTGGATCACAAACAGAACCCAAGAAATTAGGGTAGTCTGCTCTATGTCCTCCAAAATACCAATAGCAATGTTGCCCAGGGTTCAGTCCTTGGGCCACTCATTTTTAGCATTTACTTCTTGAAGGTGAAAGTTACTAAGAGACTATAAGTGACCAAGTTTTAAGATGACTATAAACTTAGTGCCATTATAAACTCCCCAGAGGACACCAAGATCCTCCAAGAGAGTCTTTCCTAAACAAAGAGCAAGTGTCAAAACCATGGACTAAAACTAAATTCCAAGAAATAAAATAATAGTATCCTATTGCAAGCAAGAAGTTCCTCGTAGTTATCACATTGAAAACACATCCATAAAATCAGATCCATTAACTAGGGACCTGAGAACCTATACATACAGAGAATTGTCCTTTGATAATCACTTATCCACTATTGTAAGAAGGTCCTTTTTCATTGCTCAGCTTATTACTAAGGGTATGACATTCTGGTCCAGGAATGTGATCATTACACTGTATTCTACACTCATCAGACTGATCATTGAGTATAATGTCCCTTTTGATATGTATCTGTCTGAACATTTAACACAATTTGAATGATTGCAACGCTTTCTTACAAAGAAAATCAAGTGCCTAAATCATAAAAATCATGCAGACCATCTCAAAGCCTTGTCCCTCTTCTTGGTGTCATACAGGCTTCTGAGGAACAATTTCTGCCTCACATACAGAGCTTCAACAGACTTTATTCTGTCAGCCGGGCTCAGCCCTACTGCACATTTGCAAGTCCAATGGGGCACAAACACCCACTCAAGATTATATTACTATAGAGAAAGATTGCACATCCTCAAAGACTGCAAAGAGTAATTCAGAGAATTTACACATTCTCATAAAGAGTTTCAGTTGCTCACATTTAAGAAAAAAGTAATTGTACCAATGAGTCTTAAATTTCAGACACAGAAAGCAAAGAAAAGCAAAGAACAAATGTATGCAATTACTAGTTCATTTAGGCTCATAAAACACCACATCTGTCATGTGAATGTGTGCGAGTGTGTGGTATGGATGAATTACCATGGCAGGGCTAGCCACCTGGTAGTTTAAATCTTGGCTTTAGATGATTGTCACTGATGAAGTTACACCCCGATCCATTGAGGAAAAATGGGAAAAAGTGTTGAGGATGGATAAATGGATGAAAAGTACAGTTGTGTACACTTACCATAAATGTAGATGTTCGAGTGTATTCACTGTTGCGGTCATTATATTTGGGTTATCTGCTTGCAGGTTGCCCTCAGTCGGCCTGATTAACAAAGTCTTGGGTCCTGCGTCGGTTGCTGTCCGTTCTTCCATGATGTCAGGTCGTCAGGGGTATAAAACATGCAGCCGATGCCATTACATCAGTTTTTCTTGCCCCAGATGTCAGGTGCCCCCCTAATGGGAAGCAATTAAACATAAAAGCACAAAAATATACCTCCAACAAAAAAACAAATACACCAAAAAGGTTTTTAAGCATAGTACAGGAAAGTAGAGGTATAGCCAAAAGAAGTTAGGGGGCTGGAAGGAGGGTAACCAGGACTGCAACAGTAAATACACTCAAACATCTACATTTATGGTAAGTGTACACAACTGTACTATGTTCTTCGTGTTTCACTGTTGCAGTCATTACATTTGGGTAGATTCCCAAATCTATGGTTGGGAGGAGGAATTTAGATAGCATTAGGGCCAGCTATAAGGCCCTGCAAGACTGCAGTGGCAAAGCCAGCGCTGGATTTAGAGAAAATTGACAAATGATAATGCTTGGTGAAAGTATGTACAGAACTCCAGGTAGCAGCTTCTAGGATGTTCCTGGTAGGGACACCTCTAAGAAAGGCTGTAGAGGTAGATGCAGCCCTGGTGGAGTGAGGTCTGATCCCCTGGGGGATAGGTTTTCCATGGTGCTTATAGCAGAAATGAATGCGATGGCTTATCCATTTAGAAATGGTTTGCTTTGAAATAGCCTTCCCCTCTGCCCCTGCAGCAAATGCCACCAGCAGTTGTTCAGATTTCCTTTGAGGTTTAGTCCTGTCCAAGTAGAATCTAAGTTGTCTGTGCACATCTAAGGAATGCAGTATCTGTTCCCCTTTATTCTATGGATTGGGAAAGAAGGTTGGCAAATGAATGACCTGATTAAGAGCCACACTGGATACCACCTTGGGCATGAAGGATGGATTGGTTCTGAGGGATACCCTGTCCGCATGAAAGATGATGAAAGGCTCCACTGCCATAAGGGCCTGTAATTCAGATACCCATCTAGCTGAAGTGATTGCTAAAAGGAAAGCTGTTTTCCAAAAAAGAAATTTTAAGTCTGCAGTAGCAGTTGGCTCGAAAGGAGGTAGAGTGAGTTTCTCCAAGACAAAGTTAAGGTCCCAGGCTGGGGTTGGAGCTCTCCTGGGTGGTCTCAAATTGTTGGCCCCTCTGAGGAACTGCTTGAGCAGTGGATGAGAGAAGAGGGGAGGTTCTGTGTTATAATGAGCTGAAATGGCTGAAGCGTGGATTTTAATGGAGGAAAAAGACAGGACCTTGTGAAGCATCTCAGTTAAGTATTGTAAAATCTGAGGTAAATTGGGTGCTGCTGTGCTCATCCCTTGAGACTGGTTCCAGGCACAGAATCTTTTCCATTTTTCAGCATAAGATTTTCTAGTACTAGGCCTCCTTGCCTCTAAAATGATATCCATCACAGGTTTGCTAAGGGATGGTAAAGAAGAGATTAAGTAATTAGCCAGGCTGCAAGGTTCAGTGTTGGAAGCTGAGGGTGCAGAATGTGGTTCTCCTGCTAAGACAGCAGGGAAGGAGTCTGAGGCAGGTGCCATGGAGATAACCATGGCACACTGTGCCTGAGGGGGTCCCAGTGTTGGTGCGGCCAGTCTGGAGCAATCAAAATCATCCTTGGTTTGTCCTGTTTGATTTTTCGTAGTACTTTGGAGAGCAGAGGCAGAGGGGGAAAGGCATAGACTGATAGGTTTTTTTCCAGCTGAAGGACAGAGCATCCACTTTCCAGGCTTGTTTGTGGGGAGTCCTTATGCAAAATCTGTCCAATTGGTAGTTCTGGGGAGAGTCAAACAGGTCTATATCTGGGCTCCCCCATTTGCTTGTCAACATGTTCAAAATCCTTGGTTCCAGTTTCCACTCGCGTGGGTCCATGAGGTTTCTGCTTAGTCCACTTGCCAGTATATTTAATTTTCCTGGCAGGAATTGAGCTTGTAGGTGCACTTGGTAGCTCAAGGCTGTGTTCCACAATGCCATGGCTAGTCTGCAGAGGGGGTAAGAACGTGTACCCCCCCTGCTTGTTTATCTACCACATAACAGTGGTGTTGTCCATCTTTACCATTAGTTGTCCTGGAAGAATGTGGTCCTTGAAGGCTGTCAGAGCATTCTGTATAGCTAACATTTTTTTTTGATTGATGTGCAGGTGCATTTGACTTGTGTTCCATTTGCCATGAATGCACTTCCCTGCCAGGTGAGCCCCCTATGCATTGTCTGATGCATCTGTTGTTAGGGTTTGGGCGGCAGGGGGTGGTGTGAAAGGTAGTTCCTTGTTTTGGTGGCAGGCCTCTGCCTACCAAAGGAACTCTAGGCGTAGGCAAGGTATGATAGGAATCATTGTTTCTAGGTCTTGAGAATGTTGACACCATAGGCTTTTTAGATACCACTGTAGTTTCCTCATATGCAGTCTTGCATATGGAATTAGAAGAATGCAGGACGCCATGAACCCCAAGGCTTGCAGTATTTGTCTTGCAGATAGCAGGGTTTTGGTGGCCACTTGTGTGAAGTAGGTTGTCAAATGAATTTTATTTTCTGGTGTGAGGTAAGCCATCTGGGAAGTTGTATTCAAGCTTGTTCCCAGGAATATAATTTGTTGACAGGGTACCAGGTGTGATTTCTTTTTGTTTATGGTGTACCCCAGACAAGTTAGAACCCTTTTTACAAAGGCCAGATGTTTCAAAAGTATGTCCTGGCTTTCTGCCTGAATTAGACAATCGTCCAGGTATGGGTATATTTAAATATTTCTTTGCCTGCAAAATGCAGTAACTGGAGCTAGGCACTTTGTGAATACCCTGGGTGCAGTAGATAAGCCAAAGGGCAGTGCAGAGAACTGATAGTGTGTGTAGCCTGCTTTGAAGTGTAGGTATCTTCTGCAAGATTCCCTGATTGGGATGTGCAGGTATGCTTCTTTTAAATCTAGTGTTGCCAACCAGGCATCATTGCCTAGCATAGGAAGTAATTGGTGAAGAGTCAGCATCTTGAATTTTGGAATCTCCAAAAAGGTGTTTTAAAGTAGACAAGTCCAGGATAGGACACCATGATTGTCTTTTCTGGGTACCAGGAAAAGTCTTGAGTAGAAACCTTGTCCCTTTTCCTCTTCTGGTACCAGTTGAATAGACCTCAGGCTTAAGAGAGAAAGTACTTGTTTTTGGGCCTCTGCCCACTGATTTGGGAGTAGGTCTGGCCACCCACTTGGTGTTGGCAACATGTAGAAGTGAAATCTGTATCCCTGGGACACTATATTTAAAAACCATTTGTCCTGGGTAATGAGTTCCTAATTCTTTGCATGAAGAGCAATCTTTCCCCCCAAAGGGGCAGTCAGTTGATAAGTGCTTGGAAATTTTAAAAGGAAGTCATTGAGACCGTTTACCATAGGGGGGAGTCTTATTATTCCCAGATTTGGAAGTGGAGGCCCCCCACTGCTTAGTTCTGTGAGTCCCCTGGGACTGAAACCTGAGGTTTTTGCTGCATCTGGGTTTGGGCTTGAGAAGACCTGGAAGGGGCTGGAAAGGACCAATTCTTAGAGGGCCAGTGCCTACTAAATCTTGGAGGCTGAACTTGTAAAAAATCTTTAACAGTTTGCATAGATTTAGCTTTATCTTCCATCTTTTTAAGAACTTCCTCAGCCTTGTTGCCAAATAGGCGGCCCTGATTTAAAGGAGCATCCAACAATTTAGCATTAACATAATCAGGCAAAGATTGCTCCTTAAGCCAAGTATGCCTTCTGAGCACAGACCCAGTAACAGCAGCCCTACAAGAGGCCTCTAATGAATCAAAACCACATTGCAAAGTATGTATGTTATGTGATCCTATCTCGCCTACATTCTGACTGATGGGTTCGGAGCCGATCCCTCGGCTCCGACTCGGCACGCTTATGCCAAAGAGCGAAGTCTCTTATTGGCTGAGCTTACTATATCCCAGGATGCACCACTACCAGTCCCCCAGATCTCGTTTGCCGCTAACTAGCGAAGACGTGGTCTCGAGCTGGCTGAGCTGAGTAGTATTTAACTTACTTTTTTCTGTCAGAAATTTGCTGTTCCTATCATAAAAAGCTGTTTTAACGGCTACTCTGTGCTTTTGTGTGTGATTGGAGTTTTTTAGTGAAAAACTTGTAGTGTGATTGGGCGTTGGTTCTGATTTCAGGCCTCCTTCATCTGTAGGGCCTTTCCCGGTCAGTCAACCCCTCTCAAACCTTTGGGGTTTTAAGATCCCCTTGAGTTAACTCGGATTGTTTACCTAATCGGCAGTTGTAAACTGATTTTTGTAGTGTCAGTTAAGTCAGAAAGTCAAGTTAGGATAGTGTTGTTTTTGCTGTCAGAGAATTACTGCATTATCGTTATAATGTCTCAGAATCCTAGGCCTTCGGGTTTTAAAAAATGCACCAAATGTAATTTTAAAATGTCAATCACAGATGACCACTCTCTCTGTGTTTATTGTTTGGGTGCAAAACATTTACAAGAGTCATGCAGTGTGTGTCACGCTTTTTCCTCGAGGGTCCTCCAGGAGAGGAAAAATAAACTCATTCTTAAAGGCTTAATAAAACCCTCCTTTGAAGAAGCTTTAGCATCCTCTCCTTCTCCAGCTAAAAAGAAAAGGGCGTCGGCTCCGACCAGTCCGTCGGATCCGACCGCCAAAAGACATAGGCAGGCTTCTCCTTCGGCTCCAAGGACTTCGGAGCCAAGGGCGAACGGTCTGCCTCGATGCCACCAGTCTCGACTCCTCTGGCTTCGGAGCCGATGGCTGGGGCATCGAGGCGGGTCACCTTCGGCTCCACTGGTCTCGGAGCCGACAAAGGTTGCCCGCTCAGACACTTCCTCCTCGGCGCAAGTCCTCCTCGGCACCGATGGAAACTAGTGTGGGTATTCCTTGGCGCCGATAGTCATCGAGTCGCCGAGCCGGTCCCCTAGCCCTTTGGGGCCGTTGGAGAGGCCATCTCGAACCCGTTCAGTATCCTCTAGGTCATCGAGGATGTCGGATTCGGATATAGACAGGGTGCTCTAAAGTCTGTTCCAGTCCCCAGTCTTTCAAAATTTGTTTGGCTCCGACCCAGTTGGCTTCGGAGCCGATGGCCCATGCCGATGTCATTGCTGTTCCTCCTCCGACCGCTTTGGCTCCGTCGGAGCAGGTGCTGTTGGAGCCGGTGGAGATCTTAGGGTCGGCTCCGACCCTTACTCCAACCCCGGCCTTCGGGTCCGAGTTTGGTACACAGACTTCTTCGGCTGGACCTGGGGGTGATGTTTGGGACCTATGCTATCGGTTCCGAGCCTCCCTCTCGGTGCTTCGCTGCGGGACTTCCGTCTGCTATCATGGCTCGGGACCGGACACTCCCAAGATTCTGGGGTCCGGCTTTCAGAGCTATGAGGAGTGCCTTGGCCAAGTCTTCTTCGGCCATCTCTCCGGCTTTACCGGCACCTTCCCTGGGCATGGAGACTGGGTCTTTGGCAGTTCCCTGTCCATAGGCAGCGGAGCCCCTGGGCCTGAGGTTACCCCATTGGGGTTCCCTCCTCCTGAGGGTTCTTCGGAGTTGTCTTCAGAGGAACCCCCAAGGAAGAGATCGTGCAAGAGGAAGCACGTGGACTCCCCCGAGTCTATTACATCTGACACTGATCTTGATGATGCGCAGGGGTCACCGCAGTCGTCCTCGGATGATGTCTCATTTGCAGACATCTTAGAGATCCTCAAACAACTAGGCGGCTAGATATCCAAACCCCCCTCTGCTGATGAGTCAGTGCTCCTCAAGGCCTTTGGGGCTCAGCCCTCTGCCTCCTGGGTGTCTCCGCCCTTCGACGAGCTCCTGGATTTAGTTTGTCGGGGCGTGGGAACATCCAGATACTGTGGAACCAGTCCCTTCTCGTCCTAACAAATTTTTGTCTGCCCCACCCGAGAAGGAGTTCCTGACTAAAGGCGTGGCTGTAGATGCCATGGTGGTGGCATCTGCTACACAACAGGACGTGGCAGAGGCTTCAACGTCCGTCCATCCTCCTAATAAGGAGTCTAGGAGCATGGACCGGGCACGGAAGCGCACCCTGACTTCAGCGGCCTTTACTTTAAGGTCCCTGAATTATTTGACACATTTTACCAGGCTTCAGAGGGATCTGGTCAAGGAGCTGTCAGATTCCCTCTCGGGTAACCTACCTGAGCAGCTAGCCCAGTCGGTTAGCTCTCAGTTGGCTATCCTTACGTCAATTTCTAACTCGTCCATGAGGCTCATTTCATATGCGGCCGAAGGGGGTAGAGCGGCAGGCACAGGCGTGGCTCTACGGAGACAAGTCTGGCTCCGTTGTGTCAGTTTGCGGAGGCCTTCAAGTCTTCCTTCGCCGACGCTCCCTTTGATGGGTCCTCTTTGTTTGGACCTAAGGTTAAAGACACCCTTACCCGCTGTGAGCAAGAGGGAAAAACTTTATCTGCCGTAGGTGCCCGTTATTCCACTCCCTTTCGGCCTTATCCCAAGGCTAAAGGAGGAGGGAAGATGTGGTTCCGTAAATCACGTAAGTTTTTTCCTCAACAGCAGGAAGATTCCCCTTCCAGAGGCAGAGGACGGGGAAATTTTTCTGGGAGACGCCGTCCCAGAGGCAGCAGAGGGCCCCGCAATTCTGGAGACCCCGAGTCCTTTCGTGGCTCTTCAGCCTCCCACACCTCATGAGGGATTGCCCGGCTGTGCTGCTCCGGAGCCAGTCGGGTGCCATTTTGCCAAGCACCTAAAAGCCTGGGAGTCAATCACTCAGGACAGATGGGTGCTTCGGATCATTGCCGGAGGTTACACCATCCCATTCACATGCTCACCCCCACCGTCCAAAAAAATCCCGGACCCACCACCCAGTCAAAGGGAAATTGCAGCCGCAGAAGCTTTAAAGCTGCTAGAAAAAGGAGTCATCCAACCGGTCCCCACAGACCAGATCGGATCTGGAAATTACTCGAGGTTCTTTTTAGTGCCAAAAAAGACAGGGGACCTGAGACCAATATTGGATCTCAGCAGACTAAACCAATCCGTCACGAAATCCAAATTCCGAATGGTCACGTTACAATCCATTCTCCCATTGTTGGAGAAGGATGTTTGGATGTGCTCCATAGACCTCAAGGACGCCTATTATCACATACCGATACATCAGGCGTCCAGGAGGTATCTGCGCTTCAGCCTGGGAGACAGTCATTTCCAATTTTGTGCACTGCCCTTTGGTCTCACCACAGCCCCCAGGGTGTTCACCAAGTGTTTGGCAGTAGTGACTGCTCACCTGAGGAGTCTTGGATTCCAAGTGTTTCCCTATCTGGACGACTGGCTCCTGACTGCCACCACCAGGCATCTACTAATGGACAACCTCAAAGCGACCATCTCGGTGGGTGCTACCCTGGGAATTACATTCAATTGGTCAAAGTCTGTCTTGCTGCCCTCTCAGCGCATAAGGTTCATAGGAGCAGAGATAGACTCAAAATTGATGCGTTTTCTTCCTACCGAAAGGATCCAAACTTTACAAGGCCAAGTTCAAGCCCTGATTTCAAGATCCAAGGCCCCAGCCAGGATGGTCCTACAAGTTTTAGGTTCGATGTCTGCCACGGTTCTTCTAGTTCCTCTGGCAAGATTGCACATGAGGATTCTTCAGTGGCTATTGTCAACTCAATGGTCCTTTCAGGACCTTCCCCTCAATCATCCCATTATGATTACAGAAACATGCAAACGGGACCATCGCTGGTGGCTTCAGACATCCAATCTAAATCAAGGAAGTCCTTTTGTTATTCCCTCTCCAGTGGTCACCCTGACGACAGATGCCTCCCAGACAGGGTGGGGGGGGCATTGTCTGGGCAGGTTAGTTCAGGGCTCCTGGCTTCCAGACGAAACTCTTCTCCACATCAATGTATTGGAGATGAGGGCTGTACTGCTGTCCCTACAGGCCTTACACAAGTTTCTCCCTCAGGGCATAATCGCCATCCACACAGACAACATGTCAGTGGTCTGGTATCTAAACAAACAAGGAGGGACCAGATCTTACCCCCTTTGCAGAGAGGCCATGAGGGTGTGGGAATGGGCTGTAGCTACCAGCCGTTTCTTGGTAGCGACCCACATTCCGGGGAAATCAAATATATTGGCAGACAGATTAAGCAGAACAATTCTCTCTCCTCACGAGTGGTCCCTAAACGAAACAGTAGCAGCTCAGGTTTTCAGGAGATGGGGGACGCCGTGCTGCGACCTATTTGCAACACCACTAAACACGAAGTGCAAAGGGTTCTTCTCCTTGACTCCACATCAAGGGGAAGCAGCTATGGATGCTCTAGCACAACCTTGGCCAACAGGGCTACTTTATGCCTTTCCTCCGATTCCACTTCTCTCCAAAGTCATTCAAATAGCTTCTCAATTGGGGTCCACAATGATACTGATTGCTCCATACTGGCCTCGTCAGGTATGGTTTCCCTACCTGAAGAAACATGCGGTGGACGATCCTTGGACTTTAGATCTAACTCGGGATCTGCTAATTCATCAGTCGGGACGACAGCATCAGTCCCTTCACTCCTTGAAGTTGACAGCTTGGCTCCTCCACTTCCGCCTTTAGTCAGAAGTCACACATTAGACCCGGAAGTTATTCACATTTTATCTTCAGCCCACAAACCCACCACTAAGAAATTGTACCTCAGTAAGTGGAAGAGGTTTGCTATCTGGAGGCTCAACTCAGGGCTTAGACCCTATCACTGCTCCAATCCCAGAGGTTTTGAAATTCTTAACATCCCTGTTTAATCAAGGATCTTCTGTCTCTACTATTAAAGTCCAACTAGCGGCTATCTCTAAATTCCACGAATCCATGGATCCTCCATTGATGAGCAGCAGACTATGCAAAACTTTCATTAAAGGTGCGGGCCTGTTAAGACCCCCAGTTTTTCATCCTGCCTCCGTGGGATCTTGATTTGGTGCTTCGTGCATTAACATCTTCCCCGTTCGAACCGGCTGCTACATGTGAGTTAAAATATCTGTCTTGGAAAACTGCCTTCTTAGTTGCAATTACTTCTGCAAGAAGAGTTTCAGAGCTTCAAGCCCTGTCTATTAAACCACCGTACTTGATTTTCCACAAGGATAGAGTATCACTTAGGCCTAATCCATCCTTTGTCCCAAAGGTCTGTTCTAATCTCTGTCTCCAACAATCTCTAGAGCTACCAGTTTTCTTCCCAAAATTCTCCAATGAAGCAGAATACACTCTCCATAAATTGGATGTTCACAGGCAATTGCGCTTCTATTTAGACAGGACTCAGCAATTTCGTAAGTCAGACCAGTTGTTTGTGTCCTTCTCAGACAATAAATTGGGTAAAACCATCACAAAAGCTACTATCTCCAAATGGATTAGAGATTGTATAACTCAGGCTTATTCTTCTTGAATAAGCAACTTACAACATCTATCAAAGCTCACTCTACCAGAGCTATGGCGACTTCTATAGCTTTTCATTCCAAGCTCGCTATATCGGAGATTTGTGCTGCGGCTACTTGGTCCAATCCGCACACTTTCATTTCCCACTATAAATTGGATGTGGCATCTAAAGGGCGAGCATCATTTGGTTCCACGGTACTCAGGAGTGTTTTCCAGTGAGCCACCCAGGATTCAGGTGCTAGGACGCTGTCCCATCAGTCAGAATGTAGGCGAGATAGGATCACATAACATCTTTTAGTTATGTACTCACCATAACTTCAGATGTTTGGGATCCATCTCGCCTACATTCCTAATACCCACCCTCCTTCCCCCTGCCTTGGAGATCAGAAGAGATTGAACGGTTTTGAGTTCTACTGTTTTATCTTGTTTCATCTGACGATGTTATATAAGCAGTGCGTGCATGTGTGCATGTATGCGGACAAACTAGATCTGGGGGACTGGTAGTGGTGCATCCTGGGATATAGTAAGCTCAGCCAATAAGAGACTTCGCTCTTTGGCATAAGCGTGCCGAGTCGGAGCCGAGGGATCGGCTCCGAACCCATCAGTCAGAATGTAGGCGAGATGGATCCCAAACATCTGAAGTTATGGTGAGTACATAACTAAAAGTTTCCAACTTGTTCGACAGAGTGCATTAAATCCTGTAATTCTTTATTTTCCACACAGTCAGGAATCAACATAATTTTCTGTTTAAGCAGTCCAATAACATGTTGCTGATATTTTAACATATGAAACTGGCATTTTAAAGCCCTAATGGCCAAGGTTGCAGAAGTGTAAACCTTCTTACCCCATCTATCCAGCACCCTGGAGTCATTATCAGCAGGGGTAGGATTTTTAGCAGTAGAAGCCTTAATGCCCTTGGGCCCCTGTGAAATAGTGTCTGGATCTGCAATAGGATTTTTGAAAAGGAACTTGTGGGACTCAGGGACCCTGTAGTATCTGTCAGGTTTTCTGGGAGCAGGAGGCAGGGAATCAGGGGCCAAACTAGATTCCAAGAAAGCATCATTAACAATGTCTAGTACAGGAGGAATAACTAAAGGCATATGCTGAGGTAGGGGAAGGAAATCCCTAAGCCTCTTTTTTGAATCAGAAAAATCCTGGCTTTCCCAGTGGAAATGCTCCCTTAGAGTATGTAAGGTTTCCCCAAAAGAAAAATCCTCAGGAGGGGAAGCAGAGGGAAGAGAGTCCTCTGCATCAGAATCCTCATAAGTAGGTAAGGGCAAATCCAGATCATCAGAAGAGTCAGAAAAAACAGAATCCTGATCAGAAGATTCATAATCAACCTCAGTCCTAGGCCTCTTAGAAGGGGGGGGGGGTTGGCAACCCCTGATAAGAGTTATTAGATCTTCAGCCATTTTTATAATTTGATTTTTAGGCATAGAGGCCTGAGCATGTGGCCTGGGCATCAGTTTTTTAGACATAGATCGCAATTTAGGCCTAAGTAGTGAAGGAGGCGTCAATTTAATATGCAAGTCCATAGGCCTGAATACACCCTCAGAAGCTGGTGCCTGCACAGTGGCTCCGGACCCATCCAAGGTAGAGACATCCGCGGGTTCCATAGTTGAAGCATCTCATGGCATACCGGACTCCGAATGGGTGTCAGTAGAGGCCTGCAAATCAGAAGTAGTGGGTATCATCACTGAATACCGGCGAACTGTCGACTGGCTTAGAAGAAGTGTCGTCGGCAGTTTTTGACCTTGGCGGCCTGTCTCTTTCTTTGCGTTTTTTCGGAATCCCAGTAGTCGGATGGCTAACCGACGACATTTCTGGATAATTAAACCGAGAACCAAAATATTTAGAGGCGAAAATATACTGACAATGGATAGTGCGCTGATTAAATAAAGCAGAAAACCGACAGCAAGGTACGTCATGGTCAGGGCCTAGGCAAGGAATACAGTACAAATGAAAATCTTTATGAGGTATTTGCTTTCCACAAGTAATGCAATTATTAACTTTTACTGACATCGGTAAGGAGCAAGAAAAAGTTTCCCCAACGGGGTACTTAGCTTTAGTTGAATACTTTGGTTCTGAAACTCGAAAACGAAAATTTCAGGAGTCGGCTGACCGGCACTTGCGAACTACTTCTGCTTCGGGCACCGCACGGCAAGAAAGACTGGGGTAATGGCGTCGGCTACATGTTTTATACCCCTGACGACCTGACATCATGGAAGAACGGACAGCAACTGATGCAGGACCCAAGACTTTGTTAATCAGGCCGACTGAGGGCAACCTGCAAGCAGATAACCCAAATGTAATGACTGCAACAGTGAAACATGAAGAACATCTGTCCTTTCACATATTCTGGAAAGAATGGAAAGCCAAACAGCAGATCCTATTGACCTGACTCATCAGAAACCCAAAGCACATTGCAAAAAAGATACAAAATTCTGCTGGAAATGCTCTAAACAAGTTACTATTCAAAGCGGATACTAATTACAAAGCCAAATAACTAAAAAAAATAATATTGGTCCAAGGGTGACATATATATCAGAAATTGCAGGGGAGGGCGATAATGTCCTTCTTATAATCAGCAAGCTAGTCATAATAGTCATTGAAAAATAAGTCCTAACATGTCATCACCAAAGGTAAATACTGCGCGCACACACACACATAGATATATATATATATATATATATATATATATATATATATATATATATATATATATATATACACTTCTAGGATTCACACTTTGATAAACTAGAAAATATCCCCACCATGGTTGCAAACTAATTTGACTGAAAACTAATTTTAATCCAATAGCAATTAACAGAAAGTAACATACAGAGGATAGTACCTTAAAAATGTGTTGTTGGAGGGAGCAATATAACTACTGGCAGCCCATGTATACACACACACACACACACACACACACACACACACACACACACACACACACACACACACACACTCACACTCTCCTACGTACACTATCCATTCCCTACCTAACCCTCTACTGCAATCATCCCCAACACATACACCGTCATCCAAGTCTAGCCATTCCTCTGCAGACACACACAAACACACACACACACACACACACACACACACACACACACACACACACACACACACACACACACACACACACACACACACAGCACTACAGCTACTATAACATACCATTAGACGCCAGCAAAAAAAAAAAAACATTCAGCAAGTCTTGAAATGCTGGCTTAAAGGCTACATCTTAGCAAGTAAGTCCATCATCACTATTCGATGCCTTGCCTTTTTTATCCAGTTAATAAACTGCAAATAGATAAGTAAATTTCATGATAGGCAAGAAGACAGTAATAATATATTTAACATACCAGCACCACAGCATTTACAGTAATAAATGGACTCTCACTGAAATAAATTTTTTTCTTCTTTTTCTTGCGAGTGTGAGTATGCTGCGTGAGCGACTCAAGTGAGGAGAAGTGGAGGACTGATTTCAAGTCGGTCAGCAGAGCAAATCACAGGGTAACTAAGAAGAAAAAGTGCGGTAATGTAATACAAACACAACAGTTTTAACTGTCAATGTGTACACCTGCCTGACCCCCCTCTGAACCCTGAGCAAACTGAACTATTAAGTCAAAATAAAATTAAAAATATAAAGCCGAGCAACACAGCTGCAAAATAAATGATTTAATGTGCAAAATTAGTGCTTTCACAGCAAAACTGGTGTTTCATCAAATTTACAATAAAAACAGTTAAGACAACCATTTATATATCAAAATCACGTGACATATCTAATTGAAAAATTCAATGAGGTAATTTTCTCCCTTTTAAAACAGGTTAAATGGAAACACACCCATTCAAGCCTGGGTGTTTGTCAGCATTTAAACTGACAATCCATCTTAGTTCTGCACATTCTGTCAGATTCACTAAATCACCAAGCCTCAAACTTTCACATAGCACTTCCAGAACAGTAAACTTAAATTCATGTTCATTCTCAGTTGTGTATTGTTTTTAAAAACATTGGTCTGTACTCTTGATAGATGATGCTGTAGCTGACATAGTCGGTCCTGTACCTAAATTTTCCTTTAAAAACAATCTTTCCCTGAAACGTCAACTGTGTTATAAAAATCAACATGCAACTTGTTAAATCTCATAGCAGGGCTAAGAGATTAGGTACTTTTTCTTGCCGGCATTGTTCTGCCTGTGTTTTTATTATTTTATTTATTTATTTCTTTATTTATTTACATTTGTTGACCGGCAGTGTCCGACTGGACGTAGGTCCATTTTCAGCAGAGGCCCAGGGAGAAAAGCTCCACAGTTAAAATAAACAGACAGTAGTTACATTGGATTACATAGCGATTAACAATTTAACATAGCAATTACTTACAGCATATTTACAGATAAAGAACATAGTACATCAGTAGACAACTAGAATCTTTACCTGTGAAGTACATAACAGACATTAACAAATGTTACAATAAGAAGTTCCTGCTGTATAATAAGTACTAGGCTTATGAGCATCTGAGCTTGCTATAATCAAGGTAGTTAGTGGAGTGGAAAGAAAGGTAGTGGTTGGATGGGGTGGGTGATATTAGAGTGGGAGTTGCAAGGGCATAGCCAGCATGTTTTTAGGTGCGCTTTTAGTAAAGTTTTGCAGTGGGTGCATGATGGTACGGAGGTAATTGTGGGTGGGAGGGAGTACCATAATTTGGCTATGGTGCAAGAGAGTAGTGCTTCACCAGCAGAGTTATTGGCTGTAGTGATCTGCAAGTGATTTTTGTTGCTGGATCTTAGTGGTCTGGTGGTGTGACAGGGTTGGAGTAGATTCTGGAGGGATGGGACATTTATTGGATGGTTTACTAGTTTGTGGGTGAGTGAGAGCTGATACCATTGAAGGAGGTGAGGGAGTTCAAGCCAGCCCAGTTCAGCAAGTGAGAGACAGTGGTGACTACGGTAGGATGCCCCTGTGGTGAATTTGGAGATTTTGTTGTAGCAGGTCTCTAGCTTGTTTAGATCGCATTGCCTTAGGTTGGTACATATTGGGGAGGCATAAAGTAGGGTGGAGATAATGTGGGAAGTTGCTATTGAAATCTTTGCTGCTTTGGTGAGAAGTTGCTTATTTCTGTATAACGCTCCCTAGTTTTTTTGTGGACTTTTTTTATGGTCATGGATATGTGAATGCCACATTTTAATTTATTGTCTATTTCCACTCCTAGCAATTTGGTGTGTTCAGTTGGGTATATAGTGGTGTTGTCTTTTGCTGTGATGTTAAAGTGAGAGTTGTTTTGAGTATGTTTGGTGGGTTGGAAGATGAGTAGTTTAGTTTTGTTTGGGTTGAGTATTAATTGGGCATTGGATAACCAAGTTTCAACAGAGGAAAAGGCTTCCTGTGTGTCTTTTTGCAGTTTGGGTAGGGACTGGGCTGAGCAGATGATGGTTGAGTCATCTGCGTATTGTATGAATGTGCCATGTTTGGTGGCAGAGGCTAGATTATTGGTGAAAACTGAGAAGAGTAGGGGTCCAAGGATGGATCCTTGGCGAACCCCTATGGAGACAGGTAGTTGGGGAGATATTTCATTCTAACATACAACGGATTGTTGGCAGTCAGGCAGGTAACTCTGAAACCAGTTGGTGACTGATTGAGAAAAGGATAGGTTATTGAGGACAGAGATAAGTTGTTTGTGTGGGACCATGTCAAATGCTTTAGATAGGTCTAGGAAAGTAGCAGAGGAGAGATAGCCATTGTTTTTATACTGAAGGATAGTGTTAGTAAAGGAGAGTAAGGCAGTGGTGGTGCTATGGTTTGGTCGGAAACCATACTGAGTATTGGAAAGGAGGATGTTAGTAAGGAGGTAGTCTGAGACCTGAGAGTGTATGCATCTCTCTAGTATTTTGGAGAGTGGAGAGAGAATGGATATGGGGCGGTAACTGGTTAGTTCTGTGGAGAGTCCGCCTTTGTGGAGGGGAATTATATGTGATACTTTCCACAGTGTGGGAACGTAACTTTCTGACAGAGATCGGTTCATCAAGATGGATACTGGGTAGGCCAGAGCATCAGCTGCGATTTGTAGGTATTCACTTGGGAGGTTGTCTGCTGCTAATTTGGTAGTCTTAAGTTTAGTTAAGAGTTTTTTTATGTTGGAGGTAGGTACAGGAGAAAAAGAGAAGGCAGTGGGGAGATAACTAGTTGAAGGTGTGGGTTGGAGGGGAGGTGGGGTTGTGTTGTTTAGCTAGTGATAGTATGGTTTGTGTGAAGTGTGTGTTGAATGAGGTAGCAATATTTTCTGAGGAATGAGGAATGTTAGGAGGAGGGGTACTGACTTTACCAGGGTGGAGGATGGAGTTTATAGAGGACCAGAATTGTTTGGGGCTGTGTTGGGAGGAGACTAGGGCAGACTGGTAGTATTGGAATTTGTCCTGTTTTATTAGCTTTTTTACTCTATTGCGTAGTTCTAGGAATTTCTGTCTAGTTGAGGGGGTTTTGGTTTTGTACCAATGCTCCCAGGCTTTATCCCTGTTTTTCAATGTGAGAGTGTTCAATCTCGCTGTTTGTTCTTACACACGGGTTCGGAGCCGATCCTCGGCTCCGAGTCGGCCGCATCGCAAAGCTCTGAATCTCAGAGAAGCTCGAGACCAGCCCATATCCCACAATCCTCCCTGCCATTCCCAGATCTAGTTTGCCGCTGCAACAGATTGGATCAAGGAGAGCTCGGACCAGAAAAAAACTTGATAATTGGTTACAGTTTCCAGATAAGCTGCTTATTTTTTGCTCAAATAAGTTTATATTTCTTAGTATTATATAGAAGTGCTGTGTGTGTGTGTGTTTATTATCATTATATATTCCCTTTTATTCTTCAGGCACCTTTTTGTGGCCTAACCCCTTTTTCTCTAGGTGTGGTTTGTGAAGTGTCCTTTGTATACTTATATAGGGTTTTTATATATATATATATATATATATATATATATATATATATATATATATATATAGGAATTAGTGATTCATAGTTGTTTTTCTCTTGTATCTGCCTAGTGAAGTGTTTTTTACTTTTAGTCATGTCGGAAAAAGCTAAATCTGGCTTTAAGAGATGTCAGTGTGGGCAGAAAATGTCCATTACTGACAATCACGTTTCCTGCGTTTACTGTCTTGGCCCTCTCCACCTTCAAGAGGATTGTTCTATTTGTCATTCCTTTAGTGGGAGGGTCATGACAGATAGACGCCGGAAGCTTATAGACAGAGGATTGGACAAGTTGGATCAGGCTTCTAAATCCTCGAAGGGGTCGAAGATGTCGGAGCCCATGTCATCGGCTCCGAGTTCATCTTCTAGGGTTCGTTCGCCGGTTCCACAGACCTCGGGGCCGAGCGTCGAACGTTTATCTTTCACTGAGCCCCAGATCTTGGAACTGGTGTCAGAGCTGCCACCACCGTCCATTCTTCAGTCGGTGCCATCTTCGGCTCCTTCGACCCGTTCTTCCAGACCGTTATCTGAGACAGATGTGGATCGTGTCGTGCAGAAACCCATGGAAAACACGGCCCTTTCCAAGTTGATTGCAGGTTCCTCCCAGTTGGTGTCGAAACTAGAATGCCTCCCCATATCTCCAATGGGTCCTTCTTCGAGACCCATCCAGATCTCGGAGCCGGGAGAGGATAATCTGATGATAGTGGAGCCCTCGGTGCCGAAACCATCCATTGCACGATCGACACCATTGACTTCGACTCCTTCGGAACCGGTAGGGGAGTCGCGGAGCTGACGGTCTCTCCTCGGTTCCGGGACCAAGAGTCGTACCGACCTGTCGGTGCCGACTCTCCCTCTCGGGGCCTCGGCGCAGACTCGCTCAGCTCCGTCCCCGGGGTTGGATCCCACGGCCCCTGGGTCTGGGATGCTCCCGTGTTCTTCGGAACCGGGGGAGTCCTTGGCCCGGGGTTCAGGGGCTTTTGACCTTATGAGGAAAGTATTGTCTGCACAGACAACCACTTCATCAAAAGGGCCGCTTTCTGTTTCTGCTCCCACGACCCATCCAAAGCGTAGAGCCCCATTGCCTCAGCCACCCCCAGAGGGTTCCCCCTGTTCCTTGGAGGCCTCACCAGAAGCCCCCTCTGATGAGGTCCTGAGGAAACGGTTGTGCAAGAGGAGGCACATAGATTCCCCACAGGAATCTCTAACGTCTGACACTGACTTGGATGAGGCAGAGGGGTCCCCCAAGTCACCCTCTGAGGATGTGTCATTTGCAGACATCCTGGAGATCTTGAAACAGAGGGGTGATTGGCAATCCCTAGCCCCACTGAGGACGAGTCGGTGCTGCTGAAGGCTTTTGGGGCTCAACCTTCTACCTCCTGGGTGACTCCGCCCTTCGATGAATTAATGGAATTGATTGCTCTCAGGGCATGGGAGGCACCTGATACAGTGGAACCAGTCCCTAGGAAACCAAACAAGTTTATCACCACCTTCCAGGATAAAACTTATCTCACCAAGGGAGTTCCGGTCGACGCTATGGTGGTGGCGGCAGCCACGAAAAAGGAGATGTCTGAGTCTTCCTCATCTGTTCATCCTCCTAATAAGGACTCTAGGACTATGGACAGATATGGGAAGCGCGTTTTTAGTTCAGCGACTTTTTCCATGCGTTCGCTAAACTATTTGACTCATTTCACACGTCTGCAGAGGGATCTCATCAAGGAGCTGACAGATACCCTCCAGGGTAACACAGATGCTGCTGTTTCAGATAAGGTAACAGCACAACTTAACACCCTTACCTCCATAGTAAACTCATCCATGAGGCTCATCTCGTATGCAGCCGAAGGATCAAGTAGAGCTGCAGCTTCAGCGATTGTTCTTCGAAGACAATCCTGGATGCGGCTGTGCTCCTTTGCGGAAGCCTTCAAGTCTTCCTTTGCCAATGACCCTTTTGATGGTGCCACACTCTTCGGGCCCAAGGTTAAGGAGACTCTGACTCGGTGTGAGCAAGAGGGAAAGACCCTGTCTGCTGTCAGGGTCCGTTTTTTCGCTCCTACTAGACCATACCCCAAAGGGCAACGAGGCGGGAAAATGTGGTTCCGTAAGAATCAGGGATCTTTCCAAGCCACACAGAGTGATACCCCCTCCAGAGGCAGATGGGGGGGGGTAGAAATGGAAAACGCCACCCCAGCGGCAGAGGGGGTCCGCATAACCAAGGTGACAGGGATTCCGTCCCTGGGAAGCCTTTCCAGCACTCCTGAAGGGAGGCCCGGCTGTCCTGCTCTGGAGGCAGTTGGGGGTCGCTTGGCTTTATACCCACTGGCCTGGCTAAATATTACTTCGGATTCCTGGGTACAAAGCATTATAACCAGAGGACACAAAATCCCCTTCACATCAACTCCACCTCTACAAAGAAGGTTTCCAGATGTGCCACCCCATCTGTGAAGCCCAGCAGCTGTAGAAATTTCAAAGCTGCTTGAAAACAGAGTCATCCAACCAGTCCCGGCAGACCAAAGAGGATCCGGAACTTACTCAAGGTTCTTTTTAGTTCCAAAAAAGACAGGGGACTGGAGACCGATCTTAGATCTCAGCAATCTCAACACCTTTGTGAAGAAGGAAAAGTTCCGGATGGTCACGCTTCAATCGATCCTTCCATTCTTACAGAAGGACGATTGGATGTGCTCTATAGATCGCAAAGACACGTACTACCACATCAAAATGGCCAGACCATCCAGAGATCACCTGCGCTTCCGCCTGGGAGCCAGTCACTTTCAGTTTCTAGCTCTGCCCTTTGGACTCACCTCAGCCCCCAGGGTATTCACCAAATGCATGGCAGTAGTTGCGTCCCACTTGAGACGACAAGGATTCCAGGTGTTTCCCTATCTGGACGACTGGCTCCTCACCGCCACCACCGAGCATCGCCTCTTGCAAGCCAGAGACTACACAGTCGACCTTTGTTCCCACCTAGGGATTTCGATAAACTTCGAAAAGTCTTGCTTATCGCCCTCACAGCATATTTCATTCATCGGAGCAGACCTAGATACACGATTAACACTGCTAAAGCTCCCTCTAATAAGGGCATCAACCCTCAAACAGCAGGTTCTCCTTCTACTAGAGAGCAAGAAAGCCCCGGCCAAACTGGTGTTGAAAGTTTTGGGACTAATGGCAGCGTCACTAATCACAGTTCCTATGGGAAGATTACACATGAGGATCCTACAATGGCTGCTCTTCGCGCAGTGGTCATTCCAACACTTACCCCTAGTGCACGAGATTCTGATAACAGACTCTTGCAGACGGGACCTCTCATGATGGGTGTACAATCAGAACCTCACTATGGGTCATCCGTTTGTTCTTCCCAGTCCAACAGCCACAATAACCACGGACGCTTCCCTGATAGGGTGGGGGGGCCTTTTTCAGGGAAGAACAGTCCAAGGGGAATGGTCCAACATGGAGTACACTCTACACATAAATGTTCTGGAGCTGAGGGCAGTGTTCCTGGCGTTGCAACACTTCCAAGCCCTCTTACCTCTAGGAACAGTAACAGTTCAGACAGACAACATGTCTGTGGTCTGGTACATAAACAAGCAAGGGGGAACCAGGTCTTACCCGTTATGCAGAGAGGCCATGAGAATTTGGCAATGGGCAGAGTCCACGGGTCGCTTTCTGATAGCAACGCACATCCCGGGGTCATCCAACGTCATTGCGGACAGGTTGAGCAGAGCCATCCTGTTACCTCACGAGTGGTCCCTCAATCCACAGATGGCGGAAAAGATCTTCCGCAAATGGGGCCAGCCTTGCTGCGATCTATTTGCTTTCCCGTTGAATGCAAAATGCAGAAGATACTTTGCCCTTCTACCCCCTCCGAGGGATGTCCCCAGGGACGCACTGATACACGATTGGCCCCCGGGTCTCCTATACGCATTTCCACCTACTCCCTTGATTCCCAGATTTCTACAGAAAGCCAGGAACCTGGAAAGGACAATAATACTTATAGCCCCATTCTGGCCTCGGCAGATATGGTTCCCCTTTCTTCGAGCCTATCAAATAGAGGAACCGTGGATTCTGGACCCAGTACCAGATCTACTGACCCATTCGTCGGGAGTTCCTCACCCGTCTCTTCAGTCCCTCAAACTAGCAGCTTGGCTGCTCCGCTTCCCTGCCTAGCCAGATCTGATCTACTCTCCCCGGCAGTTCAACACATTCTGGTTGCTTCTCATAAAGCTTCCACTACTAAACTCTACAGGAGTAAGAGGAAATGCTTTGTGTGCTGGGCGTCTAGCCAACACTTAGACCCCCTGGTAGCTCCTCTACATAAAGTTTTGGAATTCTTATCTATCCTCTTTCACGAAGGAGCTTTTACTTCCACCCTAAGAGTACAGTTGGCGGCCATATCGAACTTCCATATTGGTGAGGAAGGTTCTCCCATTATGTCTCACAGACTTTGTAAGGCCTTTATGAAAGGAACCTTCCATCTTAGACCACCCGTCAGAAAACCTTTCTTTCCATGGAGCTTGAATTTGTTACTGTCGCAACTTATGTTGCCACCCTTTGAACCTGCTTCGTCCTGCCTCTTAAAGTTCTTATCATAGAAGACACTGTTCCTCGTCGCTGTGACTTCAGCTCGTAGAGTGTCAGAGTTGCAAGCATTATCGGTCAGACCACCTTACTTGATATTCCATCCAGATAGAGTCTCTTTGCGTACAAATCCATCTTTCCTTCCAAAGGTGTGTTCAGTTACGAATATTAACCAATCTATAGAACTCCCTACCTTTTTCAAGAACCATACTAACAAATTGGAGTATATGCTGCACAAGTTGGATGTTCACAGGCAATTAAGATTTTATTTGGATAGGACCAAAGCTTACAGGAAGACAGATCAGCTCTTCGTCACATTTGCAGACAATAAAAAGGGCATGGCAATTACTAAACGTACATTATCTAAATGGCTTGCTGATTGTATAGCCTTTGTATATTCTAAATCAAATCAGTCCTTACCCATCAAACCTAAGGCCCATTCTACCAGATCCGTCTTCACTTCCTTGGCTCATGCAGCTCGCTTGCCTTTGGACACTATTTGTGCAGCAGCCACGTGGTCTAAGCCACATACTTTCATCACTCATTATAGAGTGGACAAAGTCTCCAAAGACAGGACATCTTTTGGTTCCACTGTGCTTAGGAATGTTCTTCCATAAGTCACTCAGGGTGATGGAGCTAGGGATGCTACCCGTGTGTAAGAACAAATGGCGAGATTGAACACTCTCACATAAAGAAGTTATGTCCTTACCATAACGTTCCATGTGGAGTGTTCATCTCGCCTTTGTTCTTACATTCCCTCCCTTCCCCTCCCCATGTGTTTTGGAAGAACTGGTAGGATTAGATTCTGATCGACTTGTCTTAACCCCTTCCGGGGTATATGGGCCCGTGTATCATGGGGTATATGTTTATACCCTTAGTTATTGCTATGGTGAGAGAGTGTCTCTGAATGCCTGAGAGAGTGTATAGTTCTTGCACCGGAGGTGTTGGATTTTTGGCCTGGTTTGTTTGCAAACTAGATCTGAGTAATGGCAGGGAGGATTGTGGGATATGGGCTGGTCTCGAGCTTCTCTGAATTTCAGAGCTTTGCGATGCGGCCGACTCGGAGCCGAGGATCGGCTCCGAACCCGTGTGTAAGAACAAAGGCGAGATGAACACTCCACATGGAATGTTATGGTAAGGACATAACTTCTTTTTTCTGACTTAGTGGTTTTCTGTAGCCATGGGGAGGGTTGTGCTTTGGTTCTGGAAAGTCTTATGGGGGCATGGTAATTAAGGATGCTCAGGAAGGTAATATTAAAAAATTAAACTGTGTCATCGAGACTGAGGTACTTTAGAGGATGCCAGTTACATTCTTTGAGGGATGAGATGAATGTGAGTGGGTTAAAGTTTAGCTTTTTACGTGTTGACGGTAGATGACAGGTTTAGCTTGGTATAGGTATTTTTGAGTAGGAATGTTGGGGAGTGATCACTGAGGCTATCTGATAAGCAGCCTGTTATATATGACTGGGGGCTCTTACTGACTAGTATCCAATCCAGGGTAGTGTGCTTGCTGGAGTTTTTATTTATCCTGGTTGGCCACTGGACTAGTTGGGTGAAGCCATGAAGGTTTACATGATGGGTTGGATGGTTGCCAGAACAGGATTGTCAGTCAATATTGAAATCACCTAAAATGATAGTTTCTTGGGGGAGATGGTGGGTAGACCAGCTGAAGAGGTTTTCTAGTGGAGGGATGTTTTGGCCAGCTGGGAAGTAGCATCCAGTTATGTTGATGGTTTTGTTTTGGTTTATTTTGAGGTTGGTATATATTATTTCTTCATTGCCTGTTTGTGGAGCTGATGATTTTAAGAGCTGGATGTTCAGATGCTGTTTAAATATTATACCTACACCGCCTCCTTTCTTGTTTAGCCAGTCTACTCTTAGTATGCCGTAACCTGTAGGGAGTATTTGCTCACTGGTAATGTGAAGCACACCCATTTCAATTAGTAATACAACTACTCTCTACCTAAAATCTGTAAATAGGAGGTTGGAATTGAAATGTTTTGCAAGTTGCAACACTGAGAATGTGGTTTATTGTGCTACCTGCATGACCTGTGATTGTTACTATATTGGCAAAACTAACCATAGTTTTAAGGGAGAGAATTTTGGAACATACAGGTGATATCAAGAAAGGTAAACAAACTAATGCAGTGGCCAAGCATGTTACTGAAAATGGGAATGAACATAAATTTAAGTTTGCTGTTCTGGAAGTGTTATGTGAAAGTCTACGGCTTGGTGATTTAGTGAATCTGACAGAATGTGCAGAACTAAGGTGGATTGTCAGTATAAATGCTAACACACACTCAGGCTTAAATGGGCATGTTTCCATTAAACCTGTTTTAAAAGGGAGAAAATTACCTCATTGAATTTTTCATTTAGATATGTCATGTGATTTTTATATATAAATGGTTGTCTTGACTGTTTTAATTGTAAGTCTGATGAAGCAACAGTTTTGCTGTGAAAGCGCTAACTTTGTACTTTCTACATTAAATCCTTTACTTTACAGCTGTGTTGGCTTTATATTTTTATTTTTATTTTGTAGTTTCTTGTGTATTTTGTCTTCCTTAACTGGGCAGTGACACTTTTATATTTCTATATTACTTTGTGTGCTATACTGCGCAGACATGGCAGAAGGCGTAGATGTGGATTTAGCTTATAAGCCACATAAAACTTTGACTCGCTCTATTGAACGCCTTTCCCGGATGTTAGTGGTGGATTGTAATCCACTGCTGGCCTTATGTCCTTCTAATGAATTGGAAATAGAGGTACATTACTCTCAACAGTTCATAACAGCTTTGAGAGACTTGGAAGATAAGTTATTTAAATATAAGCGGCTGCAATGGCAGAGGCTATATACGGAAGTAAATTTAATTCCCCGTGGTCTTAGAGTATTAAGAATGCCAACATATGGGGACAGCCACCCTGAACTTCTTAAGTTCTGGTAGTCCGTTAATCTTCGGCTAAGTTCTGACTACATCCAATTGCCAATTAACTACTTTAAACCTGCAGAATTGCAGTTGCAAGAGGAGATCAGGAAGTTACAGGCTGATATTAATACTCATTTTTGCTGTGAGTCCTGTAGATCTGTCGCCAAGTTGTCATACTGTTCATACAAAAGAGGATTCAAGCAAGATTCATCCTCAAGGTACTGAGTTCTTTGATGGCGGTGGCAATCACTCTGGTCCCTATGGCTCGCTTTTACATGAGAATATTACAGTGGCTTCTATTTGCACAATGGTCATTCCAGGATTTACCCATGTCACATCAGATTCTGATCATGGAATCCTGCAAAAGGGATCTGGAGTGGTGGCTTCCCTCCCCTATAGTAACAATAGGCAGGCCATTTCTACTCCCCCAACTTGTAGCCGCAGTGACCACGGATGCTTCCCAGATAGGGTGGGAGGGCATTATCTGGGACAGACAAGGGACTTGGGAGGAACATGAGTACCACTTGCACATCAATGTCCTGGAGATGAGAGCAGTGCTCCTGGCATTGCAAGCACTTCAGAACTCTCTACCTACAGGGACTATAGCAATTCAAATGGAGAATATGTCGGTAGTATGGTACATCAACAAACAGGGTGGAACCAGGTCTTACCCCTTGTGTCGAGAGGCGAGTTTGGCAATGGGCAATGTCTTCCCAGCACTTTCTGGTTGCAGTGCACATCCCGGGGAAATCCAGTGTGATAGCGGACAAGCTCAGCTGGGCCATCCTGATGCCCCATGAGTGGACCCGGAAGCAGGAAGTTACGGACTTGATCTTTCGCAAATGGGACCAGCCATGCTGCAATCTGTTTGCCACCCACTTCAACAACAAATGCAGCAGTTACTTTGCCCTAGTCCCACCACCAGGACAGTCACCCAGGGATGCACATGGTCATAATTGTTCCCCGGGACTGCTTTATGCCTTTCCACCCTTTCCCTTGATCCCCAAGGTTCTTCAGAAAGCACAGTCATTGGGTTGTGAGTTAATCCTCATTGCCCCTTACTGACCTCGTCAGATAGGGTTCCTATTCCTTTGGCCTCACCTGCAAGGGGAGCCTTGGATCCTGGACTCAGTGCCAGATCTTCTGAGACATCAGTTGGGGGCTCTCCATCCTTCCATTCAAACTCTCAAGCTCACAGCTTGGTTTCTCCACTTCCAGTCTTAGCCAGGCTTCCTAATGTTTCCCCAGCAGTTCAGCACATTTTGATTTCCTCCCATAAGCCTACTACTAGGACACTTTATGCTAGTAAATGGAAGAGGTTCTCTTGTTGGGCAGACAAAAATCAGGTTGATCCCTTTACTGCTCCTATTTCAAAGATTCTTGAATTTCTTGCTGAAACATTTGACCAAGGAGCAGCTACAGCTACTATCCGAGTTCAGTTAGCTGCCATTTCAAATTTCCATATGGGAGAAATGGGTTCCAGTATCATGTCCCATAGGTTATGCAAGGCTTTTCTAAGAGGTACTCCCCTATTAAGACCTCCAATAAGAGAACCTCTTCCTCCCTGGAATCTAAATTTAGTTTTAGATGCTTTGATTCTTCCTCCCTTCGAGCCTTCTGCTTCTTGTCTGCTCAAATATCTGACTTGGAAGACCTTTTTCTTGGTTGCAATTACCTCAGCTAGAAGGGTCTCAGAATTACAGGCCTTATCTATCTGTTCCCCTTATTTGATTTTCCATAAAGATCGGGTTTCTCTCAGAACCAGCCCCTCTTTCTTACCCAAGGTATGTTCTGAATATAATCTGAATCAATCCATAGATCTTCCTGTGCTCTTCTCCTGTCATGGCAACAAGGCAGAATAAAAGCTTCATCAATTGGATGTTCATAGACAGTTACGTTTCTGTTCACACAGGACCAAGGAATTTAGAAAATCTGATCAATTGTTTATATCCTTTGCGGACAATAAAAGACGTTGTGCGGTCACAAAGGTGACTTTATCAAATTGGCTTTCAGACACTATAAAACAAGTCTACGAGTTGCATAAACAAACACTTCCAGGAAAAATTAAAGGGCACTCAATAAGGGCCTTGTCTACCTCTATTGCCTTTCAGGCCAGATTGCCTTTGGATTTGATCTGTGCAGCAGCTAAATGGGCTAATCCTCATACCTTTATCACTCATTACAAAGTAGATGTGGTCTCCTGGAACAGGGCATCCTTTGGTTCCACAGTCCTGAAGAGTTTTTTCCAGTGAGCCACCCAAGAATCAGGTGTTGGAGACACTGTCCCAAACAGCAAGAATGAAGGCGAGATATGGACAACATAACATAAAGAAGTTATGTACTCACCATAACATTCCATGTTTGTTGTCCTTGCTCTCTCCTTCCTTCTTGCATCCCTCCCTCCTTCCCCCTTCCTGTTGGATCGAGATGAATCCCTTATTTTATTGGTTATACTGGCTGGGTTTCCTTTATACCATTCCTTATGGTCAGTCTCAGTTTACTACTATTTCCTTGTGGAGGGAATCACACCTTTATATGCAGGTGTCATCGGATATATAATGTAGAGTATACCTCTTATCTTTTATGTGGTCTAGTGTTGGGTTATCACAAACGAGATCTGGGTAACTACCACTAGGCATGCGTGGATAGGGGCTATCCTCGAGCCAGTGAAAGCTCTCAAGCTATAGTATACAGCCGAGTCAGAGCTGAGGATCGGCTCCGAACCCAAACAACAAGAAGGAAGGTGAGATCAAGGACAGCAAACATGGAATGTTATGGTGAGTACATAACTTCGTTTTTTTTTTCTCTCAACGAACCACTTCCAATCCAGCAGGATTTTCAGAAAGGGAGATCGAGAAGCAGACTGCAAAGGAGGGGGTGAGTGAGGTTGAAATCATGCAACAATACAAGAATACGAAACAGGAATGTGGTAACTTAATTTTTAATATCTTATCGCATACCCTCTCTACAGATGAGATAAGACTCTTAGATAAAGGGCTGTCTTTTATACCTGCATGCAAGGCTGTTTTATCTGATGTTATTACTGACCTAAAAATCTTTGCACGCAATGTTAGCCTAAAGTATTTCTTTAAAAATAATGTAAGCAGTGGTGCAAATACACTTAAAAAACCTAGTACTTTCACACCTGAGATACATCCAGCGGTTGAAGCTTTTACCAGGTTATGTGAACTTGAACTTAGGGATAATTCTGTTTGACTCTAAGGCATCATTTTATAAGTTAACAGCAGGTGAACACTCTGCACTCAAGGAACTTCATAGTAAAACTGCTATTGAAATATGATCCGTAGATAAAGGAGGCGGGGTCATTATTATGGACAGAGATGCTTATCTAGGAAAAATTAATGAGATGTTACCAGATAATGAGACTTATAAATTGATTCATAAGTTCCAAGTTGATGGTATCATAAAAAGGGTGGAGTTCTTGTGATATGATATGCTTATTACTGGAGTGATTGGTCAAGACTTATATGAGTTCTTCTTTGTGGAACATCCTTTGGTACCACTCCTCTATGGGTTACCTAAAGTGCACAAAAATATTGATAATCCACCTATGCGACCAGTAGGTGTTGGGTTACTGAACCCCTCTCGATTTTTGTGGAAAGACAATTACATCCTTTATAGGACACTGTATCCAATGTGTTACAGGACACTAAAACATTTTTGAGTGACTTATACTCATATCATAGTCCAATACATTTGTAGATAGATCTGGACTGCTTTTAGTGACACTATATATAATTTCATATGTTCTGTAGTCCTATCTCACCTTCATTCTTACATATGGGTTCAGATCCAATCCTCAGCTCCGACTTGGCCGATTACAAAGTTCGAAGTCTCCAAGTTGGCTTGTGGCAAGGTAGGTATCCTATAATGCACTAGCAAGAATCCCCATATCTCGTTTACCGTGTCTACTAGTTCAGAAGTGCTCTCTTTCTTGGCCGTGGCTAAGTTACAATTTTTTCCTTATTCAATTTTCTATAGTGATTTTTTTGACTATAATAGTAGATGTGAAGTTGTTCTATCTCACTGTTCATTCTTTACTGATGGGTTTGGAGCTGATCCCTCGGCTCCGATATGGCCAATTGCAAAGCTCGAGGTCTACAAATAGCTCCAGGCCAAGTCCCTATCCCATGATGCACCTGTGAATCAGCTCCGATCTAGTTTGCCGCTGCAGCAGATCGGAGGTTCTGATTTAGCTTGGGCCAGATAAGCAAATTTTCATTAAAAATCTTCTCTAAAAGTTTTTTTGATAGATAGTATAGCAGTTAGTTAGCATTGTTTATAAAGCTCTTATAGCTTTGAGTGTGTTTTCCCTTCCCATTTACTGTTTTTCTTATATTTCTGGTTGGCCTCTTTTAGGCCTAGTTAGTAGTAGTTCTTCTAGGTGTGGTCTGTCTAGCCTTTGAGTTTTATATAAGGCTTGTACAGTAAATCTTTGTTGTATAGATAAGGTTATTGCCTTGCTGTGTTATTTAGTGACATTTGTCACTTTTTCTTAGATAGTTGTATTTTTCTGAGTTGTGTGTGGCCTATCTTGCCTTCTGTACCTATATAGGCTTAGTAGCGTACTTATTAGATAAGGTTGTTCTTTATCAGCAGCTATCTGTTTTTGTTCTTTTTATGCATAGTCTGCTTGTGTGGTATCACATTGTGTGTGTGTGTGTGTGTGTGTGTGTGTGTGTGTGTGTGTGTGTGTGTGTGTGTGTGTGTGTGTGTGTGTGTGTGTGTTTGTGTGTATGTGTGTGTGTGTGTGTGTCTTTGTCTTTTATTAAGGCTTGCCTGTATTTTGCTATTGAGAAAATTTACTGTTGTAGTTTTTTGTGTGGTAACAGTAAATATTTTCTGTCTCTACCATGGCTGATCAAGATAAACACCCCAAATCTGGGTTCAAAAAGTGCCCAAAGTGTGGCCAGAAAGTGTCAGTCACAGACAGTCACGTCAACTGTGTTTATTGTCTAGGGGCTCTGCATTTGTAAGACAATTGTGCCATTTGTCATTCCTTCTCATCTAGGGTCCTACAGGAAAGGAAGAGGAAACTAATCGATAGAGGCTTGTTGAAGCCTTCTTTTCAGGAAGCTTTGAGTGACCACGATGGTTGCAGTTGGTCTTCAAAGTCTTCCAAGATTTCAGACTCAAAAACATCGAAGTAGTCATCGACTTCGGCTCCACTGCCCCCGGAGCCAACAGTCTTTTCCTTTCGTAGCTGGTCCCCAGTCTTGGAACCAGTCTCCAAAGCTACGAATAGTCCTATTCTCCAGTCAGTACCATCTTCGGTATGATCGTTTCGATCTTCTATCAGCCTGTCGGATCTGGACTTGGATCGTGTAGTACAGAAGCTGTTGTCGGCACCGGCATTAGCCAAAATGATATTGGCTTTGACCCAAATGGCTTCGGAGCCGAAGACCATTGCATCAACTATTACTATTCCTCCTCCGAGCCATGCTGGTCTTTCGGAGCCGGAGGAGGCAGACCTGATGTTAGTGGAACCCTCGGAGGTGATGCTTGCCCCAGTGTCTTTGGCTCTGTGTACTCTGATGTCCTCAGTGCCTATTGAGAACTCTAGGAGCTGACACTCTCTGGTCTGGTCCGGGAAGGACAGTCAAACCGACTTGCTGCTTCCAACTTTGCCTCTCAGGGCCTTGGCTCAGATGAGCTTGGCTCCTACCTCAGGCTCGAAGCCCACTGTCCTGGTGCCAGGGGTGTTGATGGTTTCCTCGGGTCCATCAGCTCCCTCACATTGGAGCAGAGATGTGTTCAATGCCATGAGGAGAGTCATGTCTCCCAGGACATCCTCGACTTTGGGTCTGCCCTCCTCCAACCCAAAAGTGCCTGTGTCTGCTTCTGCATCACACGTCCTGACCAAGCGTAGAGATCCAGAGCCTGAGGAAGCCCCAATGGGTGGCCCCTGCTCTTCTGAGACCTCACCAGAGGCCCCCACTGATGAAGTTCCCAGGAAGAGATTGTGCAAGGGGAAGCACCTAGACTCCCTGCAGGAGTCTCTCACATTGGATACTGACTTAGATGATTCAGAAAGGTCCCCATGGTCCCCCTCTGAGGATATCTCCTTTGCTGAGATACTTGAGATCCTTAGGCAGAGGAGTGACTGGCAGTCCAAAAACCATACTGAGGATGAGTCAGTTTTCCTGAAGGCTTTCGGGTCTCAGCCCTCCACCTCTTGGGTGCCTCCGCCCTTCGATGAGTTGATGCAGCTGGTCTCATGAAGGGCGGGGGAGTCTCCGGATACTATAAAGCCTGTCCCTAGGAGGCCTAATAAATTTATTTCTGCCCCACTGGACAAAACATATTTAACTAAAGGTGTTCTGGTTGATGCCATGGTGGTGGCGGTGGCCACCAAGAAGGAAGTATCTGTGACTTCCTCGTCTATACAGCCTCCTAACAGAGGCTCCAGGATTATGGATAGATATGGGAAGTGCATGTTCAGTTCAGCGACCTTTGTTCTCCATTCGCTGAACTACTTAACCCATTTCACTAGATTACAAAGGGATCTCCTTATGGAGTTGGGAGACACTCTTCAGGGTACAGTGGCTGCAGGAGCCACTGACAAAGCTGCTGCCCAGCTTGCTACCCTTAATTCTATTGTTAACTCATCCATGCATCTCATATCCTATGCAGCTGATGGAATGAGTAGGGCAGCGGGTACAGGAATCGCTCTTAGGAGACATTCTTGGATGCGCTTGTGTTCCTTCATGGAGCTCTTCAAGTCATCCTTCATTAACACTCCCTTTGATGGCTCATCCCTTTTCGGGCCTAAAGTGAAGGAAACCTTAACCAGGTGTGAACAGTATGGAAAGACTCTGTCTGCCATCGGGGTCCGTTTTTCGACCCCCTACCCGACCCTGTCCCAAAGGTCAACAGGGAGGAAAAATGTGGTTACGAAAAGCCCAAGGAGCCTTTCAGGACACACATGGTAAACTCCGCTCCAGGAGCAGAGGAGGGGGTAATAATGGAAGATGCCACTCTTGTGGCAGAGGGGGTCCGCAATACCAGGGTGACAGAGATTACTTCTCGGGAAGCCTTACCAGCGGTCCTGAGAGGAGGCCCGACTGTCCTGCTTTGGAGGCAGTCAGGGGTCGCTTGTCTTTGTACCCAGACGCCTGGCTCAAAATAACAAAAGACAGCTGGGTATAAAGCATCATTTCCAGAGGGCATTTCATTCCTTTTGCCACACCTCCTCCA
Organism: Protopterus annectens; assembly: GCF_019279795.1. NCBI lineage: Eukaryota > Metazoa > Chordata > Ceratodontiformes > Protopteridae > Protopterus > Protopterus annectens. The sequence continues at coordinate 302,887,919 of NC_056732.1, read as the reverse complement.
ATGTTAATAAAAATCCTGGATGTTCCACCCAGTTACAGGGAACAGGCAACTATAGAGGTCCAAACATTGCTAACAAAAAGAGTAATTCAACCAGTCCTAGCAGACCAAACAGGATGCGGAACTTACTCAAGATTCTTTTTGGTTCCAAGGAAGACGGGGAACTGGAGACCCATATTGGACCTCAGCAGACTGAACCAATACATAAAGAAAGAGAAGTTTCAGATGGTCACGCTTCAGTCTATACTTCAGTTTTTAGGGAAAGACAATTGGATGTGCTCGATAGATCTCAAGGATGCATACTACCACATAAAAATGGCCAGACCATCCAGGGATCACCTGCACTTCCTGCTGGAAGCCAATCACTACCAGCTTTGAGTCCTGCCCTTTGGTCTCACTACAGCCCCCAGAGTGTTCACCAAATGCATGGCAGTGGTCACGGCTCACCTGAGATGTCTAGGATTCCAGGTGTTTCTGTACCTAGATGATTGGCTCCTTACTGCCACCACCAGGCATCAACTCATTCAGGCCAGGGAGTCCACTCTGTCACTCTGCGATCATCTGGGCATTACAATCAACTCAGAAAAATCTGCCTTGTTGCCATTGCAGCATATTGTTTTTATCGGGGCAGAGTTGGACACCACCACCACTCTAAGACTTCCATTGGAAACAGTCAATCTGAAGTAGTTAACTTCATTTGTGCAGCAACCTATGGGAATCGGATCCGACCTTGGATCCGAGCTGGCAGTTTTCAACAGCTTTAGATCCAAGCTCCAAGCTCCTCTCCCTACCCATAATCCCCTGCCAACCCTGACTGACCTCAGATCTAGTTTGCCGCGGTTATCCAACAGCAGCTTGATCTAGAGTTCCAGGCGTTAGAGACTTTTTTGTGAGAAAAAAAATTACCTTTTTCTTCCCTTTTCTTCTGTTTTTGGTTGTGAGTGTTTCTAGGCCCCTTTTTATACAAAACCCTCTCTAGTTTAACTCTATATTTTTTGTCATTTACCTCCCCCTTCCTTTGTGGTTCCGTTAGGGTTGTGTGTGTGTGTTTGGGGCCTAACGTGTGTGGTTTCCCTTTAGTTAAAATGGCTGAGGCCCCAAAGCTGATCTTTTCTAAGTGCACCGAGTGTGGCCATAAGCTGTCCCCGGCGGATGGCCACACTCAGTGTGTGTTGTGCCTTGGGGTTGAACACCTGTCTTCTGGTTGTTCCATCTGTGCGGCGTTCAACTCCAGGGCACTCAAGGACCGGAGGTCTAAGCTGATTCTGGCGGGTCTTCTGCCCCCAGATTCGGCTTCTACCTCCGGTCCTCCTGTGGCTCCCGCTGTGGCTGCGGCGGCTGCCACTCCTGCTTCCCTCCCCCCGACCGGGACTCAACCTCCCACCTTAGGCCCGGAGGAGAGGGAGGCCAGGAAAGAGAAAAGGAGGGAGAAGCACCACAAGCGGCGGGCCGAGGCCTCCACTTCGGCTCCCCTGGCTAAGCAGTCTTCTCCCTCCAGGACTTCTGGGTCTCCTCCGTCTCAGATCCGGTCCCCGTGCTTTTCACCGGGTCCTGAGGAGGAGGAGACACGATCTCCTTCGAGGTCATCTCGGCGACACTCCCGTCCCGCCTCGGTGGCCTCATTGAGATCAACCCGAAGTCTCACGGATGCAGATTTGGACCGGATGATGAGAAGATTCCTCCAGGCCCAACTGCAGTTGGGAGTGCTCCTGCCTCCCCACCCCTCCGGGGGGGAGCTCAACCCCTTTTTTTTCCCCCGATAGATCCTTCTCCGTCCCGCTTCCTGGGCTCGGAGTCTTCGGAGACAGGCAGCCTTGGAGCCGGGGGTGTGTCGGCGCCGATAGTCTCGGGTACTTCGGCGCCGACACTTCCCTCGAGTCTGTCAGGTCCATTTTCTTCAGATCCGAGCTCTTGGAGCCGAGGGCTGAGCTTCAGATCCGGGGGTATCAGTATGCCTTCGGCTCCGTCCAGGTCGGAGCATACTGGTCCGTCGGATCCGATCGCTTCGGCGCTGGCCCCGATCCGTCCGTCGGATCCGAGTGTGGGTCTGCTTTTGGATCCCAGAGAGAGCAGCTCTCCCTCAGCATTCGACGTGGTGGAGAGGGCCCTGTCGAGAGATTCCAGGCCCCTGGCCCTTGCCACAGCTCCACCGTGCACTCCTTCTCTGTTGGGCCCGACTTCTATCACCCGGCCACAGGGACAGCCTGCTCTGATGTCCCAGGTCATTGCTTTGGAACAAGACGTGGCTGGTGAGACCTCCTTGGACTGCCCCCCCCCGCGGAGGTTCCTCACAAGCGAAAGTGCAAAAGGAGGCGCCTGGACTCCCCCGAGTCCTTGACTGGGGACATGGATTTGGAGGAGGGGGAAGGCTCCCCAAGATCACCCCCCGAAGATGTCTCATTTGGTGACATCATGGAGATGCTCAGGATAAGGGGGGGGGGTCTGCCCCAAAGCCTACCTCGGACGAATCCGTGTTCCTGGATGCATTTGAAGCAGGCCCGTCTACCTCTTGGGGTGTCCCCTCCGGCCGACCCCCTGGTAGATTTGATAACTACCAGGGCATGGAAGGAGCCGGACACTGTGGAGCCAGTCCCCAAGTGTCCGGACAAAATTCTTAGCCCACCCTCTGACAAGTCCCACTGGAGTAAGGGTCCCCATGTAGATGCCATGTTGGTGGCGGCAGCCACCAAGAGGGAACTAGCTCAGGAGAGTCCCTCAGTTCATCCCTCGAGCAAGGAGTCTCGGTCGATGGACCATTTAGGGAAGCGGGTCTTTAGTTTGGCTACCTTCTCTGTGAGGTCGCTGAACTACATGGCACATGTGCTTCGACTGCAGCGGGACCTTATCAAAGAGTACGCTGCATCGTCCCCCGAGTCCATGTCGGCGGAGGGCAAGCGATTGCACTCCACCCGGGTGGCCACTCTCCGATCCATATCAAACACCTCTGTGTGGCTACTGTCCCATGCTACGGAGGGAGCCGCTAGAGCCAGCAGAGCGGGCCTTGTCATGAGGCATCAGGCCTGACTCCGGCACTGTGATTTCACAGAACCCATCAAGGCTTCTTTCGCTAATGCCCCTTTCAATGGTTCTGCCCTTTTTGGCAAAACTGTTCGCGATACCTTGGTCCAGAGCAAGAAGGACAGGAAGACGTTGTCTGCCGTCGGAGTCCACTTCTCTGCTCCCCAGAGGTCCTTCTCCAAGAACCAAAAGAGACAGAGGAAGATGTGGTTCTGGAAGTCGCAACAGCCCTTCCGCGGCAGAGGAGGGCAGGGTGGACGCCGCCCTAGAGGCAGAGGGGGCCCGCGGAACTTTGGATCCAGAGAACCCTTCTCGGACCAACCCACGCAACACCCCTGAGGGGTTGCCCGACGCTCCACTCTGGAGGCAGTCAGGGGCATTTCTCGAAGCACCTAGCAGCTTGGGAGTCCATCACGACAGACCGCTGGGTGCTTCGCATTATATCCAGAGGATATCAGATTCCCTTTTCTCTTTACCCACGCAGCCTCAGATACCTCTCCGATGTCCCACCCATTCAGAGGGAGGCCACAGCAACAGAAATCCAACAGTTGCTGGAAAATAGAGCCATCCAACACGTCCCCCCACACCAGTGCGGGTCGGGGTTTTACTCCAGGTTCTTCTTGGTGCCAAAAAAGACGGGGGACTTAAGACCTATCCTCGACCTCTCCCCCCTGAACCTGTCAGTAACCAAAGAGAAGTTCCGCATGGTCACCCTTCAATCCATTCTCCCCCTTTTGCGGGAGAATGACTGGATGTGCTCTATAGACCTCAAGGATGCATACTACCACATTCTGATGGACAGGCGATCCAGAAGGTTCCTCCGCTTCCGGCTAGGAGCCAGTTATTTCCAATTCAGGGTCCTTCCCTTTGGTCTCACCACAGCCCCCAGGGTGTTCACCAAAGTGTTAGCAGTGATAACGGCCCACCTGAGGCTCCAATGGGAATTCAGGTCTACCCATACCTGGACGACTGGCTCCTGACCACCCCGACAAGGCATCTACTCTGCGCAGCCAGAAACTACTTTCTTCGTCTAGCTCCCCGGCTGGGGATCACTATCAACATAGAGAAGTCGTCTCTTACCCCGACTCAGACTATAGACTTCATAGGGGCAAGATTAGACACAAACAAGCTCCTAGCTTTCTTGACCACAGACCGGCTATGAACCCTGAGGCTACATGTGTGGGCCATTCTACATTCTCCAGCTTCTCCGGCGGAATTGGTCATGAGGGCTCTAGGCTCAATGGTGGCGGCAATCAACCTTTTGCCAATGGAGCATTTGAACATGAGGGTCTTACAATGGACCCTCCAGGTCCAGTGGTCCTTCCTTTGATTTCCTCTGAGCCATCCCATTCCCCTCAGCAGGGCTTGCAAGAGGGCCCTCTTGTGGTGGCTCCAATCTCCGAACCTCCAAGAAGGATGCCCCTTTTCTATGGCCCCTCCCCTAGCCACGGTGACCACGGATGCCTCCCGCCTCGGGTGGGGGGGGCATTGTTCGGGCAGGACAGTCCAAGGCACGTGGGACCCCACGGAGACCTCTCTGCATATCAGTGTCCTAGAGATGAGGGCAGTGCTGTTAGCATTGCAAGCACTTGAAGACCTTCTTCCTGTAGGAACTATTGCGATTCAGTCGGACAATATGTCTGTTGTCTGGTACATCAACAAACAGGAGGGAACCAGGTCTTACCCACTCTGTCGAGAGGCCATGAGGGTGTGGGAATGGGCGATCTCCACCAACCTCTTTCTTATAGCAACGTACATTCCGGGGTGGTCCAACATCCTAGCAGACAGACTAAGTCGCACCATCCTGAATCCCGAGATAGCGAATCGGATTTTCGCCAAATGGGGTCAACCCTGTTGCGATCTCTTTGCTTCTCCCTCGAACACAAAATGTTACGACTACTTCGCTCTCATTTCCCCCTCCGGGGAACCTCCGAGAGATGCTCTGGTGCATGCTTGGCCTCCCGGTCTACTTTATGCTTACCCTCCTCTTCCTCTGATGCTGAAGTTTCTACAGAAAGCCAGCCGGTTGGGGAGCAGGATAATACTCATTGCCCCATTCTGGCCTCGTCAAACCTGGTTCCCTTACCTTTGGTCTCATCTGGTGAATCCTCCTTGGATTCTGGATCCCCGTCCGGATCTAATATCCCACCCCCTAGATCTCCCAGTCCTGAATCTGGACAATCTCAAGCTCACAGCTTGGCTAGGACTCCCGGTATCTCTTCCCCAGTTAAAACTATTCTAGTAGCAGCGCACAAGCCTTCTACTAGAAAGATCTATAGTAGCAAATGGATTTGGGCGGAACGTCGAAATTTGGATCCTTTCACAGCTCCTTTGCCCGCGTTATTAGACTTCCTGTCAGGGCTGTTTCATCAGGGGGCTAGCTCCTCCACAGTCAAGGTTCAACTAGCAGCTATCTCTCATTATCACGTGGGAAATGAACTGGGCCCTTTGATCACCACGAAATTGTGTAAGACTTTTTTGAAGGGCACCTTTCTGCTCAGACCTCCAGTGAAGGATGTAGTCCCTCCTTGGGATTTAACGCTGGTGCTTCAGGCCTTGACAGCTCCCCCGTTTGAGCCTGCAGCTTCAGTAGATCTTAAATTCTTGTCATGGAAAACAGCCTTTCTTGTCGCTATCACCTCGGCTCGAAGGGTCTCTGAACTACAGGCCCTTTGTGTAAAACCCCCATATTTGACTTTTCACAAGGATAGAGTTTACCTCAGGACCAATCCCTCTTTTCTTCCCAAGATTGCCTCTGAATCGAATATTAACCAGTCCATCAACCTACCAGTCTTCTTCCCTAATTACCAAAACAAAGGAGAATACAAATTACACTCACTGGATGTGCATAGACAACTTCGCTTCTACGTCCACAGGACATCTGGTCATAGGCAATCTGACCAGTTGTTCGTCTCCTTTGCCAAACTTAACTTGGGTAAATCTGTGTCTAAAGTCACGCTGTCTAGATGGATTTCGCAGTGTATCCTTTTAGCATATGAAAGTTCTGGCAGGCCCGCACCTCAGGGAGTCCATGCCCACTCTACTCGGTCTATGCCTACCTCTGCGGCTTTTAGAGCTAGAGTCTCTTTGGATGATATTTGTTCAGCAGCCACTTGGGCCTCATCTCATACCTTTATCAATCAAATAAATTGGACATTATCTCCAGAGGGAGAGCATCCTTTGGCTCTGCAGTGCTCCGAAACATCCTTCCATGAAGGCCGCCCAAGGTTCAGGTAGCTGGGGACTCTGTCCCATAGGTTGCTGCACAAATGAAGTTAACTACTTTAGATTAAGAAGTTATGTACTCACCATAACGTTCCATCTGAGTAGGTAAACTTCATTTGTCAGCAACCGTCCCTCCCTCCTGCCCCCTCACTTACGAATGTTTTCATACTCAGGTCCATGGGTATTACCCACTTTATCTTGAAAGTATTAGTCTTCGAGCAGTATCTGCTTTTGGGCAAACTTGATCTGAGGTCGGTCAGGGTTGGCAGGGGATTATGGGTAGGGGGAGGAGCTTGGAGCTCGGATCTAAAGCTGTTGAAAACTGCCAGCTTGGATCTGAGGTCGGATCCAATTCCCATAGGTTGCTGACAAATGAAGTTTACCTACTCAGATGGAATGTTATAGTGAGTACATAACTTCTTATTCTCATTCGTCAACATGTCAGTATCCTGTTATCAAAACACAAAGTACCAGCATCAGAAGTTCTGAAAGTATTGGGCGTGATGGCAGCAGCAATTCTAGCCATACCACTAGTTCGGATGCACGTGTGGGTTCTTCAATGGCTGTTGTTCACTCAATGGTCTTACCAAGAGCTACTCATGAATCACACTATAATGATTACAAATTCTTGCAAGAATGACCTTCAGTGGTGGTTGACCTCACTTTATGTCACGATAGGATGCCCATTTGTGCTATCCCCTCCAGCAGCCACTGTGACCACAGACACTTCCGTGATGGGGGGGGGGCATTTTCAGGGAAAGACTGCCCAAGGCACATGAACCGACCAAGAGACAAATCTGCATATCAGTGTCCTTGAGATTAGAGCAGTACTTTTAGCATTGTAGTACTTTCAGGACTCTCTTCCTCTGGGTACATTTGCAATTCAGACAGACAATATGTCAGTGGTCTGGTATTTGAACAAACAAGGATGAACCAGGTCTTACCCCCTTTGTCGAGAGGCTCTCAGAGTTTGGCAGTGGGCTGTTTCCACCCAGCGCTTTCTGTTGGCAACACACAACCTGGGGAGATCCAACGTGATAGCAGACAAATTGAGCAGGGCAATCTTGTTGCCCCACAAGTGGTCCCTCAAGAAAGAAGTTGCAGACAAGATATTCCACAGGTAGGGCCAGCCTTGCTGCAACATTTTTGCCAGTCACATGAACATGAAATGCAGAAGCTACTTTGCCCTGATTCTTCCTCCGGGGGAAGCCCCAAGGGACGCACTCGTACACAATTGGCCTTCGGGTCTCCTCTGTGCATTTCCACCAGTCCCATTGATACCCAAATTTCTACAGAAAGCAAAATCCCTTGGAAGGACCATCATTCTTATAGCCCCTCACTGGCCTCATCAGATTTGGTTCCCCTTCCTTCGACTTCATCTGGTGGAGGATCCTTGGATCCTGGACCCAGTTCCAGACCTTATGACACATCCGTCAGGGGATCTTCATCCTTCTTTGCAGTCCCTGAAGCTGACAGCTTGGCTGCTCCAGTTCCTATCATAGCCAGGTTCCATAACCTTTACAATGAGACAAAACAGATTCTTTTGTCCTCTCATAAATCTTCTACCAGAAAGCTATATCTGAGCAAATGGAAGAAATTCTCTATATGGGCATCTAAAAATAATATTGATCCTTACCAAGCTCCTATGGCTTCCATATTAGAATTCCTGACTATGATTTTCAATAAAGGAGCTGCAGCAGCAACAGTTCAGGTTCAATTGGCTGCTATCTCTAATTTTCATCTTGGGTTTGAAGGTTTGAATATCATGTCTCACAAGATAAAGCATTTCTTAAAGGGACTTTTCATATTAGGCCACCTATGAAATATCCCTATTCTATATGGAATCTAAATTTTATGCTCTCACGTATAATTCTTCCACCATTTGAACCAGCTGCATCTTGTGATCTCAAATTTTTGTCTTCGAAGACCATTTTTCTGGTAGCTATCACTTTTGCTTGCAGAGTGTCAGAGCTTCAGGCTTTATCCATGAAGCCTCCCTATTTGATATTTCATGCTGACAGAGTTTCACTTAGAACAAATCCCTCATTCTTGCCCAAAGTTTCACCAAAACCAATCTCAATCAAGTTATTGATTTGCCAGTTTTCTTCCCCAATCATTCTAACAATTTAGAGTATATGCTGCACAAACGTGATGTTCACAGACAGCTCAGATTTTATTTTGATAGAACAAAAGATTTCAGGAAATTGGACCAGCTTTTTGTTTCATTCTCAGACTCCAGAAAAGGGAGACCAGTGGCTAAAACAACACTGTCTAAATGGTTATCTGATATATCACTTTTGCCTATTCTGCTGCCAATATGCCTTTACAACACAAGATTACAGCTCACTCAACCAGAGCAGTTTCTACATCATCTGCCTTATCTGCCAGACTTCCCATTGACAACATTTGTGCAGCAGCCACTTGGTCAAAACCTCATACCTTTATCACTCATTACAAAGTTGACAAGGCCTCCAGGGACAGGGCCTCCTTTGGACCCATGGCCCTAAGAAATATACTCCTGTGAGTCACCCGAGGTTGATGGTGCTTGGGATGCTACCCATCAGTAAAGAATGAATGGCGAGATAGAACAACTTCACATAAAAAAGTTATGTACTTACCATAACATTCCATGTGAGTTGTTCATCTCACCTTCATTCTTGCGTCCCTCCCTCCTTCCCCTTCCTGGGCTGATAGGTGACCGAGATGCTAGATCCATCCTGGTTATTCAAACCTTCTCTTCTGTTTTCTCTGGGAATATAACAACGACATATGGTATTAGTATACGCAGCAAACAAGATTTGAGGTAATTCGCAGGTGCATCATGGGATAGGGACTTGGCCTCGAGCTATTTCAAGACCTCGAGCTTTGCAATTGGCCGTATCAGAGCCGAGGGATCGGCTCTGAACCCATCAGTAAAGAATGAAGGCGAGATGAACAACTCACATGGAACATTATAGTAAGTACATAACTTCTTTTTTAGTATCAATAGCTTAACAGTTGTTATCTAGTAGTAATTTAGTGTGTTTTTTGAATTATTGCAAGTTGTTGCAAATTGTTGGCCATCGCTTCCGCAGGCCTTTTTTTCTTAATGGTATCCCTTCTTTCTGTGTGCTAGTTATTGCTAAATTTTTTTCTCTTAGGTGTAGGTCCGTTTTTTAGTTAGGACCTATTCTGGCCTTTATTTGACTATAATAGTAGTTTAGTATTAATATCTTAACACTTGTTATCTAGTAGTAATTTAGTTAGTGTGTTTTTTGAATTTATTGCAAATTGTTGTTGCAAATTGTTGGCCGTCGCTTCCGCAGGCCTTTTCCTTAGTGTTACCCCTTCATTTCTATGTGCTAGTTATTGCTAAATTTTTTCTTAGTTGTAGGTCCGTTTTTTAGTTAGAACCTATCCTAGCCTTTGTCTGTTGCTTGTTTGTCTCTTTTTCACCTACTCCTCTGTTTAGGGCTAGGCCCGTCTAAGTTAGAGGACCTAGTCCTCTATTGCCTTCTCTCTACTGTGTTGTTTCCTCAGCAGGGCTAGGCCCGGTTAAGTTAGAGGACCTAGTCCTCTGTTGTCTTTCTTCCTTGTGTGTTGTTTCTTAAGCAGGGCTAGGCCCATTTAAGTTAGAGGACCTAGTCTTCTGTTGTCTTTCTTCCATGTGTGTTGTTTCTTGAGTAGGGCTAGGCCCATTTAAGTTAGAGGACCTTGTCCTCTCTTCCTGTCATCCTCTACGTTTACCTTTTGTGATTGTATTTGTGACAATATGTCTAAAGAATCTAAAGATCATAAACCTTCGGGTTTTAAAAAGTGTCTTAAATGTTCTCAAAAAATGTCCCTGACTGACGGACATAGTATTTGTGTTTATTGCCTGGGAGCCATACATCTTCAGGAGACATGTACCTTTTGCCACTCTTTTAGTTCTCGGGTTCTCCAGGAAAGGAAGAACAAATTTATCTTGAAAGGTCTCCTTAAACCTTCCTTTGAGGAGGATTTAGCCAGCTCTTCATTGTCTCAATCTAGGTCTCCCTCTTCCAAAAAAGAGAAGGTCAAGTCGGTCAAAAGACAGTCTCCCACACTGACTGTTAAATCAGGACCTCCACAAAAAATTGCTAAACTGGACAAACCTTCTACCTCTTCAGCTCCACTGCCTTCGGAGCTGGTCTAGGTTATTGACATTGACACTCCAGTTTCGGCCCAACTTTTTTGGAGCCGATTACTGAACGCATACCTTGGAGCCGGTCTAGAGATTTATTTCCGGTGTCCCTGACACTCAACTCTCCGATTTTACAGAGCTCTTGATCACCTACCTTGTCTTCCAGATCCTCCAAGAGTCTTTCTGAGGAGGATGTCAAGTGAGTGGTGCTTAGACTCCTGAAGTCGTCGGCGCTAGCAAATTTGTTGCCAACTCTAACCCAATCAGTTCTGGAGCCCTCTAAGGCCATATTACCTGCTTCTGTTCCATGTCGGTCTTTTGGAGCCAGAGCTATCGATGCCATTTGTTGTGGAACCGTCGGCTCCAGCACCCCTACTGTCTGTCTCAGAGCTGAGTTCTGCTCCAAATTCAGTGCTGTCCTTGGGGTCTAGGAGCCAAAGCTCTCCAGTCGGCCCTGATGGAGACACTCGGACCTGAACTTCTTCGGTTCCGAGCCTACCTCTCGGTGCATCGGCTGAGCTCTGATCCTACAGCTGTCTCAGAGCCGATCGCTCTGGAGCTGAGGGCTAATTCTGCTTCCTCAAAACCAGTGGTGTCCCTGGAGCTGGAGAGATATGCCTTCGAGATGATGAGGAGCATGGTGCCTAGGTCTTCAGCTCTACACAAGGGTACCAGTGCTTTTCCCCCCTCAAGCTCTGACCTCTGTCTCAGCACCATCTCTCTCTCTCTTGACCACAGAAACCAGCAGCCTCAGGACCCCCCATTGGGTGGCCCCCAATCTTCCGAGACCTCCCCAGAATACCCTTCTGAGGAGCCACCTCGGAAGAGAACTTGCAAGAGGAAGCATGTAGACTCCCCTGATGAGTCCATCACCTCTGACACTGACCTCGAGGAGTCAGAAGGGTCCCCTAGGTCGTCCTCTGATGATATCTCCTTTGTAGATATCCTAGAGATCCTGAAACAGAGAGGTGGCTGGCCCAGTGTCACCCCTTCTGATGAGGAGTCAGTGTACCTGAAGGCTTTCGGGTCTCAACCTTCAGCCTCTTGGGTGTCTCCACCTTTTGATGAGCTGTTAGATTTAGTTGAAAGGTGTGGGAAACTCCTGATGCCTTGGAACCAGTCCCCAGAAGGCCCAATAAATTTCTTTCAGTGCCCAAAGATAAAGAATTTTTGACCAAAGGTGTGCCTGTAGATTCCATGGTGATGGCAGCAGCCACAAAAAAGGAACTAGCGGAAACTTCCTCATCTGTCCACCCACCGAACAAGGAGTCTCGATCAATGGACAGATACGGGAAGCATATATTTTTTCTTCAGTGACTTTTATACTCAGATCACTGAATTACCTCACCCATTTCACTAAGCTTCAAAGAGATCTCCTAAAGAAGCAAGAAGCTAGGAGATACTCTCCAAGGTACTTTAACTGAAGGAGTCCCTGAGCAGGTTGCTGCTCAGTTGTCTACCTTAAAGTCCATTGTTAACTCCTCCATGAGGCTGATATCTTATGCAGCAGATGGAGTGAGCAGGGCAGCGGGTTCAGGAGTTTCCCTTAGGAAACACTCCTGGATGCGCTTATGCAACTTTGTGGAGCCTTTCAAATCTACATTTACCAATGCCCCCTTTGACGGTTCCTCTCTGTTTGGACCAAAGGTAAAAGACACTCACCAGATGCGAGCAGGAAGGGGAAACTCTGTCTGCCGTGGGAGTACGTTTTTTCTGTCCCATCTAGACCATACCCTAAGGTTCAGAGAGGCAGAAAAATGTGGTTCAAGAAATCTCAGAGATTTTTCCTGGTCACACAAGGTGATTCCTTCTCCAGAGGCAGAAGAGGAGGAAGTAATGGTAGACGTCGCCCCAGAAGCAGGGGGGGGGTCCGCAAAACCAGGGTGGCCAGGATTCCTTTCATGGGGATCCCTCTCAGCGTTCCTGATGTGGGGCTCGACTGCACTTCTCTGGAGCCAGTCGGGGGTCGCTTATCTTTGTACCCAGAAGCCTGACATGACATCATACAAGACAAGTGGGTACAAAGAATAATTTCCAGAGGATACTCCATACCCTTGTCTTTTCCACCTCATCTAACCAAAAAAATCCCAGATATTCCACCCAATCACAGGGATCAAGCAACTGTAGAAGTCCAAAAGTTGCTTCAAAAGAGAGTCATCCTAACCGTCCCCGCAGACCAGAGAGGATTCAGAACTTACTCCAGATTCTTTTTAGTGCCAAAATGAACAGGGGACTGGAGGCCCATTTTAGATCTCAGCAAGTTAAACTTATTAGTAAAGAAGTCCAAGTTCTGAATGGTAACATTGCAGTCTATCCTCCATCTGTTCGGGAAAGACAATTGGATGGGCTCCGTAGATCTCCAAGATGCGTACTACCACATCAAAATGGACAGAGCATCAAGGAGTCATTTATGCTTCTGGCTGGGAGCCAGTCATTACCAATTCCGTTGTGTGCCCTTTGGTCTTACCACAGCCCCCAGAGTGTTCATCAAATGCATGGCGGTAGTATTGGCTCACTAGAGATGTCTTGGATTCCAAGTGTTTCCATACCTCGATGACTGGCTCCTGACTGCCACCACCAGGCACCTACTTCTGCAAGCCAGGGATGCACCTATCTGAGTCTGCACTCAGCTAGGCATTACTATAAACTGGGAAAAGTCTGCCTTGTCGCTCTCTCAATATGTGACTTTTATAGGTGCAGAAATAGACACAGTTGTAAAGATGGCTCGCCTTCCTTCAGACAGAATACAAAATCTAAGACAACAGATATACAGCCTGCTTCCCCAACACAAAGTCAAAGCGAAGACAGTGCTCAAACGTCTAGGAAACATGGCCTCTACTATAACTCTAGTCCTGCTAGCCAGACTACATATGATAATTCCGCAATGGCTACTCTTTTCCCAGTGGCCTCTTCAGCAACTGCCACTGTCTCATCCCATTTTAATAAAAGAATCTTGCAAAAAGGACCACTGTTGGTGTATCCAGTCCAGTCAACTAACTATAGGGAGACCATTCATTCCTCACCAGCCCATTGCTACTGTGACCACGGATGCCTCCCAGATAGGATGGTGGGCATTATCTAGGATGTACATTCCAAGGCACATGGCAAGAACATGGGGCTCACTTGCATATCAGTGTTCTAGAGATGAGAACAGTGCCACTAGCGTTGCAAGCACTTCACGACTTTCTTCTTCTAGGAACAATAGCAATCCAATCAGACAATATGTCAGTGGTATGGTATATAAACAAACAAGGGGGAACCAGATCCTAACCCCTTATGTCGAGAGGCTCTTCATGTTTGGCAGTGGGCGATATCTTCCCAATGCTTTCTAGTTGCAATGCATATCCCGGGGAGATATGTGATAGCTGACAAGCTCAGCAGGGCAATCTTGATGCCTCATGAGTGGTCTCTGAATCAGAAAGTCGCTGAACAGATTTTCCGCAAATGGGGACAGCCTTGCTGTGATCTGTTTGCCACCTCAATGAACACCAAATGCAACAGCTACTTCTGCCTTATCCCCTCCCCCGGGGGAGACACCGAGAGATGCACTTGTCCACAATTGGCCTTCGAGACTTCTTTATGCCTTTCCTCCCTTTCCGCTAATATCAGAAGTGATCCAGAAAGCAAAGACCTTGGGAAGCAGAATGATTCTCATCACTCCTTACTGGCCTTGTCAGATTACCCTTTCTCGGGCCTCACCTTCCGGACGATCCATGGACTCTGGACCCAGTACCAGACCTTCTGACTCATATGTCAGGCACGTTCCATCCCTGTCTTCACACCCTCAACTTGATAGTGTGGCTGCTCCACTTCCATCTCTAGTCAGGCTTCATGATCTCTGCCCTGCAGTTACACATATCCTGATGTCTTCTCATAAACCTTCTACGAGAAAATTGTATATTAGCAAATGGAAAAGATTTTCTCTCTGGACATGAGCTAAAAACATAGATCCATACACAGCCTCCATTCCCTTAGTGTTAGAATTTCTAACCAAACTTTTTCATCAGGGATCAGCTGCTGCTACAATCAAAGTTCAACTAGCAGCTATCTCCAATTTTCATTTGGGACAACGTGAACCTAATCTTATGGCTCATAGATTGTGTAGATCTTTTTTGAAAGGCACTACCTTACTAAGACCTCCCTTTCAAGAACCTATATCTCCCTGGGATTTAAATGTTGTCCTTTCAAAACTCACCTCACCACCTTTTGAACCTTCACATACTTGTGATTTAAAGTTCCTTTCATGGAAGACCATTTTTCTGGTAGCCATTACATCTGCCAGAAGAGTGTCAAAGCTGCAAGCACTCTCAGTCAAACCTCCTTACTTGATATTTCATAGAGACAGAGTTTCCCTTCACACTAATCCATCCTTCATCCCCAAGATTTGTTCTCAATCTAATATCAATCAAACTATTGAACTGCCAGTCTTTTTCCAAATTATTCAAACAAAGCCGAATATAAGTTTCATCAACTTGATGTACACAGACAGTTAAGGTTCTATCTACATAGAACCAAAGAGTTTAGGAGATCAGACTAATTATTTGTTTCTTTTTCGGAGACGAGGAAAGGAATGCCAGTCTCCAATATAACGTTATCAAACTGGATATAAATTGCATATCTTTCATTTACTCTTCTAATGGCAAAGAACTCCCATTTAAAATTAAAGCTCATTCCACCAGATCTATATCCACATCTGCCTCTTTTCAAGCCAGAATTCCAATGGACTGTATATGTGCAGCAGCAACTTGGGCTATACCTCATACCTTTATTACTCATTACAAATTGGACTTGGCCTCCAGGGGTAGAGCCTCCTTTGATTCCACAGTTCTTAGGAGTATATTCCCGTGAGCCACCCGAGAAAAAGGTGGTAGGGATGCTGTCCCATATGTAAGAATGAAGGCAAGATAGGACTGCAGAACAAAAATAATGATGTACTCACCATAACATTCCATGTTTGTAGTCCATCTCGCCCTTCATTCTTACGAACCCACCCACCTACCCCATCCATGTATCCTTGGAGTATCTGGAGACAAGACAGTATCTTTCTTCCTTAGGGCTGGAGAGCTTTCATCTTTGTTTTTCCTTGTGGAAATACCTTCCATCACTTTTATAGACAGCAGCAAACAAGATCTGGGGATTCTTACTAGTGCATTATGGGATACCTACCTTGCCACGAGCCAACTTAGAGACTTTGAGCTTTGTAATCAGCCGAGTCGGAGCCGAGGATCGGCTCTGAACCTATATGTAAAAATGAAGGGCGAGATGGACTACAAACATGGAACGTTATGGTGAGTACATAACTTCTTTTTTTCACAGTTATACAGAATGACCTAGGTATAGAATACATAAGAGATTTTTTAACCCTGGTAGATCAGTTTTCTAACAGTAAATTATAACTGATTTGTGCTTTGTTGGAACTCATACTTGAAAATAACAATGTTAAGTTGTCTATCTCGCCTTCATTCTTGCTGGTTGGGTTCGGAGCCGATCCTTGGCTCCGACTCGGCCATCTTCTAAAGCTCGAGAGCTATTTACTGGCTCGAGGCCTCCCCATATCCCACAATGCCTGGCGCTAGATCCCCAGATCTCATTTGCCGCTTCTGCTATGAGATTGCTTTTGCTGGCTCAGGTCGTATTTTTGTCTTTTGATAGGTTTTATATAAAATTTTTTTCATATAAATAGTTAGCGTTTAGTTCTTATTACAGTAGTTTAGTACCTTTTGTTTCTGTGTAGTTTTAGATCTATCCCATCCCCTTAGAAAACTCATTTTTTTACTGTTAGAGAGTCCCCCCCCCCCTCTCTTTTTCTCTCTTCAAGGTAGCCATTTTAGTTAGAGGCTAGCCCTTGTTCTCTAAAATACCTTTTGTAGTGTTTTCAGGTAGAAATAGTTGTAGTACTTACTTTTTATAGTATATATATATATATATATATATATATATATATATATATATATATATATACATATATATATATTATAGTTATAGTGTGTGTGTGTGTGTGTGTGTGTGTGTTGTTAAGGTATGGTAACTGTTTTTTTTTTGTGTGTACGGTTCTTTATACTTGTTACCTACTGTTGTACTGTTGGCCTTTTTTTCCTGTGATTTTTCTTTTTACAGGATGTCCAAAGATACTAAGGTATCGGGATTCAAGAAGTGTGACTCATTCTGTCAGAAAATGTCTCTGACAGATGGTCACACTTCTTGTGTCTACTGCTTGGGCGCCCTACACCTGCAGGACTCTTGTTCGGTGTGTCATGCCTTTAGTCCAAGAGTCCTGCAGGAGCGTAGGAATAAGTTAATCCTTAGAGGATTACTAAAACCTGAAGGGTCACCTGCTAAGACTCAGCCAGGGAAACCCTTCAAGCCATCGGCTCCCAGCTTGGAGCCATCATCGGGTGTGGCGTCTGCTTCGACTTCGGTTCCGGCCGGAACCGAAGTACCTGCCTCTCAGTCGGCTCCGATCCTGGTGTCGGAACCTTCAGGGAGCCGAAAGCATTCTAGGTCCCCATCCCTAGAGTCGATTTGTTCGGCTCCGGGGTCACCTCTGTTACAGTCGGAGCGAAGTCACCGATCTCACTCTTCTCGGTCTTCGAGACTGTCTGACCATGACTTGGAGAGAGTGATGAGCAGACTTCTGAAATCGCAGGCCCTGGCTAAAATGCTATCCAGCCCCCCTCATCAGGGTTCGGCTCTGCCCGTCTCTACAGTAGTTCCTCCTTCGAATCACCCCTTGAGTTCGAAGCCGGAGCTGGTTGGGGTTCGGATCGTGGAACCGTTGGTGCCGATACCTGCCCTTTCGGTTCCTTCGGCTCTGATCACTTCCATGGTGCCGTCCTTGGAGGGATCTGGGTGCCCAGATTCCCTCGTCAGTTCCGAGGGGGTGTGTGGCATCGGACCCTTGTCCGACCCCATTCTCCCTCTCGGAGCTTTGGCGCAGGTGAGCTCGGCTCCTACATCGGCCTCGGAGCCATCCCTCTCGGTGCCGGGGAGGGTTCCGGACTCTTTGGAGCCTAAGCCTTCTTCTCTGCCGGGAAGGAGTGCCTTTGAGGTCATGAGGAGTGTGCTGGCCCCTCAGTCAGCCCCACGATCAGCCTCTTCGGCTCCTCCCCCCATGGTGCCTGCGTCTGCCTCTGCCCCTCCTCCAGACCCCAAGCGAGGAGAACAAGCGCTCCAGGTCGCCCCAGTGGGCGTGTCCTCCTCTTCCGAGGCCTCCCCTGATCATTCAGAGGAGCCCCCTCGAAAGAACAAATGTAAGAGGAAGCATGTTGACTCCCCTGAGTCTGTCACTTTGGATACCGACTTAGAGGATTCGGAAGGGTCCCCGAGGTCCCCCTCTGAAAATGTCTCCTTCTCAGACATCCTTGAGATGCTTAGGCAGAGGGGGAACTGGACTACCCTTTACCCCTTCTGAGGATGAGTCAGTATATCTGGACACATTTGGTTCTCGCCCCTCCACCTCCTGGGTGTCTCCGTCTTTCAATCCACTGATGGCAGTGGTGGCTCGAAAGGCGTGGTCAGCCCCAGACACAGTGGAACCAACTCCCCGAAGACCCACGAAATTCATCACAGCACCACAAGACAAACAATTTTTGACAAAGGGTGTCCCTGTTGATGCTATGTTGGTAGCAGCGGCCACGAAAAAGGAGTTGGCTGAGACTTCTTCGTCTGTCCATTCCCCTAATAAGGAGTCTAGGACGATGGACAGATATGGGAAGCGGGTGTTTTCCTCAGCGACCTTTTCCATGCGGTCGCTGAACTATTTGTGCCATTTTACACTCCTTCAAAGGGATCTCCTTAAGGAGCTAGGAGATACCCTTCAAGATCCATCAGTTGCAGGGGCCCAGGATAAGATTACCTCCCAGCTGGCGACTCTTAATTCGATAGTGAACTCCTCTATGCGTCTCATTTCTTATGCGGCCGATGGGGTGAGTAGAGCCGCAGGCACAGGTGTGGCCTTGAGAAGGCACGCTTTGATGCGGTTATGTAATTTTGTGGACCCCTTTAAGGCGTCTTTCACCAATACCCCTTTTGATGGTTCTGCTCTTTTTGGACCACAGGTGAAGGATACCCTTACCAGGTGTGAGCAGGAAGGCAAGACTCTCTCTGCTGTGGGAGTCCATTTTTCCACTCCTTCTAGACCATACCCCAAAGGTCAGAAAAGTGGCAAAATGTGGTTCCAGAAACCCCAGGGAGCTGTGCCTGACACACGTGGTGAGTTTCCCTCCAGGGGCAGAGGAGGGAACAACAATAGATGCCACCCTCGAGGCAGAGGGGGCCCGCAAAATCAGGGCAGCAGAGATTCCTTCTCTGACAAGCCCTTCCAGCATCCCTGAGGGACTGCCCGGCTGCCCGTCTTCGGAGGCAGTCGGGGGAAGATTATCACTATATCCAAAAGCCTGGCAAGACATAACTCAAGACAGATGGGTACAGTCTATCATATCCGGAGGTTACAGAATTCCCTTCGTTCATACCCCCTTAAGGTCAAACAAATCCCTTCCAGATGTTCCACCCAGTCTAAGGGAACAAGCAGTCCAAGAGATCTCAAAACTGCTACAAAAAAGAGCCATCCAACGAGTCCCAGCAGACCAGCAAGGATCCGGAATTTACTCAAGGTTCTTTTTGGTACCAAAAAAGACGGGACTGGAGACCCATTTTGGATCTCAGCAGACTAAACAGGTCTGTACAAAGAATGAAGTTCCGGATGGTCACGCTTCAGTCCATTCTACCCTTTTTGGGTCAGGACAAATGGATGTGCTCCATAGATCTTCAAGATGCGTACTACCATATCAAAATGGACAGGCGCTCCAGAAGATTCCTCCACTTCCGGCTGGGAGCCAGTCATTATCAGTTCCAAGCTCTGCCCTTTGGTCTCACCACAGCCCCCAGGGTGTTCAACAAATGTGTGGCAGTAGTTACCTCTCACCTGAGACGGCAAGGATTCCAGGTGTTTCCCTATCTAGACGACTGGCTCCTTACTGCTACCACCAGACATCAGCTGCTATGAGCCAGGAACTACACCATTCAAACTTGCTCCAAGCTAGGTATCA
This sequence comes from Protopterus annectens, assembly GCF_019279795.1. Classification (NCBI taxonomy): domain Eukaryota; kingdom Metazoa; phylum Chordata; order Ceratodontiformes; family Protopteridae; genus Protopterus; species Protopterus annectens. The sequence continues at coordinate 302,868,491 of NC_056732.1, read as the reverse complement.
CAATAAATTTCGAAAAGTCTGCATTGTCGCCTTGTCAGTCTGTAACCTTTATAGGCGCAAGTTTAAGTACAAAAGACAAGTCAGTGAGACTTCTGTTACACAGAGTATTAGATATTCGCTGACATGTACAGGTGTTATTAGGATGCAAGAAAATTCAGGCCAGATTCATCCTAAAGACATTGGGCCTCATGGCAGCAGGTATCATACTAGTCCCCCTGGCTCGTTTTCATATGAGGATACTTCAGTGGTTTATTTTCACCCAATGGTCATTTCTACAACTTCCAATGTCTCACATGATTATGATTACACAGACATGCAAAGACCAGCTTGCTTGGTGGATGGTTTCCCCGTCAGTACCCCAGGGCAGACCATTTGTTCTTCCTCCTCCAGTAGCCACGGTGACCATGGATGCCTCCCTGATCGGGTGGGGGGGGGGCACTTTCAGGGCAAAACAGTCCAAGGCACATGGCAACCCCACGAGTACCATCTGCATATCAATGTCCTGGAGATGAGAGCTGTGCTTTTAGCATTGCAAACTCTTCAGAACTCTCTTCCCACCGGGACCATTGCAATTCAGACAGACAATATGTCAGTAGTGTGGTACATCAACAAGCAGGGCGGAACCAAGTCCTACCCCCTATGTCGAGAAGCACTCAGACTCTGGCAATGGGCGATCTCTTCCCAGCGGTTTCTGATAGCAACGCACATCCCTGGGAAGTCCAACATTATAGCGGACAGGCTGAGCAGAGCAATTCTCATGCCTCACGAGTGGTCTCTCAATCAGACAGTGGCGGACCAAATCTTCCGCAAATGGGGTCAGCCTTGCTGCGACCTTTTCGCCACCCCCTTCAACAGCAAGTGTGACAGTTTCTTTTCTCTCCTCCCTCTTCCCGGATACCCTCCCAGAGACGTTCTAATCCACGATTGGCCTCAGGGACTTCTTTATGCGTTCCCTCCATTTCCCCTGATTCCCAAACTAATACAGAAAGCTACCTCGCTGGGATGCAAGATGATCCTCATTGCTCCCTACTGGCCTCGACAAATTTGGTTTCCATTCCTGCATCATCACCTCCTGGAGCAGCCCTGGACCCTGGACCCAGTACCAGACCTCCTGATCCATCAGTCGGGCGGGCTGCACCAATCCCTGCAGTCTCTCAACCTCACTGCTTGGTTGCTCCACTTCCAACCTTAGCCAGGCTTCCGTACATTTCCCAATCGGTGCATGAAATCATCTTATCTTTGCACAAATCTACCACCAGAAAAACTTATGCTAGTAAGTGGAAACGTTTCTCTTGCTGGGCAGAGTCTAAAAACATAGATCCCTTTTCAGCCCCGGTCCACAATGTTTTTGATTTCTTAGCGGAACTTTTTCAGGCTGGGTCCTTTTCTGCCACCATTAGAGTTCAGTTAGCCACAATTTCAAATTTTCATACAGGCCTATCTGAAACTAGTGTCGTGTCCCATAAGCTTTGCAAAGCTTTTCTCAAAGGGACTACTTTGCTCAGGCCCCCAGTTTGATCTTAGCTTCCCTAATATTGCCCCCCTTTGAACCCGCAGCATCATGTTCCTTAAAGTTTCTTTCTTGGAAAACCCTCTTTCTTGTGGCAATTACCTCAGCCAGAAGAGTTTCCGAACTCCAGGCCCTTTGTGTTCGCCCTCCTTATTTAGTTTTCCATAATGACAGAGTTTCGCTCAGGACTAATCCCTCCTTCCTTCCTATGGTACCTTCTGAGAGTAATCTGAATCAGTCCGTTGATCTTCCAGTCTTCTTCCCAAATTATTCCAACAAAGCTGAACATAAATTACATCATTTGGATGTTCATAGACAATTATGTTTCTACTTGCATAGGACTAAATAAATTAGAAAATCAGATCAGCTCTTCCTATCCTTTTCTGAAGGTAAACAAGGTCTACCAGTGTCTAAAGTAACTCTGTCTAGGTGGTTGACTTCTATTATTACTTTGATTTATCAATTGAGGAACAAACAGCTCCCTGCTAAACCAAAAGGCCACTCTACTAGGGCTTTAGCTACTTCTGTAGCTTTTCAGGCAAGATTACCAATGGAAGCCATTTGTGCGGCAGCTACATGGGCCACTCCCCATACATTTATTTCTCATTATAAGTTGGATGTGACCTCTAGGAGCAGAGCTGATCTTGGTTCCACTGTGCTGAAAAGTCTGTTCCGATGAGCCACCCTGGACTGAGGTGCTAGGGACGCTGTCCCAACCAGCAAGAATGAACGTGAGATAGACAACTTAACATTAATAAGTTATGTACGTACCATAACGTTCCATGTTAGTTGTTTTCTTCTCGCCTTCTTTCTTGCATCCCACCCTCCATCCCCCTATCCTAATAGACCAAGAAGAGTTGCCCTCTGAGTTCCTTTTAGCTGGCTGGGTGTTATCTGGTTTGTTCCCTCAACCTTTTAGCTCTGTAGCTAAACATATGCTGTTAGGACAGGTGTCCTTATATTTGTCTGTGGTTAGGTCTACCAAACGAGGTTTGGAGATCTAGTGCCAGGCATTGTGGGATATGGGGAGGCCTCGAGTCAGTAAATAGCTCTCGAGCTTTAGAAGATGGCCGAGTCGGAGCCGAGGATCGGCTCCAAACCCAACCAGAAAGAAAGAAGGCGAGAAGAAAGCAACTAACATGGAACGTTATGGTAGGTACATAACTTCTTATTTTTATCTTTCATAACAAGTTCTTTTTGCAGAAGTTGGGAGTGGCAATGGGGACTGTCTGTGCTAATTCTCATGCCAACATGGTATTGACTTATTGGGAACATGAATTTGTGCATAATAACAATCCCTTTGCTAGTAATTTATGTTACTACAAATGATTTGTTGATGATCTTTTTGTTGTTTGGAGGGGGGCAGCTGAATTGTTGAGTCAATTTATTGAATATTTCCACTCAACTACGACATTTTTTAGGTTTTCTTACCAGTACTCTAAATCCAGTATTAACTTTTTGGATGTATGTGTTAGAATGGATGAACTTAAAAATTTTAGTGCAGCTATTTACAAAAAATATGCAGACGTAATAATTTATTACACAAATCAAGTATGCACCCATGACACATACCCAAAAATGTGCTTAAAGGCCAATTTCTACGAACTATGAGATTGCATGACAAGGAAGATGAAGCTCAGGCTGCGCTAGGTCAGATGGCTTGTGACTTCATTGATAGAGGCTATACAGAGTCTGAAGTATATAAAACTATGGATGAACTATATGCCCTTAAAGATTCACTTGCATGACCCTATTTTTCTACTCAAAATGTTAGATCTGAAGTAGGGTATTCATTTGTCTGCAACCTGTGGGTTATGGATCCGATATCGGATCCGAACCGGCATGGTTTTCCAGCTATGGATCCAAGCTCTCAGCTCCTCCCCTCACCCATAATGCCCTGCTCTACCCTCATGACCTCAGATCTCGTTTGCCGCGCTGGTGACTGGATTTGGGTTCTTTGCTCTCAGCTAAGTGGTAGTTTATTTACCTGTTAAAACAGAAAGTTTTGAAATTTTTATATATTTTTGTGTGAAAGTTTAGGTTTCCCTCATTAATAGTTTTAGTTTGAGTTAAAATAAGTAATTTTTTTTCCCTCCCCTCGCTGTTGCGTAGAGTGTGTGTGTAGGCCTGTGTGTCTTTTTCTTTAAGTTACTTTAGTAGCTTGTAGATTATGGCTGACCAGCCTAAATCTATCTTTTCAAAATGCTCCGAGTGTGGCCATAAGCTCTCACCGGCTGATGGCCACACTCGGTGTGTTAAGTGTCTCGGGGTTGAACACCTCACATCTGGCTGTTCCATATGTGCAGGGTTCAACCCCAGGGCACTGAGGGAGCGGAGGTCCAAGCTTGTCTTGGCGGGTCTTTTACCGCCAGACTCGGCTCCGGCCTCCGCTCCTTCGGGGACTACTGTGGCTACAGTTGTTCCCCCTGTGGCACCCCCTCCTGCTCCTGGGACCCAACCTCCCGCTTCTGGAGAGGAGAGGGATGCTGCTAAAGGACGGAGGGAGAAGCACCAGCGGCGGGCCGAGACCTCTGTTTCGGCCCGCCAGCCAAGCGAGCTTCTCCCGGCTCCGTTGTCGGTTCGGTCTCCTCCTTCTCGGTTCCGGTCCCCTGTGTGCTTTTCACGGGTCCTGAGGAGGAGGAGACCCGATCCGTCGAGGCTATCGAGGAGGCACTCCAGGCCTACCTCGGTAGCCTCGTCGAGATCTACATAGCCTTTCTGATGCTGATCTGGACCGGATGATGAGAAGGTTCATCCAGGCCCAGATGCAGATGGGAGTGCTCTTGCCTCCCCTCCGGGAGCTCAACACCCTTTTTAAGCCTATTGCTCCTTCTCCGACCCGCTATCCGGGTTCGGAGCAGCTGGAGCCGAGCAGCCGGGCGGGGTGGGTCGGCGCCGATAGTACTTGGTACTGGATCCGACCCTGCCCTCGAGTGCGTCGGACCCGACCTCTCGGAGCCTGGATCCGAGCCGGATCCGGGGATCAGTGCTCCTTCGGCGCCGTCTGTGTCGGAGCGTACTGTCCCTTTGGATCCGAGTGCTTGGCGCGGCTCCGTCCACTCGGATCCGAGGGAGCCGATTGTCGGATCCTTTGGTCGAGGTCGGCTCCCTTCGGCTTTTGATGTAGTGGAGAGGGCTCTGTTGAGGGTCTCCGGACCCCGGCACTTGTTCGGCTCCGTCCCGCGCTCCCTCTGCACTGGGCCAGGCTTCCACCATCCGGCCCCTGGGACAGCCCGTTTCTGTGCCCCAAGTGGCTCCTATGGAGCAAATTGCTGCTGCGAGGACTCCTCTGACAGCCCCCAGAGGAGGTCCCTCGCAAGCATACGCAAAGGAGGCACATTGACTCCCGAGTCTCTCACAGAAGACACGGACTTGGAGGAAGGGAAGGCTCCCCACGGTCACCCCGAGGATGTCTCCTTTGGAGACATCATGGAAATGCTCCGTATAAGGGGGTGGTCTGCCCCAAGTCTTCCTCGGACGAGTCCGTGTTCTTGGAGGCATTTGAAGCGGGCCCGTCTACCTCTTGGGTGTCCCCTGCCGACCCCTGGTGGACCTTATTACCACCAGGGCGTGGAAGGAACCGGACACCGTGGAGCCAATTCCCAAAAGACCGGATAGGATCCTTAGTCCGCCATCCGACCGGACCCATTGGAGTAAGGGGCCTCCGGTAGATGCCATGTTGACGGCGGCCACAAAGAGGGAACTGGCTCAGGAGAGTCCCTCAGTCCACCCACCGAGCAAGGAGTCTCGGATGATGGACCGCTTGGGAAGCGGATGTTCAGTTCGGCGACCTTCTCGGTAAGGCGCTGAACTATTTGGCACATGTTATTCGGATGCAGCGAGATCTTATTAAGAATACGCTGCATCCCCCCCTGAGTCCATTTCGGAGGAGGACAGAGTTCTGCACTCCACCCATATGGCCACTCTTAGGTCAGTTACAAATACTTCTATGCGGCTACTCTCCCATGCAACGGAGGGCGCTAGAGCTGCGAGGACAGGACTGGTCACTGGGCGTCAGGCCTGGCTCCATCACTGCGATTTTTCTGAGCCCTTCAAAGCGTCGTTTGAGCGCCCCTTTGATGGTTCTGCTCTGTTTGGCAAGACCGTTCGAGGCGTTGACCCAGAGCGAAAAGGATGGGAAGGCGCTGTCTGCCGTCGAATCCGCTTCTCTGCACCCCAGAGGCCCTATTCTAGGAACCAAAAGGGTCAGAAGAAGATGTGGTTCGGAAGTCGCAGCAGTCCCAGCCTGCTCGGACAACCAGTCCTTCCGTGGCAGAGGAGGACAGGGAGGCGCCGCCCTAGAGGCAGAGGGGCTCCCAGAAACTTCAGGTCCAGGGAACCTTTCTCTGAACGGCCGCGCAGCAACCCTGAGGGTTGCCCGACTGCTCTACTCTGGAGGCAGTCGGGGACGTTCGGGCACCTAGCGGCATGGGAGTCCATAACATCGGACCGCTGGGTTCTCCAAATCATATCCAGGGGATATCGCATTCCTTTCCTTCACCTTCCAAAGTTGAAGTCCCTCCCAGACGTCCCACCCGGTCAACGGGAGGCCGCTTTGGCAGAAATTGGCCATCTGCTAAAGAAAAGAGCCATCCAGCCCGTTCCCCCAGACCAGATCGGATCAGGGTTCTACTCCAGATTTTTTTAGTGCCAAAAAAGACGGGGGAACTAAGACCAATCCTAGACCTCTCTCTCTTGAATCTGGCAGTCCCCAAAGAAAAGTTCCGAATGGTCACTCTGCAATCTATTCTCCCCCTTCTGGGAGAAAATCACTGGATGTGCTCGATAGATCTCAAGGACGCGTACTACCACATCCTGATGGACAGGCGCTCCAGGAGGTTTCTCCGCTTCCGGCTGGGAGCCAGTCACTACCAGTTCCGGGTCCTTCCCTTTGGTCTCACCACAGCCCCCAGGGTGTTCACCAAAGTATTAGCAGTGGTAGCGGCCCACCTGAGGCTTCAGGGGGTGCAGGTCTTTCCCTACCTGGACGACTGGCTTCTTACCGCCCCAACAAGGCATCTACTTCTATTGGCGAGACTCCTTTCTCCATCTTGCTCCCTTTCTGGGCATCACAATAAATACAAAAGTCAAACCTGGCGCCCACACAGCTCTTAGATTTTATAGGGGCCAGGCTAGACACAAGGAGTTTACGAGCCTTCCTCACTGTGGACAGAGTTCTAAATCTGCAACTCCAGGTGCGGGCCATTCTCCATTCAAGTTCTGTTCCAGCGGAGTTGGTCCTGAGGGCTCTAGGGTCCATGGCATCGGCTATAGCACTTCTTCCTCTTGCCAGGCTCAATATGCGCATTCTACAGTGGACGCTCTTAGTACAGTGGTCATACCTTGCTCTCCACATGCATCATCCCATAGCGATCAGCAAGGCTTGCAAGCGGTCCCTCTTGTGGTGGCTCCACTCCCCGGATCTCCACAAAGGCCGCCCATTTTGTGCTTCTCCCCCTCTCGCCACGGTGACCACGGACGCCTCCCGCCTCGGGTGGGGGCACTTTGGGCGGACCGTCCAAGGCACGTGGAGCGATTCGGAGACCTTACTGCATATCAATGTTCTAGAGATGAGAGCAGTGCTCTTAGCGTTGCTAGCACTTCAGGACTTTCTTCCCTTGGGAACAATTGCGATTCAATCGGACAACATGTCTGTTGTCTGGTACATCAACAAGCAAGGGGAACAAGGTCTTACCCTCTTTGTCGAGAGGCCATGAGAGTTTGGGAATGGGCAATCTCCACCAATCGCTTTCTAATAGCAACGCACATTCGGTCGGTCCAACATCCTAGCGGACAAGCTCAGTCGCACCATTCTGACCCCTTACGAGTGGTCTCTCAATTGTCAAGTAGCGAACGCATATTCGCACGGTGGGGAACCCCTTCATGCGATCTTTTGCTTCTCCCTCAAACACCAAGTGCGACAGTTTTTCGGCTCTAATACCTCCTCCGGAGGTACCCCAAGAGACGCTCTGGTGCATGCTTGGCCACCCGGTCTTCTGTATGCCTATCCACCCTTGCCTCTGATGCTGCAAGTTCTTCAGAAAGCCTCTCGGGTGGGTTGCAGAATGATTCTCATTGCTCCATTCTGGCCTCGAGATCTGGTTCCCCTTCCTAAGGTCTCACTCGGTGAATCCTCCTTGGATTCTAGATCCCATCCCGGATCTGATATCCCATCCATCCTGCATTCCTCCTCCGAACCTGGACAACCTCAAGCTGACCGCTTGGCTGCTCCAGTTCCACTCTTGATAAGGACTCCCGGTATTTCTTCACCTGTAAAGGCTATTTTGGTGGCGGCTCATAAACCATCCACTAGAAAGGTTTACGAAGCAAATGGAAAGCGTTTCTCTTTGTGGGCGGAGCGGCAAGGCCTGAATCCTTCACGGTTCCTCTCCCTTTAGTGCTTGACTTTCTAACCACTCTCTTTAACGATGGTGCCAGCAGTTCCACAGTCAAAGTTCAACTGGCGGCAATTTCTCACTATCACATTGGCCATGACTCTAATCCTCTTATGTCAGCCAAATTGTGTAAAATATTTCTTAAAGGTACTTTTCTTCTCAGGCCCCTATAAAACAAGCAGTTCCTCCTTGGGACCTTTCTTTGGTCCTACAGGCCTTGACCGCTCCTCCTTTCGAGCCAGCGGCTACGGTGGATCTCAAATTCTTGTCCTACAAGACAGCCTTTTGGTAGCCATTACATCAGCCAAGAGAGTTTCTGAACTTCAAGCTTTATCAGCTAAACCTCCTTACTTGGTATTTCATCCGGACCGTGTCTCCCTCAGGACCAACCCGTCCTTTCTTCCTAAAATCGCTTCTGAAGCAAACATCAATCAATCCATTAACCTCCCTGTTTTCTTCCCTAAATATGAAAACAAAGGTGAATATAAGCTACATTCACTAGATGTTCACAGGCAACTTAGATTTTATCTGAACAGGACAGCTGGTCATAGGCAATCCGACCAGCTGTTTATTTCCTTTGCAAAATTCAATTTGGGCAAGCCAATCTCTAAAGTTTCTCTGTCCCGCTGGATTTCACAGTGCATCTTATTGGCTTATCAAGCTTCAGGAAGGCCCTTGCCGGAGGGTGTTCATGCCCATTCAACCCGGTCAGTATCTACCTCGGCAGCCTTCAAGGCTAGGATTCCTCTAGATGATATTTGTGCAGCAGCCACGTGGGCTTCATCTCATACGTTTATTTCCCACTATAAGTTGGATCTTGCATCTACGGGTAGAGCATCCTTTGGCTCCGCGGTGCTCCGGAATATCCTTCCATGATGGCCGCCCAAGATTCAGGTAGCTGGGGACTCTGTCCCACAGGTTGCAGACAAATGAATACCCTACTTCAGATTTAGAAGTTATGTACTCACCATAACGTTCCATCTGAGTAGGTGTATTCATTTGTCTGCAACCATCCCGCCCTCCTATCCCCCTGGCCTTTCAGTTTCCTGCATATTCTTTGTTACCCTTTTTAGGGTATTGTTGCTTTGGCAAACTCGATCTGAGGTCATGAGGGTAGAGCAGGGCATTATGGGTGAGGGGAGGAGCTGAGAGCTTGGATCCATAGCTGGAAAACCATGCCGGTTCGGATCCGATATCGGATCCATAACCCACAGGTTGCAGACAAATGAATACACCTACTCAGATGGAACGTTATGGTGAGTACATAACTTCTAATTCTGAACAACTAATAATAATAATATACAAACAGTTAGGAAGCCTCTCACGTACTCCAGTAATGTTGGTGAGTTGTGTAATGTTTTTAAAAAACATTGGTCTGTACTCCTGATAGATGATGCTGTAGCTGACATAGTTGGTCCTGTACCTAAATTTTCTTTTAAAAACAATCTCTCCCTGAAACGTCAACTGTGTTATAAAAATCAACATGTTAAATCTCATATCAGGGCTGAGAGATTAGGTACTTTTTCTTGCTGGCATTGTTTACCTGTATTTTTATTAGTAATACAACTACTGTCTACCTAAAATCTATGAATAAGAGGTTGGAACTGAAATGTTTTGCAAGTTGCAACACTGAGAATGTGGTTTATCATGCTACCTGCATGACATGTGATTGTTACTATATTGGCAAAACTAACCATAGTTTAAGGGAGAGAATTTTGGAACATGCAGATGATATCAAGAAAGGTAAGCAAACTAATGCACTAGTCAAGCATGTTACTGAAAATGGGAATGAACATACATTTAAGTTTGCTGTTCTGGAAGTGCTATGTGAAAGTCTGAGGCTTGGTGATTTAGTGAATCTGACAGAATGTGCAGAACTAAGGTAGATTGTCAGTCTAAATGTTGACAAAAAACCAGGGTTGAATGGGTGTGTTTCCATTAAACCTGTTTTAAAAGGGAGAAAATTCCCTCATTGAATTTTTCAATTGGATATGTCATGTAATTTTTATATATAAATGATTGTCTTGACTGTTTTTATTGTAAGTCTGATGAAGCAGCAGTTTTGCTGTGAAAGCGCTAACTTTGTACATTAAATCCTTTATTTTACAGCTGTGGTGGTTGGCTTTATATTTTTATTTTTATCTTGTAGTTTCTTGTTGATCTTAACTGGGCAGTGGCACTTGTATATTTCTAAATGAACAGTCAGGCCAGGGTGGAGGCAGACCAATGCACCTGCTTAGTGGTGTTTGTTTTGTATACCCGAGAAGAAGTAAAAACCCCCACACACTAAAGTGGAAGTTGAGGAAGCAAAGCCAAGCAGCAGAGCACAACAGTGTGAGCCATCAGATCATAATCTGATTTTAAAAGAAAATAACAGCACTGCTGTTATTTTCTTTTAACATCGGATTACGATCCGATGGTATAGCACAGTGTGTTTATATATATATTTTTTTAATTCTACCCATTTTTGGGCCCCAAACCTCCATGGGGCAGTAGGCAGCTCCCTATGTTGCCTACTGCTGGATCCGGCTGTTTCTGTACTCTCCATAATGTTCCATTTGTGTTGTCCATTTTCATTCTTCCTCAACTCCACTCCTACCAATCCCCAACCATTTAACAAATAATTTCTAGAAGAACGTGAGTTTGTAAGGCTACCTCTGGTCCTTCCATTGAGCTCCAGATAATGGTTTTCTGTAACCAGAAATTGATAGTAATATTTCTTAGGTATTCTAATCTGGCAAACAAGATCTGAGGAATGTTAAGGGTTGATGCATTATGGGTAAGGGAGAAGCTCGAGAGCTTTATGGTTACCAAGAGCTATAGTAACTGTTGAGTCGGATCCAAACCCAATTGTTGAGGAAGAATGAAAATGGACAACACAGATGGAACATTATGCTGAGTACATAACTAATTTATTTGTCATATCAGAGGATGGAGCACCTTCTGTGCAGAGTCTGCATGTCCTCCCTGCAATCAAGTGACTTTAAAGACATGCAGGTAGGTGCGTGTGTGTGTGTGAGTGTGTCTTCTTTGAAGGTTGGGCACCGGGCTGGCAACTCGACACCATAAAAATTCACTGACAATCATTAGTGGACTGGAGTTCCACTGTGGTGACCCCTAACCTGGGTAAAGCCGAAAGACAGAAAGACATCACAGGCATTCATCCATTCTATTTCTCCTTTTCCCCTTATTTTCATTTTTTATCACTCTACTTAAAATACTCTGGCCTGCTTTTTTCTACTCCTCCTTAACAATCTCTGTAGCTCTAATATCTTGCTGGCTGTTTTTCCCGTTAATCTTTCCCTCTCTAATTTCTTTCCTTTGTCTTTCTCAAATCCATTTAATCCAACTCCTCTAGACCTAGACTTTTCACTCCTTATCTACTCTCAACTCCAGTCTGTTTATTACCCAACTGCTGCTATCTTTGTCTATAATGTACTGAACAGCAACTGCTATACCTATTGGGATCTGATACAGCTATGAAACTGTATATGAATGTGACTGATTTTTGAAGTTAATATACCACGAATCTTTATATCTAATTGTGACTAATTATTAACACAATATATTGTAAGTTTTTAAGAATAACTCCTACATGACTTCTGTTTGCTTGTAAGCTTATTTTGTATTGTTACATTACTCTGCTAGAAAATTTTTTAAACACCTTTATTAAATTATCATTTAAGACACAAGCATACACACACACACACACACACACACACACACACACACACACACACACACACACACACACACACACACACACACACACACACATTAACAGAAATTAAAACAAGCCCTCATATTTTTTCATGCATTACATACTGCATCTATGTTTTCTTTTATTATAATAACTGTGATTCATGACAATGTTCCATAAATTGACCAATTCCTACCTTCCTTTAAACATTTATCCTCCTCCTCCTCCTCCTCCTGAACATTATTCTGCATGTATTGTTCCCACAAATTCCATTTATTTCTATGTAATTTATTTGTTCCTCCCCTTTTGTAACAATCTCACTTCTAGTTCTTTATTCTCTTTAACAATATTCAGTACTTTAATTACAGTTAGTTTAGATTTTGATTTTTAGGAGCTAGTAATTGCTTTTTTTAGACGCCAGTAGCATTAAACGTAATAAGGCATTACTATGTCTAGGCAATACAGATTCTGGGTCACAGCTCAAAAGAATCATTTCCTTAATCATAGCTATTTTCTCCCCCAATATTTCTGACAGTGTAGTTTTTACTATAGTTTTATAATCTGCCAACTCATTACACTCACCGCCCCCCATATAAACTGTTCTCAGTTAGCTCTCTCATTACACCATACCTGTGGCATTTGCTATCTACCTGAGTAAAACATCTTTGAATTCTGCTGGGGTTATAAAAATATCTATACAAACACTTTCAAGCAAAAATCCTAAACCTTCTGAGCTTAATTGCATAATTAGGATCCTTACATATGTTCTTCCAATGTTCCTTTGTAAGTTGCTTTCCCAGTCTCTTTTCACAATCTTTTCTACCCTTCCCTGATTGACATTTTTAGTTATCATGCAGTATTTAATATGCTCTTTTAAGTATCTTTTTTAACAGCAGCTTCAGTTCTACAATCGGTTAAAAAGTGCATCAGAGCTAGTCTTTTGTTTAAGATTCCCCTATCCCTTTCCCCTTGCCTATACTCTTATCAGTCTCTGGGAAGGAAGGCAGGCTCTAACCTGCTGTCCAAACTTCTGCTTGGCCTCATCCCACTGTATTACCTTTCTCTCTCTAATTCTTTGCTCTCAATATCTTGGTTCCTTTGCCAGTTTTCTGCAGTAACCCCCCCCCCCATTCCTGTTATCTGTGCCACTACTAGCAGTCAACCCTATTGGCAAAATCTCCTTTCTCCATTGTGGTGTTGACTTAGTTCATAGAATACTTTCTACAGATTTATGAATATAATATTCTGCATGGTCACTGTTATTCTCCTTAAGGATCTGCATTTAAAATCCTGCATTATCCTTATTTCTTGAACTCTGCCCCCACTTTATCATCACCCCTTTCCACTTAGATTCATAATCTTCTGCTTGTGTTATGCATATGAAGCTTAAATTTGTAGCAATAAAAATATCCATACAAATCCATTCTTTGGGGAGGATCAGCATATCCCACTTAACTCTTGCTGTCTTACCCTCCCAAATAAATTCCTTCAACTCTTTATTAGTTATTGACCATAACTTCTCTGATTGATAAAATATGCTTAACCTTTATGTAAAATGAAAGGGACTAAAAACATTTTCACTGCTTGTATCTTGCTATCAATATTTATAAACAAGGGCTTCCAGTTCATCACTTTATGTATTATCTTTGTTTAGTCTTTTCCCACATATCCTTAGCTGCTGTAATAAAATCATTTTTTAATCCAAACAACTAAATACTTTGTCTTATTATGTCTCCATAAATACAGTATTGCTGAACTAATTCATGTGTGGGTACATAATTTACTACTGTAGCCTTTGTTTTATCTTCTTTAATTTCATATCTCAAAAAGACTTTAAACTATCTCAAAATGTTCCACAGCACTAAAATGTCCTCTTTTGGATTTATCAATTACAAAATAATATACTCTTCAAATAAATCCAACTTTTCTTGATTACCATACCAATAATATCCTTAAATTTCTGGGTCTCTTATTTTCTTTGCCAATGGTTCTAAATAGAAAGCAAATAAAGTGAAAGGAGGACATCCCTGTCTGGTTTGTCTGTTCAAACACAACTTATCAGAGAGGAACTCTTCCATCTTAATTCCTATCTCTAATCCTTCATATATCTGTCTAATTAACTGTTATTGTACCAGGGAATGAAAATGCTTCCATTGCTGCAATCATAAAATCACATCTTACTCATTTGAATGATTTCTCTGCATCAAGACCCATTAACAGCTGTATTTTCTTACATTCGGTATCCCTCTGGATTATCGTCTCTGTTCTATTAATGTCAAATATTTGCCTTCAATCCACAAAACCATATTGATCTATATATATATCAGTTTTAGCAATGCCTTTGCTATTCTGTAAGTATAGGCATAAACTCTTTTTATAATCATAGTTTAAAATTGAAATGGGTCTATACAGAGCTGGGGGGTTTATCCTCTTCAGGCAATCCAGCTACCACTGCCTTCTTCCAAGATGCTGGTGCTTTCCATTCTTTTAAAATACTATTAAAACCTTCCACGTCTTTATCATTTCTTCCCTCCTAATGTCCATATTTCCAGAGAAATATTACCTCTTCCTGGAGGCTTCTCTGTTGATTGATTATGCCTCACTATTTTTATCTCATGTCTTCTTCTCTTAAGTATTAGTTGTTGAGCTTCATCTTCATCTATAACAGTGGCATAATTAAGCCTTCCATAAATATTTCCATTTGTGTTTTTCCTTGGTTTTGACATTCCCCTACTTTATATACATATTTATAAAATGTCCAAAATATCTGTAACACCTCCATAGGATCTCTGGTTATTTACTTATTTAATTATTTATTTGTCACTGGCTCCCTACGTTTGGTGATAACCCATTCTATTTTCTGCTGCCTAAGTTGTTGTATTAAAGGTTTTAGTGCTCTGGAGTTTTTATCAAAAACAGTTGCTTAACAGCAATCTTTCTAATCTTGTGCATATTATCTAAATGCTCACTTATTTTCCTTTAGCATTATGCAGTTGCTTCTCTGTTTATTCTGTGAGATTCCTCATATTCTGCAATATGATAATCTTTGTCATGTTATTTCTGTGTTTTATTTCTATCCTGTTTTTGAACTCCATTTTCAATTTATCCCACAAGCTTTCCCTTCTGAAGAAACTTCTTTCTTCCATAATTACTACTCCAAACACTCCTTTATGCCTCTCCTAAATTTGTTAATTTACAAGCAACCCAGTCAAGCTTTCTAGAACACAGACTCAAAACGTCATATAAAATCAATCATTGTATAGCTGTCAAGCAGCTTCACTGGAAAGAACTATTTTGCTGCCTAACATTGCCCAAACAAACCATCAGCTACAGCCTTATCCACAAATAAGAAAACTGCCCTTGCTTAAATCATTTCCTTCAGTCCTATCTGCCCAGTAGGTTTCAATGCTCACATGACAAATTTCTACTGGCAATATCTAAGTCTTATAACAGCCAGAGGTTCCCTGTATTTTTCCTATGTAGCTAGAATGTAAAACTCCATCCCAGGGGCTGTACTTGGCTAGGCTTGTAGGGCTATTAGCCTAGTAGCCTCCTATGTTCCTATGAATGATACCGAGGCAACCAGTTAACAGCAAATCTTTCATAATTCACCAAAAAATACATCCAATGGATTCAGGGACATGTTCCTGCTCCAAAGCAGGATATATGCTAAGCTCACTCTAACTCCTATATTTTCTTCATAAGAATCAGTGCTGCAGTCGCCTAAGCTATATGGTGCATTTCTTGTACAGGATGCAACAACTGACCAACTTCCAAAGCTTTTAGGGCACCTTCTACATGCCCAAACCATTAGTCAACTCAAGCTGACTGAAAGGTTTGGATGCCAAGCGCTTCAGAGCTTTTCTGCCATCAAAGAGAACACTCCTGTGTGAGCCTTCATTAATGGCAGATAAGTTCCATTTGGGAAAAAAACTTCCAATTTATTTTTTATGACAGAAGGCATTGTTGGGAGCTTTACTTTTTTAATTTAATTTTAAAAATATTAAAAATGACTTTAAACTCTTATTTTTCTGTGGTAAAAGTTATCCTTTTTACTTTTGGGGAGTGGACTAAGTGTATAAACTGCTTTTTACTATGGTTCAATAGGGAATAAGTTACTTTTTTACAACTTACCTGTTTTACAGACTGTTGCTGTCATGCTTCCCTGGGAATCAGGCACTTTTTTAGGTTAACCATGGAACAACTTACCTGTTCCTTGGTTGTACCTTCCTCCAGTCATAAAAAGAAAAAAATTGCTAAGCAGACTTTGCCACCACATCAGGTTGATAAAATGCTTCATCAACAGGTGAGTGACTCTGTTGTGGCCAAAGTGGGTTCCACAGGTCACTCATCTGTTTTCTTGATCCCACTGGTGTAGTCCCTACAGCTGTCAATGACTGGGGATGAGACACATCCTCTGCAGCTGCTGTAGTGCCCTTGCCAGACAAGGGAGAACCACTTTTTGGTCCTGGAAGAGGGAGCATGGAATACCACTCTGCTTAACCAGAAAGCTCTGCACATCCTTGGGAAGGTTTCCACTGACAAAAATTCAAAATTTCCTGTCAAAAAGAAGCAAAAAACGTAAAACACATGTCTTCTTTTGTCTCAGTTACCCTGGATAAGAGTAATGTAGTAGGCTTTGCTCAAGGTTTAGTGCAGGCTCTTGACTCTTCCTGCATGGCTGTTTCTTGTAAAAGCAAAGATATACTTCATTTTCTGAAGAGATTCAAGAGTTTGAAACTCATAATGATTCTGAAAGCACAGATTATGTGTTATCTCGACAGAAATCAGATTCTGAGGAGAGTGTGGCTTCAGACAGTAATTTTGTAGAATTATCCTACTCTGAAACTGTTTCTAGAATGAATAATTTTTCAGTAAGAAAGCAGTTGTGTTTATCCGTTCCTCAGGAACAATTATAATTTGTTAGAACTGGAATTTCCAGAATCTTCTCTTTTTCTCCTGTTTTGTCTGCTTTGGAGGATGTTTTTATCTCAGCTTTAAATTTCCTTGACATCCAACCTTCTGCCTCCAAGAAAGGAAAGACTTTATAAACTGCCTCCATCTTTTAAGTTTTTATACACTTATGCCAGCTCTGACCCAGCAGCTATTGCTTTAGTGAATCCACTCACTGATAAACATATGGTTAAAGAAATCCCTCTCCTTCTGACAAGGAAGGGAAAGCTTTTGATAAATATAGGAAATACTTTTTTTAGAATTCTTAACTGTCATGCTCATATGTTGACAGTTCTGCTTGCCTGTTATGAGAATATGAGGAATATTTTGGTATCTGTTTCCCCTTGTGAGGAGAAATCTGCTTTGTGCAACTTAGTGTCTTCTGTGTCTCAAGTGACAACACCCTGTTTGAAATATGCTTATGATTTTGCTGTTGCCACTGGAACTGGTATGAGTATTTTTATGCGGCTGCATTCTGAAATCTTCCCAAAAGATGAGAAAAATGAGATTTTGAATTCTCCATTTGACAGAGAACTATTTTTGGGTGGTCTGCCTCAGAGGTCACAAAAAAAGTTTGATGAGGGGGAAAGCTGATTTAAGGCATGTCTCAGATTTTTTATCCCTCCTTCTCTAAGTTAGCTAAATGATTCAGTGCTCCCTCCACAGCTTTCTTTAAAAAGAAAAATAATCAGCAAGCTGCTGGAAAGCAAATGATACCCCTTATTCAAAAAAGGAATTAGGAATCCCCAGAGCAAAGGACATCCTAATACATCCGAATGACTGTATGAAGATTTCCAACCCCCTTTCCAAACTGGCAGTCCTTTTAATCCTTCCAGAAAGTCTGAACCTCCATTTGTATCTTTGGCAACAGCAACAGTTTGTTTCAGACTGATAGGTTCTGAAATTAATACATCTAGGTTACAGATAGCAATGGTAGCCTCACCATCCCTTTTGGTGGATTCCTCCTCACCTACCAGACCAGACTCTTCTTTTCTGTCCTGCCATTCAGCATATATCAGAGACCAGATGGCTTAGTGGTTAAGGTCTTTGCCTCCCATGCACAAGCTACAAGGTTTGATCCTGACCTCCGATCAATGCCTGTTTGGAGTTTGCATGTTCTTCCTGTGTCTCCATGGGGTTTCTCCTATGTCCAAAAAACATGCTGAGTGTTTCCATCTCAAACTCACCAATGACTGGAGCTGTGGGCAGCAGCACAGACTTTACACGGTGCCCTATTAGGGGAAGACTTGTACAGACTAACCACTTTGGGCATCTACTGTGGTGCGCAGTATCCTCAACATAGGACAACACGGATCACAGACTGTGTGCTGTGGCAGAGCTAGCCACTCAATGGTGAAAAATATGGCTCTAGGTGATTCAGTCTTGTTGACTAATGTTGCCAAAAATGGGCATGGGTAGTTACCGGTTATAAGTGGGTTGAGGATCTGGCCTATTCTGACCCACGCCATGGACCCTTGCTAATGGTGGGAGGGGCATATGTGCCCCTATTTGTCAGTGTGTGCCCGCCATAAAGCCCAGTAGCCCTGGGTCAATAAGCTACTAGCTGGCTGGTGTCTAGTTGCCCAGCCTGGGTTACCTGGGATAGCTCTGTTGAGCGAAAGGTGGACTTAAAACCAACCAACCTGCCAGACATGAACTGAGAATTCCTACGCTTAATGTAGATTCACTAACAGGATGCAGCTTGGAAGTGAATGACATGATGATATGGAGGAGGCTAAACATCCTATGTATCCAAGAGATGATGGAAGGGCAGTGCAGCAAAGCCACTTGGCTTGGGATCCAGAGTCTACTACTCAGGTGGAGGGCAGGCTAGAAATGGTGTAGGAATTGTGGTGAGAGAGAGGCATCAGAAGGCAGTAAGGGATATCATCAGAATTAATGACAGATATGTGGCAGTCAGACTCCAGTTTAATGATAGGGCAGTATTCATAATCTTAGCCTATGCCCCACAGCAGGGTTGTGATAGTGAGGAAAAGAGTGCAATCAGACAGCAGTTGCAGGACCTACTAGATAAAGCAGAACAACATGAAGTGGTGTTGATAATGAGTGACTTGAATGCACATATCGGGACAGACAGAACAGGATATGAGGACTGCCTTGGTCCACATGGGTGGGGCAGCAGGAATAAAGAAGGAGAAGCCATTCTAGATGTCTGTTTGGCAAATGGCTTGATAGCAGTCAACACATGGTTCAGAAAGAGAGACTGTCACAAGATCACATACAAGAGTAGTCAACATGCAACTCAGGTAGACTTCCTCTTAGTAAGGGAAAGGTAATGGGGTAGAATCCATGATTGCAAAGTCATCCCCAGTGAAAGAGTCGGCCCACAGCATAAACCACTTGTTGTCACAATCAGCTGCAAGTAGTAGTCAGAGAAGGCTCTAAGATCAACAGAGACCAGGCTGAAGACCTGAAAGTTGACTGGAGAGAAAGTACAACAGTTCAAGGAATTGCTCAGGGCTCTAGCACCCCAAGAAGAGGAGGAAATAGGTGGAGTTGAAGAAGAAGAATAGCAGCGCCTAAAAATAGCATGTGTTAGGACTACAGAAAAGATAAGTGGCTGAGCCAGGTATGGAAATAAGGTACATAAGGAAAGCTGATGGTGGAATGCAGAAGTCCAGGAAGTCATTAAAAGAAAGAAGGAGTGCAGGAAGAAGTGGGAGATAGAAAAGACTGACCAGGCTAGGAAGAACTACTGGTTGGCTAACAATGAAGCTAAGAAAGAAGTTGCAATAGCAAAGAATAGGGCATCAGAGGCACTGTACCAACCTCTGGAAAGTGACTCAGTAAGGGGCACAAAGAAACGATATCAGGTTACAAGGCGAAGACAGAAAGATAAAGATAGTCAGACACCCTTCATAAGGGATGTCAGCAACAACATGCTCACCAGTCCAGAGGACATGAAAGGCAGATGGAAGGAGTATTTCCAGCAGCTTCTGAATGAAGAAAACCCCACAGAAGCTGTACTGCCCCAGAAACAGCCTATGATGACAGAAGAAGAGGAGCCTACCCTAGAAGAAGTAAGGACAGCACTAAGGAAGATGAAGTCAGGGAAAGCAGCAGGCTCAGATGAGGTCACAGCAGATGTGATAAAGATGATGGATGAGATACGGGAGATATGGCTCCTGAGGCTACTAATAGCAGTGTGGAAAGAAAGGCATATCCCAGATGACTAGCGAATAAGCATACTCTTGCCAATGTACAAGAACAAAGGGGACATCCACAACTGTGGGCAATACAGAAGCATCAAACTTCTATCACACTGCATGAAAGTTCTGGAGAGGGTGATTGATAAATGGATACACAGAGTAGTAGAATGTAAGATGGGAGATGAGCAGTTTGGATTCAGATCAGGATGCAGCACAATTGACTCAGTGTTTGCATTGAGCTAGATACTTGAGAAAAAGCTAGAGATGAGGAGAGAGTCCAACTGGGCATTCCTAGACTTGCAGAAAGCATATGACAAGGTCCCAAGAAAGCTGATCTGGGCAGTACTGTGGTGATTTGAAGTCCCAGAAACATTGGTAGAATTAGTGAAGGCTATGTACAAGGACTCAAGTACAAACAGTGTTCGGCCTCACAGAGAGGTTCCCAGTGGGAGTGGGTGTACATCAGGGTTCAGCTCTGAGCCCACTGCTGTTCATTCTGGTGATGGACTACATTAGCAAACAGGTTGGAGGGGACAGATCAACAAAGCTGCTGCATGCAGACGATGTTGCAGTACAGGCAGACGCTGAGCTAGAACTTCAGCAAAGGATAGGAGAAAGGAATGCAAATCTGAAGGCACATGGAATGAAACTAAGCACAGATAAGACGGTAGTAATGGCAGCAAATTTGGGAAATCAGAAGAAGCTGAGAATAGAGATAGAAGGGAAATAGTGGAACAGGTAAACAGCTTCAAGTATCTGGGAGGATTAGTCGAGGAGAAGGGTAGTCTGAATGAAGAGGTCAAAGCTAAAATCAGAGGGGCTGCAGCCAACTGGCGTAAAGTATCAGGTGTAGTCTATGACAGAAGAATGCCAAAGAAGCTGAACCGTAAGGTGTACAAGACAGTGGCGTGACCAGTACTACTGTATGGTACAGAAACCTGGGCAGTAAAGGCAGAACAGTTGAAGAACTAGAGGTGATGGAAATGAAGTGCCTGAGAAAGGTGGTAGGATGCACACTGTGGGACAGATAAAGAAATGAGGACACAACAGCAGAAGCCAAAGTAGCTCCAGTTGCAGAAAAGATCAAAGAGAACAGATTACGGTGGTTTGGGCATGTGTAGAAAAGCAGAAGACAATCTGGTGAGGAAGATTTGGGACAGACAGGAAGAAAGTAAGAGGAAGCGAGGACGTCCAGCAAAGAGGTGGATGGATCATGTGAAAGAAGATCTGCGACAGTCGGGCATGAGTGTTGAAGAAGACAGGTGTGGCACTGACTTTAGATAGTTAGAGACAGTTAACATGATACCCTGACCCCATGTAGGAAAATGGGGAAAAGGGGGATGATGATGATGATGATGATTCAGCATATGTTTGCTCGGGGGGGGTGATAGAAGCTGAGCCTTTTCCTCATTTACGGG
Organism: Protopterus annectens; assembly: GCF_019279795.1. Lineage (NCBI taxonomy): Eukaryota > Metazoa > Chordata > Ceratodontiformes > Protopteridae > Protopterus > Protopterus annectens. The sequence goes on along the minus strand of NC_056732.1, from coordinate 302,847,345 downwards.
AAGGGTTTTATTCTAGGATGTTCCTGGTGCCAAAGAGAGAAGATTCTTGGAGACCATTTCTGGATATTTCGTTTCTGAATAAGTTTGTGAGAGTTCCCAGTTTTAAAATGCTGTCTCTTCACAACTTATTACTTCATATTCCACATTTGAGTTTTGTAGTGACCTTAGATTTACAAGAAGTACATCACCTATCAACCCAGATTTTAGATGTTGCTTAATGTGCTCTTGAATCACATTATCAATTCACTGCATTACCCTTTTCACAACAAGCTTAACCACAAACCTCAAACCATTTGGGTTCTGAGTATAATTGGGGTCTCTACGGGGGGGGGGTCACTTTTGTAGGGATGTAAGTAAGGATTTTTATGGGATGGTCTAGCTACTGCTTCAGTGGTATTCACAAAGTGTCTGGCTCCTGTGATAGTTCTGCAGGCTGCAAGGCATTAGCATTTTTCCATATTTAGACAACTTGCTTATAGTTGCAGAGTCTTTTTCTAAGTGTCAGGAACCTCCCAGATGGGTAAGGGTTCTCTGACCCAGACAGAGATTTCAAAAGAAGTTACAGAATTCTTGCCTGATTCATCACAGAATTCTTTCAGTAAGGGAATTCCTCAGGTTTCGGATTTTGGGTCTCATGGCATCCATGATACCATGATACCATTTGCAAGACTCCAGTTGAGAAAAATTCATTGGCAGTTGAAATCTCTTTGATCCTAGTATCAATATCACCTTGCATTTCAAATTCCAGTTTTGGGATTTGTGGAAAGGGAGACTGTGTGGTGGAGACATGAAATTTCTCAAAATCCAGGTTGTCCCATTCTCACTACTCCAGTGCAATCAGTCACAACAGGTGCTTCAAATTTGTTTGGGGAGCAGTGTCTATGCAGGTAAAAGTTTTGATGTGATATTGTTAGTCTCGTCTTTATTCTCATGTATGGGTCAGATCCAATCCCTCGGATCCATCTCGGCCTTATGCAAAAGCTCGTGGCCTTCAACCAAGCTCTCAGACATGCTTCCTTTCCCAGAATTCACCTCTCCATTACCTCAGATCTTGTTTGTGGCTTTGCGAAAGATGTAGTCATTCACGGAGCTCCAGGCTAAGTTTATAATTTTTTTTTATTATTTATACTTTCATATACCTTTGACTCTTTACCCTACTTCTTTCATTACTCCTTTAGGAAACCCTCCTGTTCTTTATACTGAATTTTTATCAGTAAGTAGAAAGAACATCGTTCTTTTTTTCTTCCCTCCAGCCCCTCCTGTAAATCTAATGTCCGTTTTTTAATACGACTTTCTTTTAAACACTTACTGTTTTTCTTATGTATCTATATATATATATATATATATATATATATATATATATATATATATATATATATATATATATATATATATATATATATATATGTATACATATATATATATAGCTTCACTTTATAATATCGAAATCCTGAAATATAGAATTTCAGAATCTAGAGATTATGAAGTCGAAAGCCATAATAGCAAAACCCTCAGAAGTGTGAAATTCAAAATCTCGAAGATGTAATGGGATCCTATCTCGCCTACATTCATAACTGATTGGTTCGGAGCCGATCCATCGGCTCCAACTCGGCCAACTAGTATACTAGAACGAAGTCTCTTATTGGCTGGGCTACCCTCTATCCCAGGATGCACCACACCTGCTTCCCCAGATCTCGTTTGCCGCTTTATCAAGCTAGACGTGGTCTCGACTTGGCTGGAGCTAAGTGTATTTTCTTCTTTTTTCTGGTCTTTTGACCTGGGGTTTCCTCATAAATTCAATCAACAGCTGTTTTAACAGCTATTCTTAAGTTTGTGTATTGTTATTGGCATTTTTGTATCTGTTGGTACTTCGGGCAAGGCCCGTTTAAGTTAGAGGGCCTTTGCCCTTCTTAGTGGAGTGAGTGTGTTGTTTATTTTTATTCCTTTTCTTCTCCAGGTAAAGCCCATTTAAGTTAGAGGGCTTTTGCCCGTTGTTGTGTTCCCTTTGTTGTTGTTCTTCTCCTTGTGAGGTAAATCTTGTGTTCAGAGGGCTCGCGCCCTATTCTCGCGCTTTAAAGTTGGTGAAGTACTGTTTTTTGTGTGGCAATTAGTTTGTTGGTGAAAATGTCTAAAGAGCAGAAATCTGGTTTTAAAAAGTGCACTAAGTGCAATTATAAAATGTCTATCACGGATAGTCTTGCCATCTGCGTTTATTGTTTAGGGCCAAAGCATTTGCAAGAGACATGTAGTGTTTGCCATGCTAGGGTTCTTCAAGAACGAAAAAATAAATTAATCCTGAAGGGCCTTATTAAGCCCTCCTTTGAGGAAGCTTTGGCTTCACCTTCTGCTACTGCTTCTAAAAAGAAAAGGTCGTCGGCTCCGACCAGTCCGTCGGAGCCGACTACTAAGAAGCATAGGCCGACCTCTTCTTCCTTGGCTCCACTGACTTCAGAGCCGAGGGTCGAAGGGTCTGCCTCGATGCCTCTTTCCTCGGCTCCATTAGTTTCGGAGCCGCAGGTTGGAGCATCGAGAGGCGAATCACCTCCCTCGGTTCCATTGGTCTCGGAGCCGATGGAGGTGTGCAGCTCAGACTCTTCCCCCTTGGCTCTGAAAGCTCCTTCGGCGCAGATCCTTATTCATACTGTGTCGGATCCGGCGCCGATAGTGTTGGAGCCCTTTCGGAGCCAGTCCCCTACCTTGTCTGAGCTGAGAGAGAAGTCGTCACGGCCCCCTTCTATTTCCTCTAGATCCTTCAAATTATCTGATTCGGATTTGGATAGAGTTATTCAGAGGCTTTTCCAGTCTCCGGTTTTCGCAAAAATGGTCTCGGCTCCAGCCCATTCGGCCCCGGAGCCAATCCCCCCCTCGAAGCATTCGATTCCTCCTCCAACTCCCTCGGAGCCGTTGGAGTCGGTGATGGTGGAGCAAGGCGGAGCCGTACAGTCGGAACCGAGACCCCTTCGGAGTTTATCGGTTCCGACCATTGTTCCTACCCTGTCCTCGGGTTCGGAGTTCGGTGCAGGACTTCCTCAGCCGGGGCCGAGGGGAACATCTTGGAGCTAGGTGCCTCGGTGCCTAGTCTTCCCCTTGGAGCATCGGCTGCGGGGATCCCTAGTGCCGTCGTGGTCTCTCGGCCAGTGACCTCCATGGAGTCTGGAGGTCCTGCCTTTGAGGCCATGAGGAGCACGCTGGCCATGTCCTTGCCAGCTCAGCAGGTTTCCATCTCACCGTCCCTAGACCTAGAGACTGGTGCTTCTGGCGTACTGCAGTCCCATGACAGTGGGGTCCCAGGGCCTGAGGATACCCCTGTGGGGGGTTCCCTTCTTCCGGGGGGTCCGTCCGAAACCGCTTCGGATGAGCCTCCACGGAAGAAATTGTGCAAGAGGAAGCACGTGGACTCCCAAGATGAGTCTGTCACATCTGACACTGACCTCGATGATGCGGAGGGGTCCCCAAAATCATCTTCGGATGATGTCTCTTTCTCGGATATCCTTGAGATTCTGAGACAGAGAGGAGATTGGCAGGCCAAAACCCCTTCCGCTGAGGAGTCAGTCTTCCTCAAGGCCTTCGGGGCCCAGCCCTCCGCCTCCTGGGTGTCTCCGCCCTTTGATGAGTTACTTGATTTAATTTCTCGAAGGGCTTGGGAGCACCCTGACTCTGTGGAACCGGTGCTTGCAAGACCCAACAAATTCCTGTCAGCTCCCCCTCAAAAGGAATCTTTAACGAAAGGAGTTCGTGTAGATGCGATGGTGGTGGCATCTGCCACACAGCAGGATGTGGCAGAGGCTTCAACGTCTATCCACCCTCCTATAAGGATTCCAGGAGCATGGATAGGTACGGGAAGCATACCCTTTCTTCAGCGGCCTTTACCTTATGGTCGCTGAATTACCTGTGTCATTTTACTAGGCTCCAAAGGGACCTCCTTAAAGAGTTAGGTGAGTCCCTCACAGGTAATCTACCTGAGGCGTTAGCCCACACTGTTGGCGCCCAGATGACTACCTTATCATCCATTGTGAACTCGTCCATGAGGCTCATCTCGTATGTGGCCGAGGGGGCGAGTAGAGCAGCGGGAACAGGCGTGGCCCTTAGGAGACACGCCTGGTTACGCTTGTGTTCCTTTGCGGAGGCTTTCAAGTCTTCCTTCGCCGACACCCCTTTTGATGGGTCCTCTTTGTTTGGACCCAAGGTGAAGGACACACTGACCCGGTGCGAGCAGGAGGGCAAGACCTTGACTGCCGTTGGGGCCCATTTTTCCACTCCCTCTAGGCCTTACCCAAAGGCCCAGAGAGGAGGGAAAATGTGGTTCAGGAAAACTCAGAGGTCTTTCCCTACTCCACCCAGTGATCCCCCCTCTAGAGGCAGGGGGGGGGGAATTCAGGAAGATGCCGTCCAAGAGGTGGCAGAGGCCCCCATAACTCTGGAGACCGCGGTTCCTTTTGTGGTTCCTCCTATGCTCACCGTCCCTGAGTTGGTGCCCGACTGTGCAGCTCCGGAGCCAGTCGGGGGTCGTTTTGTGGAACACCCACAGGCTTGGGAAGCTATTACCAGTGACCAGTGGGTGCTCCGGATTATTACCGGAGACTATCTCATTCCCTTCATCAAGCCCCCCCTTCCCTTCAGGGAAATCCCGGACGTGCCACCCAGTCAGCGGGATCAAGCAGCAATAGAGGTTTCAAAGCTGCTAGAAAAAGGAGTCATCCAGCCTGTCCCCGCCAACCAGATCGGATCAGGAACTTACTCAAGACTATTTTTGGTGCCAAAAAAGACAGGGGACTTCAGGCCCATTTTGGACCTCAGTTCATTGAATCGCTTTGTGAAAAAGTCCAAATTCCGAATGGTCAGTCTTCAGTCCAATCTCCCACTATTGGAGAAGGATGTCTGGATGTGCTCCATAGATCTCAAGGATGCTTACTATCACATTCTGATAAGTCAAGAGTCCAGGAGTCATTTACGCTTCCGCCTGGGAGACAGTCATTTCCAGTTTCGAGCACTGCCCTTTGGTCTCACCACAGCCCCCAGGGTGTTCACCAAGTGTCTGGCAGTGGTGACTGCTCACCTGAGAAGTCTAGGATTCCAAGTGTTTCCATATCTAGACGACTGGCTCCTTACTGCCACCTACAAGCATCTACTAATTCAGTCGCTCATGGCCACAGTCAGCTTGGGCCGTTTCCTAGGAATCACTTTCAACTGGGAAAAATCTGTGCTACAGCCATCTCAGCGTATTACCTTTATAGGCACAGAGTTAGACACAAGAAGGATGCGCGCCTTCTTACCGGCAGAAAGGATTCAGGTTTTGCAGAATCAAGTTCGATCCTGCCTCCCCCTATCAAGAGCTCTGGCCAATCTGATTCTGCAGGTATTGGGGTCGATGGCATCAACTATTCTCCTAGTCCCCTTAGCCAGACTGCACATGCGAGTGCTGCAATGGCTACTTTCGGTTCAATGGTCCTATCAGGAACTTCCCTTGAACCACTTGGTTATGATTACGGAAAGTTGCCGTCGAGATCTGCGTTGGTGGCTCCTCCGATCCAATCTCGACCAGGGGCGACCTTTTATCCTTCATTCCCCCGTTGCCACTGTGACCACGGACGCCTCCCAGGTAGGGTGGGGGGGTCATTATCTGGACAGGTCTGTCCAAGGCACATGGCAACCCCAGGAAGCGCATTTACACATCAATATCCTGGAAATGAGAGCGGTGCTACTGGTACTACAAGCTCTCCATCACGCTCTCCCGCAAGGTCTGATTGCTATCCTATCTGACAACATGTCGGTAGTTTGGTATATAAACAAGCAAGGCGGGACCAGGTCGTACCCACTGTGCAGAGAAGCCATGAGACTTTGGCAATGGGCGGTAGCTACCAACCACTTCCTAATGGCAACGCACATCCCGGGGAAATCCAATGTGATTGCGGACAGACTAAGCAGGACTATCCTGTTACCCCACGAGTGGTCCCTCAACCAAAGAGTGGCTGCGAAAATCTTCGCCAAATGGGGTCTCCCTTGCTGTGATTTGTTTGCCAGCCCCCACAATGCGAAGTGCAGAGATTTCTTCACTCTGACTCCCTCTCAGGGACAGATTCCCAGGGACGCTCTAACCCACATTTGGCCCCCCGGTCTCCTTTATGCCTTCCCTCTGGTTCCCCTCCTGCCGAGGGTGATACAGAAGGCAATTTACCTGGAGAGCGACATGATTTTGATTGCCCCGCACTGGCCTCGTCAGGTTTGGTTCCCCTTCCTTCGGAGGTATGCGGTGGAAGGTCCATGGTTTCTGGACCCGGTGCCAGACCTGTTGACTCATCAGTCAGGACAGTCTCACCCATCTCTCAGGTCCTTGAGGTTGGCTGCTTGGTTACTCCACTTCCATCCTTAGTCAGGGACAGTTCCCTCTCTCCGGAGGTTATCCACATTTTGTCCTCTTCTCACAAACCTTCCACTATCAAACTGTATTCCAGCAAATGGAAGAGGTTTGCCCTTTGGGCACAGCGATGAGGTATAGACCCTCTTACTGCCCCAGTACCGGAGGTCTTAAATTTCCTGGCCTCTCTTTTTCAGTTGGGCTCTTCAGTTTCCATGATTAAGGTTCAGCTAGCGGCCATCTCTAATTTTCATGTTTCTTTTGAACCTTCATTAATGGCAAACAAGCTTTGCAAGGCTTTCCTTAAAGGAGCGTGGCTCCTTAGGCCCCCGATATCTCATCTTGTCCCCCCTTGGGACCTAAATATGGTCCTGGCTGCCTTAACTGCCTGCCCCTTTGAACCAGCAGCTACCTGTGATATGAAATTCCTGTCTTGGAAGACCGCTTTTTTAGTGGCCATAACTTCGGCCAAGCGGGTTTCAGAGCTCCAGGCTCTTTGTTCTAATCCTCCTTATTTGATTTTTCACAAAGATAGAGTGTCCCTTAAATTAAATCCCTCTTTTTTACCAAAGGTAGCATCTTCTTTCTGCATTCAACAGTCCCTAGAGCTCCCTGTATTTTTTCCCAAATTCTCCAATAACGCAGAATATATCTTTCATCAGTTGGATGTCCATAGACAACTGCGTTTTTATTTAAACAGGACTACTCAGACGCGGAAGTCAAATCAACTGTTTGTGTCCTTTGCAGCAAACAGGTTGGGTCAACCAGTGGCTAAAACCTCCATAGCCAAATGGATTAAAGATTGCATCTGCTTCATTTATTCGCAGGCTGACAAAGAGCTTCCCTTTCCAGTCAGGGCACATTCTACCAGGGCAATGGCTACTTCTGTAGCATTCCACTCCAAATTATCAATAGATGATATTTGTGCTGCGGCTACCTGGACTTTTCCGCACACTTTCATTTCTCATTACAAAATAGATGTGGCTTCTCGAGGCAGGGCTTCCTTTGGTTCCACAGTTCTCAGGAGTGTTTTCCAATGAGCCACCCGGGATTTAGGTGCTAGGGACGCTGTCCCATCAGTTATGAATGTAGGCGAGATAGGATCCCATTACATCTTTTAGTTATGTACTTACCATAACTTCGGATGTATGGGATCCATCTCGCCTACATTCATTAGTACCCACCCTCCTTCCCCCCTTCCATTCGGATTTAGAGGAAATGTTGGTCCATTTGGAGATCTTCTTTTGAAGAACTTTAGTTGGTTGGAGTAACTGGTATTTTTCTGTGTTTGTATGTAAGTATGAAAGCGAACAAACAAGATCTGGGGAAGCAGGTGTGGTGCATCCTGGGATAGAGGGTAGCCCAGCCAATAAGAGACTTCGTTCTAGTATACTAGTTGGCCGAGTCGGAGCCGATGGATCGGCTCCGAACCCATCAGTTATGAATGTAGGCGAGATGGATCCCATACATCCGAAGTTATGGTAAGTACATAACTAAAAGTTTGGAGATGTTGGATTAGTGGCTCTGGTGTTGCTCTGAGTTAATAAATAGCTGGAGATTCAGATAAGTGTTTATGTTCTAAGGGTTTTGGGTAGGGGCTTTAGTGTGTGTCAGTGTGTTTACTGTGATGTGTGTGTGCAAGGGAAATGCAGCCTGTGTAGTGGTGTTTTCATGTGTTTGTCTGTGTAGTGCGACCTTGGAGTTAGTATATTTAAGTAGGGGAGGTGTGGGGGGTGCAGGGTGGATTGCCCCCCTGCTTGTATGTAAGGTAGGTTTGTGTGTTTGTGTGTGGGGAGGAAGGTGTATGTATGTGTATGTGTGTGGTGTATGGTTAGTATAAAAGTTGTGATTTTTGAATTTCGTGCTTCTGTGGTTTCGATGTTTTGGGAGTTTGACTTTATGATCTCGAGATTCTGAAATTCGATATTTCAGGATTTTGAGATTATAAAGTGAACCCATACATACACACACACACACACACACACATATATATATATATATATATATATATATATATATATATATGGGTTCACTACATATGACTGAAAGCTAATTTGACCGAAGCCCATTTGACTGAGACCATAATACTGAAAGTTCATTTTACCGAAAGCCCATATGACCGAAAATTCATTTGACAGAAAAACAGCACTGGCAGGAGTATGCCCATTTCCCCACTGTAGCGTGACCCTGGAGTGAGAATATTAAGTTGGGGTGGGGTGGGGGGGGCATAGCCCCCCACATAATTGCAGTTTATGTACTACTATATTCATGTGTATCCATTAAAAATACATGAAAACTTATAACATTAGTACAAGGTTGTTGCAAAATGTGGGGGACGTAGCCCCCCACACCCCCCCCAACTTAATATTCTCACTCCAGGGTCGCACTACAGTGGGGAAATGGGCATATACCTGCCAGTACTGTTTTTCGGTCAAATGAGTTTTCGGTCATATGGGCTTTTGGTAAAATGAACTTTCGGTATTATGGTCTCAGTCAAATGGGCTTCGGTCATATGAACTTTCGGTCATATGTAGTCAACCCATATATATAGATATATAGATATATATATATATATATATATATATATATATATATATATATATATATATTTTTTTTTTTTTTTTTTCTTTCCACAGTTAGATGCTTGGTGCTCTTGTTCTTGTTTGTTAGTTTTAGCAACCTCCTTACATTGATTAGTGTCGCTGTTGTTTTTTTTCCCCCCTTTTCTTGCTGATGATTAACTGAAAATGTGTCAAAAACCTTATAAACCCTTAGGGTTTAAAAGTGTGAGGAGTGTGGCATGAAAATGCCATTAAGTGATACACACACTCTGTGTGTGTATTGCTTAGGCTCTTTGCAATTGCAAGAATCTTGCAGCATTTGTCATGGCTTTGATCAACGTGCCATATTAGAAAGGAAGAATAAGCTAATGTTGAAGGGTTTATTGAACAGCTCTTTTTCCTGAAGCCATTTTGGGCTATGAGTCTACAACATCCTCTTCTTCTTCTTCTTCCTCAGCTATATCCAATAAACCGGGTCGATATTACTTGATTGAATGCTCAAATATTCAAACATGTAATAGTTGACCTGTAATAATCGAATTGCCACAATGTCGAACGGAAAATAAAAGAAATACCCACCCAAACAAACCATTTAAATGATCTACGCAGGGGGGCAAGCCCGCCTGCTCTCCCACATGAGAGGCTGCACCCCCCCCCACTCCTTGCTACTTAAATATACCAACTCCGAGATCGCACTACAGTGCAGACAATGGAAAACTTCCATTTCTGCACAGTACGGAGATCTACGTTGAACCATTCGGCATTGTGGAAGTTCGATTATTATGGGTCGACTATTACGTGTTCAAATATTTGACCATTCGATCACGTAATATAGACCCAATAAACCAAAAAAGACTCCTCCATTGGGTCTGAAAGTGTCATTGGAGCCAGCAGAAAAAGAAGACAAAACTCTGTGCTCCATTTATTCCTTTGGAGCAGAAGAGAGTCGGATTCGAAGGTTCCTCAGAGAGCTTAGTGCTTTCCGCTCTGACAACCCCTGCTCATATGGCGACTTGGATCTGAGACCAGTCTCCCTCAATTGAATCAGTTTCTTCTAGAGTACCTTCCCCAGTATTGGCTAAATCTAGGTCTCTGACCCTATATACCCAGTCTACTAGGAGCCTTTCAGATGATGATGTGGGTGGGTAGTACAGAAGTTATTAAGACACCAGTGATGGCCAAGTTGTTGTTCGATCTGAGCCCTACAGCTTCAGAGTTATCAAAGTCCACCCCAGTAGCTTCTTTTCCTCCTCCAATCCAACCTTTGAGTTTGGAGCTGGAAGTTTCTGATGTCCAGATTGTGTCTGTCAGATCAGAAACTTCCATTGTCATCTGCTTCAACATCTGCTCCGAGTTCCTCTGCTTTGTTGGAGTTGGTGGACTCTAGGAACCGTCGCTCTCTAGTCGGCCCCGAGGATAGGGGTATGACCTCTTTTTCTTCATATTGGACCATGCCTCTTGGAGTGTCGGCTCGGATGAGCTCCACTACTAAGTCAGCCTTAGACTTCTTGTCTTCGGGTCCAGAGGGGCCTCTAGTGACAACTACTTTTTTGTCGGTGATGTGGAGTTCCTCGGATCAGAGTCTGGGAGCCTCTGAGGCTATGAGGAGAGCTTTGACTGCTTCTCAGTCTCTGACACAGTCTTCTCAGGATCTTCCAACACCTTCCCTCCTGGTGTCTTTGTCCTCCGTTTTACCCCATCCACAGGGACAGGAGGGCCTCAAGCCTCAGGCCATTCCTTAGTGAACCCCCCTTCCAAAACTTCCCCAGATTATCCCACTGAGGAAGTCCCTCAGAAGAGGAGTTGTAAGAGGAAGCATCTACACTCCCCGGTGGAGTCTATTACTTCAGATACTGATCTGAAGGAAGCCAAAGGGTCCCCATGGTCACCGCTTGAAGATGTCTCATTTGGAGACATCTTGGAAATGCTTAAACAGAGAGGTGGCTGGCAGTTCTGTTCCCCTTCGGTGGAGGAATCGGTATACCTGAAGGCTTTCAGGTTCCACCCTTCCACCTCCTGGGTGACCTCTCCTTCAGATGAGGTTATTGACTTAATCTCTTGGAAGGCTTGGGAGACCCCAGATACCATAGATCCTATTCCTAGGAGGCCAAATAAATACATCACATCACCATCTGATGAGAATTTTCTTTCAAAAGGAGTAGCTGTGAATGCCATGGTCATGGTGGCAGCCACCAAAAAGGAACTTTCTGAGATCAGTTCCACTATCCACCCTCCTAACAAGGACTCTAGGATGATGGATAGATACGGGAAGTGCATCTTCTCTTCAGCCGCCTTTGCTCTTTGCTTTCTGAATTACCTTACCCACTTTACAAGACTTCAGAGGGATTTGCTGAAGGAGTTGACAGATACCCTACAAGCAGGTGTAGCTGAGAGGGTCACAGACAAAGTAACCTTTTAGCTTCATACCCTAAATTTGGTTGTTAATTCCTGCATGAGACTGATTTCGTATGTAGCAGATGGAGTGAGTAGAGCCACAGGTTCAGGTATCTCTGTTAGGAGGTCGGCCTGTATGCGACTTTGCAATTTCATGGAGCCTTTCAAGTCTTCCTTTGTGAATGCCCCCCTTTGATGACTCATTTCTTTTTGGGCAGAAAGTGAAAGAAAAAGAAACATTCACAAGGTGTGAACAAGAAGGCAAGACCATGTATGCAGTAGGAGTCTGTTTTTCTACTCCAACCAGACCTTATCCCAAAGTTCAGAAATGTAGCAAAAAGATGTGGTTCTGAAAATCTCAATGATCTTTCTAGGACACATGTGGTGAACATTCTCCCAGAGGCAGAGTAGGGAACAATAATGGAAGATGCCACCCTCGCTGCAGAGGAGGCCCACAAAACCAGGGCTTTAGAGACACCATCTTTGGCAAGCCCTTTCAGTGCTCGTGAATGGAGGCCTGACTGTCTACCTCTGGAGGCAATCAGGGGTCAGCTGTCTCTGCACCCACAGGTCTGGCACAAGATTACAAACAACAAATAGGTGCAGCAAATAATATCCAGAGGTTATTTCATCCCTTTTGCCCATTCCCTTCCCCGAAACAAAAAAATCCCAGATGTGCTACCCAATCAAAGGGATCAAGCTATCAAAGAAATTCAAAACCTGCTAAACAAAAGAGCCATCCAAGAAGTCCCAGCCAACAAGGATTTGGAACTTACTCATGATTCTTTTTAGTACCAAAAAAAACAGAGGACTGGAGACCCATTCTGGATTTCAGCAACCTAAACAAGTCGATCAAAAAGAGTAAGTTTTGGATGGTCACTTTACAGTCGATTCTTCCCTTTCTGGGAAAAGACAATTGGATGTGCTCGATAGATCTTTAGGATGCGTACTACCATATAAAAATGGACAGATGGTCCAGAAGACATCTGCGCTTCCAGCTGGGACCCAGTCATTATCAGTTTTGAGCCCTGCCCTATGGTCTCACTTCAGCCACTAGAGTGTTCACCAAATGCATGGCAGTGGTTGCGGCTCACTTGAGGAGTTTAGGATTCAAAGTGTTTCCATACGTAGACGACTGGCTTCCAACCCCCATGACCAGGCATCAACTCATAAGGGCAAGAGAAACTACCTTATACCTTTGCTTACACCTAGGAATCACCATAAATTACGTAAAATCAGCTCTAGAACCTTCTCAAAATTTGTTTTTCATAGGAGCTCATCTACATATAAGAAAATGATAGCAAATCTTCCCTCCGACAGAATAAGCCATTACAAAATCAGATGAAAATACTGATTCACAAGAAAAGAGCATCTGCAAAATTAGTACTACAGGTCTTGGAAACAATGGCAGCTTCAATAACATTACAGCCTCTAGCCCGCCTACACATGCGGATACTCCAAAGGTTGTTGTCGACCCAATGGTCCTTTCTAGAACGTCCAATGTCTCACAAGATTATGATTACAGATTCATGCAAGAAGGATATTCAATGGTGGATCCATTCTGATCGAGTCAGTCTAGGTCGTTCATTTGTACCCAGTCAGCCCCAAGCCGTGGTGACCACAGATACCTCCCAGATAGGGTGGGGGTCATTATCTGGGAAGGACAGTCCAGGGCACATGATCCCCTTATGAGGCCCATCTGCATATAAATGATCTAGAGATGAGACCAGTGATCCTAGCGTTGCAAGCCTTTCAAGACTCTCTCCCTCTGGGAACAATAGCAGTCCAGTCACACAACATGTCAGTAGTCTGGTATATCAACAAACAAGGAGGAACCAGATCTTACCCCCAACTGGTAAACTACTACTATCCCACACTATAGCCAAACTATGGAACAATCTCCCCACACCACTACGTAATATACCTAACCACAACAATTTCAAATCCATGCTTCTCTCCCATCTCTCCTCCAAATGGGAATGTCCTTCACATGCTCCCACCTAAAACTCCCACACTACTAACTCCACACCTAAATCATCATTTCTTTGCCTACTTTAACTTAATTCAGAGATCTTGCTCAGAACACCTTTTCATAAATCTTTTGCATGCATGCCTCTGGCCTACCTTACTCATATTCTCAAACTTTCATTGTTTGTTTTTCTTATCCATTGTACCCATAATATTGTTTTCCTCTGTAATATTGTTAATTTGTCTCTATCTGTATGTATTTGTATGTCTGGTTGGGGCTTTTCCCCTCGGGTCTCCACTGCAAAAGGGTAATTCTTACCCAGCTGGACCAACCCAGTTAACAAATGCAAATAAATAAATAAATAGTGCACATTCTGGGGAAATCCAATGTCATAGTGGAAAGCTGAGCACGGCAGTTTTGATACCCCATGAATGGTCTCTCAAACAGGACATTGCGGAAAGAATTTTCCAGAAATGGGCCAGCCTTGCTGCAACCTGTTTGCTTCTCCAATAAACAACAAATGCAGCAGCTACTTTGCCCTTATTCCCCCTTGGGGAGGCCCTGAGAGATGCACTTGTTCATGATTGGTTCCCAGGACTGCTTTATGCTTATCCCCCAACATCTCTGATTCCCAAATTGTTACAGAAAGCAAGCATGTTGAAGAGAAAAAACATCCTCATTGCCCCTTACTGGCCCTAGCAGATTTGGTTCCCATTCCTTTGGCCTCATCTTCTGGAAGAACCATGGATACTGGACCCAGTTCCAGACCTTCTCTTGCATTCACAGAAAAAGGTTCATCCCAATTTACAGAATCTCAAATAGACAGCATGGCTGCCTGAACTCCAGTGATAGCCAGGCATCCTCTAATTTCGTCCCCAACTAGACATATTTTACTTTCTTCTCATAAAATTTCCACTTGTAAACTTTATAGAAACAAATGGAAAAGGTTTGTTGCATGGGCTACAACCAATAATGTTGACCCTTTTACTGCTTCTCTATATATAAGGGTTCAGTTGGCCTCTATTTCCAATTATCACCTAGGGGAAAATGGCTGTCCAATTATGTCTCACACGCTTTGTAAGACCTTTTTAAAAAGAACCTTGGTGTTAAGACTGCGTTATAAAAGTCCATCTCCTTCTTCGGATCTAAATTTTGTACTATCTCATATAATTTATTCTCCTATTGAGCCTTCAGCCAATTGTGATCTAAAATTTTTGTCATGGAAAACTATTTTTCTAGTGACTATTACTTCAGCAGGGAGAGTATCTGAATTGCAGAACATATCTGCTAATCCTCCTTATTTGGTGTTTCATAAGCACAGAGTTTCTCTTCATACTAATACTTCTTTTCTTCCTAAGTAGTATCTGACAATAACCTAAACCAATTGATTGAACTACCAGTGTTTTTCCCAAATTTCCAAAATAAAGGAGAGTATATGTTATATTTATTGGATGTTCACAGACAATTACATTTCTATTTGCACAGAACTAAAGATTTTAGGAAGTCAGAACATTTATTTATTTTTCAGAAACAAGAAAAGGCTTACCAAGGTTACCTTATCCAAATGGCTTTCTGATTGCATTACCTTTATTTATGCTTCCTAGAATAAACAGCTACATGAACCTGTGAAAGCCAGTTCTAGAAGAGCTATTGCTACTTTTTCAGCGTTTCTAGCTAGAGTATCTATGGACAATATTTGTGCAGCAGCAACATGGTCAAACTCATATACTTTTATTACTCATTACAAACTAGATTTGGTCTCCAGGAGTAGAGCTTCTTTTGGATCTATGGTACTGAGGAATATTCTTCCATGAGCCACTCAGTATTCAGTTGCTAGGGACACTGAGAATAAAGGTGAGATTGACAGCATTGCATAAAGAAGTTATGCACTTAACATAACGTTCTATGTGTGTTGTCCATCTCCACCTTTATTCTCACAACCCTCCTACCAACCATCATCCAAGCCTCCTAGAATTGATAATAAAATTAGTTTCTTCTTGGGCTCATTGGTTTCAGAACAAGGGTTACAATAATATAATTCTTACCACTATTTTTGTTTATATATACTGTTTATGGTTCTTTTTGGCAAACAAGATCTGAGGTAATGGAGAGGTGAATTCTGGGAAGGAAAGGGTGCCTGAAAACTTGGTTGAAGACCACAAGCTTTTGTATAAGGTCAAGACAGACCCAAGGGATCAGATCCAACCCATACATGAGAATAAAGGCGGACCTGGACAACACATATGGAACGTTATGGTAAGTGCATAACTTCTATTTTTTTTGGAACAAAAGAGATGGGCCAAAACATGTAAACATAGAAGAGATGTTAGCTGTTATAAATGATCTCAGTTCTCTCAACCCTTTGTGATCTCCAGGACCTCTTCATGTGTTTACAGACAGCACCACAGTCATGTGATACATAAACAGGTAGAGGGAAACCGATATTGCCCTCTGTGCAGACTAGCCACGGTAGCTTGGGGTATAGCTTTTCAGCACAATCTCGCTGTAAAAGCAGCTTGCATACTGTCAGAGGAAAACTGTGGGGCAGACAAGCTGAGCAAGATCAGGACAGACCCTCATGAATAGAAACTGAATTAGGGGGTCTTGTATGAACTGATCCAGCTATGAGGAACACCTCAAATAGATTTATTTGCCTCTACTCACAACAATTGGTTGGCAAAAGTTCTGCTCCAGAATTCCATGAATCACTAAAAACAGATGCATTTTCTTTTTTTTTTTTTTGGACAGGAATGTTCCTGTATGCTTTTCCTCCATTTCTACTAATATTCAAGGTCATCGATTCTCAGCTAGAGTGTCTTCTGTGTGGAGACATGCATGAATGGGCGTACCTTCATTGAAGGTTGTGCATCAGGGCTGGCAACTCGGCATGTAAAAGTCTACTGCCAATCATTAGCGGACCGGATTTCCACTGTGGCCACCCCTAACCGGGAAAAGCCGAAAGACGCAACATTCTGAAAATTCAGAAGGAATCCCTAAAGATAATTGTGGTGACTCTCTTCTGGCCCAGGCAACAGTGGTTCTCCCTTCTTTTGTAAATGCCAGGGACAATTACTACAAGCTTCCTCATGGACTAGACTTACACAAGATTAGGGGTGTTTGATGCATCCAAGTCCCAAACATCTACAACTGACTGGATGATACCTTTTCTCTGAAGACAGGCAGCAGATATTAATGGACGCAAGAAAGCCTGTTACTAGAAAGTTTTTTTTTATATATCAACAAAAGGTAAGAGTTTTGTACATGGTGCCAACAAAAGAACCAGTACCCATTCAGGGCTAATGTTTCTCTTGTTTTGCTGTATTTGTGTGAGTTACTATCCTATGACCTATCTTACACATCAGTCAAAACTTACTTGTGAGCCATTTCAGCATGTCTGCCCATGGATCACCCTCTTTTGATGGAACTTCATGTGAAAATGTTTTTGAAAGGGGTATCACATGAGAAGCCTCCCAGGAAATAGGTGGCTTCTCCTCAAAAGTCTTCATTTTGTGTTAGAAAAGCTAACTCTTGCTCCATTTGAAACAGCTTGTCAGGCTGACTTGACTTTCTTTACACGGAAAACAGTCTTACTAATTCCTCTGAAATCTACAAGAAGAATATCTGAGTTGCATGCCCTCATGGTGGGTCAGCCTTATCTCATCTTCCACAAAGTTGGATTTCTTTAATAGCTAATCCTTCCTTTATGCCTGAAGGCCTACCTTAAGCCAATATATCCATCTCCCTGTCTTTCCAGAACCTAAAAATGAGGGAGAAAGGATACTCTATACTTAGGATATCCTCAGACTCTGGTATTATCTTGACAGAACAAAATCTTTCAGAATGTCTAATCAGTTGTTCATTTGCTGTCAAGTTAAGAAAAAGGAACAATCTGTATCTAAACAGACTATTTCAAAATGTTTATCTCATGCTATTTCTTTTTTTGTTATACCTATCACAACTAAACAATTCTACGCAGGGTCAAGGCTCAACTCTACCAGGGTCTTGGCTTCATCTGTAGCTCTTAGAAAAGGGTTGGATGCTAAATGTATTCTATGGGAAGCAACTTGGTCTTCTGTGTACACTTTTACAAAGCACTATAAACTAGATTCTTTTTCTATGTTTAGACCAGGCTCTGCTAAGACCATTCTCCAGGGGCTCCTGGACCCATATCATTCCTCCTCCCACTCAGTTTAGGCTATGTAATATATCCATATATAGCTTAAGCTACTGCAGTAGTGATCCTTATGAACAACATAGTACAGTTTTGTAAGTAAACTTACCATAACCGTAGATGTTTGAGTGATCACTGGTACAGTAGCCATATTTTCCATTCACTCCCCCTTATTTTTTGTATGTTTTTATGCTAGGGTGTGGACTTTTTATTGTTATATTCCTAGCATTGAAGTTTCAGAGCTTTAGCTTACCTCTCTGTGTTGTCATGAAAGATCTGAAGGACTTGTCACCCAAGCCTGACTGTTAGTTAGCTCGTATTGAGCTGACTAATGATTTGGGCATGAGGAATGTGCCCTAAAAGCTTTGGAAGCTGATTAGCTGTTGTATCCTGCACAACCCATATAGCTCAGGCTACTTCATAGGTTCATAGGAGATTAGTAGGCTAATGGCTTAAGAGCTCTCACAAGCCTAGCCATTATTATCCTAATTTTATCCTATTTTTTAACACTGTTATTGAATTATCACTTATGACATAGGCAAATTTACATTTGCATAAAAGTAATCAAACTGTATTAACAAGTTCATGTTTACAAACATTATACTTCATATATTTTGCTATATATCATATAATCTAAAAACATTACATAAATTATTCAATTTCTGCCTTTTTTAAACAAGAAACATTTTCATTAAACCATCAATGTGATAGTGTTCAATCTCGCCGTTTGTTCTTACACATGGGTTCGGAGCCGATCCTCGGCTCCGTGCCGGCCTCTTGCAAGCTCTGCATCGAGAAGAAGCTCGAGACAATCTAATACCCACAATCCCCCTCTGCCTTTACCTCAGATCTAGTTTGCCGCTGCTGCATACGCATCGTTGGGAGCTAGCTCGAGAGTTTCTAAGCTAAGATATAACTTTTTTTGTTGTATTTTATTAAGGATTCTATTCTAGTTGATATTATCAGTATTAACAAGTGTGATTGTGTTGTGGTTCCGTAATTCCTTGGTACCGTTAACCTTATTTTCGGTATTTTTGTATCGGGGCCTACACCCTTCACATCTTTCCATATTGTGACAAATTACTACCGGATTTGACATTTACCTGATTGTGACTAATTTTTCTCGGATTTGACTGTGTTTTTTCTGGAGTTGTATATTATTCTACAATGTCTGAGAAGGCAAAGTCTGGTTTCAAGCGTTGTCAGTGTGGCCAAAAAATGTCGGTCACTGACAACCATAGTTCCTGCGTCTACTGCCTTGGCCCTCTCCACTTACAAGAGGATTGCTGCATCTGTCACTCTTTTAGTGGGAGGGTCATGACAGATAGGCGCAGGAAACTGATGGACAGAGGTCTATTGAAACCGGCTTTCCAAGAGGCTTTGGATGCTTCTGACCAGGCATCGAAGTCCTCTAAGGAATCGAAGACGTCGGAGCCTAAGTCATCGGCTCCGAGCTCTTCTTCAAAGGTTAGATCACCGGTTCCACAGACTTCGGGCCGAGTGTTCAACTGGTGTCGGTTCCTGAGCCTCGAGTCTTGGAACCGGTGATGGAGCTCCCTCCTTCGGCCATATTGAGGTCGGCTCCGTCTTGGTTCCTTCGACCCGTTCTTCCTCCAAACTTTCGGATGTCGATGTGGATCGCGTGGTGCAGAAGTTGTTGGAGCATTCGCCCTCTCTAAACTTATTTCGGTTTCCACCCAGTTGGTGTCGAAACTTGAAGGCCTTCCTGTATCTCCATCCATTCCTCCTCCGAGACCGATTCAGTCTTTGGAGCCGGAAGAGGCTGATCTGCTGATTGTGGAGCCCTCGGGTCCAGAACCGTCCTTTTCTCGGTCTGTTCCTCACCTCGACTCCGTCGGACCCAGTTCCGAGTCTCGAGCCGACGGTCTGTTCTTGGTTCGGGGCCGAGTCGAACCGGCGTGTCGGTTCCGACTCTCCTCGGGCCTCGCACGGATCGATTCGGCTCCGTCCTCGGGTCGATGCCTTCGTGCCCGTGTCGGGATTCTTCCCATTTCTTGAACCGGAGACTCTTCGATGCGGGACCCGGGGCGTTCGACCTGATGAGGAAGGTGTTGTCTACCCAGACAACCACATCAGTGGAAGCAGTTTCTCCTCCCCATAAAGGGCCTTTGTCTTCATCTGCACCCACGGCCACATCCAAGCGTCGGGCACCAGTGCCTCAGCCACCCCTGGAGGGAGCCCCCTCTTCCTCCGAGGCTTCTTCGGATGCTCCCCACGAGGAAGTCCCTAGGAAGAGACTGTGTAAGAGGAGACACTTGGATTCTCCACAGGAATCCTTGACATCTGATACTGACTTAGATGAGTCAGAGGGGTCCCTAAGTCACCTTCAGAAGATGTCTCTTTTTCAGACATTTTGGAGATCCTGAAACAGAGAGGTGACTGGCAGTCCCTTCCCCCTTCTGAGGATGAGTCAGTTCTGCTGAAGGCATTTGGTGCTCGCCCTTCCTCCTCCTGGGTCACTCCGCCCTTCGACGAACTAATGGAACTTATTGCTCGAAGGGCGTGGGAGACTCCTGACACAGTGGAACCTGTTCCAAGAAAACCGAACAAGTACATCACAGCACCTCAGGATAAGTCCTACCTTACAAAGGGAGTTCCAGTAGACGCTATGGTGGTGGCTGCAGCCACGAAAAAGGAGATGTCGGAGTCTTCTTCGTCCGTCCATCCGCCTAATAAAGATTCTAGGACGATGGATAGATATGGGAAGCGCATTTTTAGTTCAGCGGCTTTTTCCATGCGGTCCCTGAACTATTTGACCCATTTTACACGTCTGCAGAGGGATCTAGTCAAAGAGTTGGGAGATACCCTCCAGGGTGCTACAGATGCAGCTGTCTCAGAGAAAGTGACAGCGCAACTTAATACCCTTACATCCATTGTGAACTCGTCCATGAGGCTGATTTCCTACGCAGCCGAAGGTTCGAGTAGGGCAGCAGCTTCAGCGATTGCTCTTCGTAGACAATCCTGGATGCGCCTATGCTCCTTTGCGGAAGCCTTCAAGTCTTCCTTTACAAACGCCCCATTTGACGGTGCCACTCTTTTTGGCCCCAAGGTAAAGGAGACCCTTACCCGGTGTGAACAAGAGGGAAAGACTCTGTCTGCTGTCGGAGTCCGTTTTTCCACCCCAACCAGACCGTACCCCAAAGGGCAACGCGGTGGGAAAATGTGGTTTCGAAAACCCCAAGGGTCTTTCTCGGGCACACAGGGTGATGCCCCTTCTAGAGGCAGAGGAGGGGGCAGAGGTGGAAGACGCCGCCCTGGCGGCAGAGGGGGTCCGCAACATCAAGGTGACAGGGAAACACTCCCTGGTAAACCTTTCCAGCACTCCTGAGAGGAGGCCCGACTGTCCTGCTCTGGAGGCAGTCGGGGGTCGCTTAGCTTTATACCCTCAGGCCTGGCAAGATATAACTACAGACAAGTGGGTAAAAAGCGTAGTCACCAGAGGTTACTCCATACCCTTCCTATCCTATCCCATACCAAGGAAAAGACTCCCAGATGTACCGCCCCATCTGCGAGAGCCAGCAGCTTTAGAAATTTCAAAGTTGCTAGAAAAAAGAGTCATCCAGCCAGTCCCAGCGGACCAGCAAGGATTCGGGACTTACTCAAGGTTCTTTTTAGTTCCAAAGAAAACGGGACTGGAGGCCCATTCTAGACCTAAGCTACCTCAATACTTTCGTCAAGAAAGAAAAGTTCCGAATGGTCACGCTTCAATCGATCCTTCCATTCTTACAGAAGGACGAGTGGATGTGCTCAATAGATCTAGAGGATGCATACTACCACATCAAAATGGCCAGGGCATCCAGAGATCATTTGCGCTTCCGGCTGGGAGCCAGTCACTTTCAATTTCGAGCCCTGCCCTTTGGTCTGACCTCAGCCCCTAGGGTCTTCACCAAATGCATGGCAGTGGTAGCGTCTCACTTGAGACGTCAGGGATTCCAGGTGTTTCCGTATCTGGACGACTGGCTCCTTTCGGCCACCACCCGGCCAACTACTGCAGGCCAGAGACTATGTTCTTCAACTGTGTGTTCACCTAGGGATCTCCGTGAATTTCGGAAAATCCTTACTTCAGCCATCACAAAATATCTTGTTCATAGGAGCAGAGTTAAACACACGTCAATTAATTCTGAGGCTTCCCCCAGAAAGGATATTATCACTGCAGACTCACATACGTCTTCTACTCTTGTCAAGGAAATCTCCTGCAAAACTAGTACTGAAGGTGTTGGGCCTCATGTCAGCCTCCCTTATTGCAATTCCACTGGGAAGGCTGCACATGAGAGTTCTACAATGGCTACTGTTTGCTCAATGGTCATTTTAACAACTACCTCTAACACAAGAGATTCTCATAACAAAGACTTGCAAAACAGATCTAAACTGGTGGCTCCAAACGTGCAACCTTTCCCAGGGGAGGCCGTTTGTGCTACCCACGCCCACAGTTACGGTGACCACGGACGCTTCCCTGATAGGGTGGGGGGGCATCTTTCAGGGACAGACAGTCCAAGGCGAATGGACCAATTTGGAGTACAATCTGCACATCAATGTTCTAGAGTTGAGGGCAGTGTTTCTAGCGTTGCAACACTTTGCTCCCCTTCTTCCTCTAGGGACTATTGCAGTTCAGACGGACAACATGTCGGTAGTCTGGTACATAAACAAACAAGGGGAACCAAGTCCTATCAACTATGCAGAGAGGCCATGAGAATTTGGCAGTGGGCGGAGTCCACGGGTCGCTTTCTAATAGCAACGCACATCCCGGGGTCATCCAACGTCATAGCCGACAGGCTGAGCAGAGCAATTCTGTTACCGCACGAGTGGTCTCTAAAACAGTCAGTGGCGAAAAGGATTTTTCGCACGTGGGGCCAGCCTTCCTGCGACCTGTTTGCGTCTCCAATGAATGCCAAATGCAGGAGCTACTTTGCCCTATTACCCTCCAGGGAGGTCCCCAGGGACGCACTGGTTTACGATTGGCCCCCGGGACTCCTATACGCATTTCCCCCATTTCCTCTGATATCGAAATTTCTCCAGAAAGCCAGGAACCTTCACAGGACGATAATCCTCATTGCTCCATTCTGGCCTCGTCAAATTTGGTTTCCTTCCTGAAAATTCACTGCATTCGGGATCCTGGATTCTGGACCCAGAGCCAGATCTATTGACTCACTCGTCAGGGGTTCCCCATCCCAGCTCCTGTCACTCCATCTAGCAGCTTGGCTGCTCCAATTCCAACTTAGCCAGGTCTGATCTCTTGTCACCAGCAGTCCAGGATATATTAGTGGCTTCGCATAAAGCTTCCACTACTAAAACATATACTAGCAAATGGAAACGGTTTGTATTCTGGGCGAATACACACCACGTTGATCCCTTTATAGCTCCTTTGAATAAGATATTAGAGTTCTTAACAGACTTATTTCATCAGGGTGCTTCTCCTGCTACTCTAAGAGTTCAATTGGCTGCCATTTCGAATTTCCATGTGGAAGAATGTGGAGCTCCTATCATGGCTCACAGACTTTGTAAAGCCTTTTTAAAAGGAGTTTTTCATATTAGACCACCGGTCAGATCTCCTACGTCACCTTGGAGTCTAAACTTGTTGCTATCTAAATTAATGTTGCCCCTTTGAACCTGCCTCTTCTTGCCCATTAAAATTTTTGTCCTGGAAAACTCTCTTTCTGGTAGCCATTACTTCTGCTAGACGAGTGTCTGAACTTCAGGCTCTCTCCATCAAGCACCCTTATTTGATCTTTCACTCTGACAGAGTTTCTCTTCGAACCAATTCATCCTTCCTCCCTAAAGTGTGTTCTATTAACAATATTAATCAGTCCATTGAATTACCCACTTTCTTCAAAAACCACTCCAACAAAATGGAGTATATGTTACACAAATTGGATGTTCACAGATAGCTAAGGTTTTATTTGGATAGAACAAAAGATCACAGGAAAACAGATCAACTCTTTGTGGCTTTTGCTGATAGCAGGAAAGGACTTGCAGTTACCAAAAGAACTCTTTCTAAGTGGTTAATGGATTGTATAATCTATGTCTACGATTCTGCAAATCAACCCCTTTTACACAAACCCAAAGGACATTCCACAAGATCAATATCTACGTCTTTGGCTCATGCAGCTCGCCTACCTCTGGATGCTATTTCAGCGGCTGCTACCTGGTCTAAGCCACATACATTTATTTCTCATTATAAAGTAGACAAGGTTTCTAGGGACAGGGCAACCTTTGGTTCCACTGTACTCAAGAACGTCCTCCCGTGAGTTCCTCAGGATCAAGGAGCTAGGGACGCTACCCATGTGTAAGAACAAACGGCGAGATTGAACAC
Organism: Protopterus annectens; assembly: GCF_019279795.1. Classification (NCBI taxonomy): domain Eukaryota; kingdom Metazoa; phylum Chordata; order Ceratodontiformes; family Protopteridae; genus Protopterus; species Protopterus annectens. Next base: position 302,823,564 of record NC_056732.1, on the reverse strand, counting down.
TATCACATATAGAAGTTATGTCCTTACCATAACGTTCCATGTGGAGTGTTCATCTCGCCTTTGTTCTTACAGTCCCACCCTCCCACCCTTAGGAAGAACGTTCTTTGATGCCTGGCCAGAAGCATTTTTTGCTACTGTCATTATTCTGTGTACATAGTTGGTATACACATATACTTTATATGTGTCTGTTTATATATGGATAGGTGTATGGCATGAATGTGCTATTATGTAGGTTGGTTTGCTTGCAAACTAGATCTGAGGTAAAGGCAGAGGGGGATTGTGGGTATTAGATTGTCTCGAGCTTCTTCTCGATGCAGAGCTTGCAAGAGGCCGGCACGGAGCCGAGGATCGGCTCCGAACCCATGTGTAAGAACAAAGGCGAGATGAACACTCCACATGGAACGTTATGGTAAGGACATAACTTCTATTTTATGACAAAGGAGATCATACATTTATAAAAATGAAGGCAAACCACACCAATACAATCATAGTTGCAAGCATTTTACATCACAAACCATACTGACACACTCCAGTTTGTAAACATTACACATCACTTATACTCTACTCAATCATGTTCAGTCAGACATTACATACTTCGTTTAAGTCCTGCCTTCTTTTAAACCTCACTCCTCCCCTGTATGTATTGTTCCCACAATTCCCATTTTTCCTATGTAGTTTGGTCCTATCCTTTCCTAAAGATGTCAATTCCAGTTGGTGTATCTCTGTTACTATACACACTACTTTTAGTATAGTTGGTTTAGATCTTGATTTCCATTTTCTAGTAATTGCTTTTTTGCCAGCCACCATAATTAGACACAGCAAAACCTTGCCATGTCTAGGCAATTCCGATTCTGTATCATAGCTCAGAAAAATCATCTCCCTCATCACACCAATATGCCCACCCAATATCTTTGACAGTGCATCCCACAGGGAATCCTTAAAGACTGCCAACTCACTGCATTCCCAGATACTACGTTCCCAATTACTTTTTTCTTCCCCATCACACCTCCAACATTTGCTGACTACCTAAGGAAAAATTCTCTGGAGTCTACTTGAGGTATAAAAATATCTATGTAAACATTTCCAAAAATGCTAAATCTTCTAGATTTTGTTGCATATTTGGGAGACATACATATATGCTCCCATTGTTTCTTTGTGAATTGCTTATCCAATCTCTCTTCCCAATCCTTTCTAACCTCCTCTGATTGATTCTTATCCTCTGATTGATTCTTATAGATATCATTCAATATTTATATGTTGTAATTATTCCCTTGTTAATGGCAGCTTATGTTCTAGTTTCTACTAAAAACTCTACTCATGCTGGTGTTTCATTTAGGACCCCCCCCCTCATTTTCTTTCTCTTTGCCTTACGCTGATATGAATCCTTGATAGAGAAGGCAATCTCTAACCTGAAGTCCAAATAAATTCTTGGCATCTTCCGATTCTATCATCTTTCCCTCTCTAGCTATTTGCTCCCAATACCTTGGTTCCTTTGCCAGTTTTCTCCAATAAATTCCAGCCACCTCTTGCCTATTGCCTGTATCCCTAATTACAGTCTTCCCTATCAGTAGAATCTCCTTTCTCCATTCCCATGTTGACTTAGTTCATAGGATACTTTCTGCTACTTTACAAATATAATATTCTGAATAATTATTGTTATTCTCCTTAAAGGCCTGCATCCAAAATCCCAGTCTGTCCTTGTTTCTTCAGCTTCCCCCCATTTCATCATCATCCCTTTCCACTTTGAATTATAATTTTCTGCTTGTGCTATGTACAGGAGCCGTAATTGTGTAGCTGTGAAATATCCCTTTAAATCCAGTATTTCCAACCTGCCCTGTTCTACTGGAAGAATCAACTTATCCCAGTTGACTCTTGCCATCTTCCCATCCCAGATAAAGTCCTTCACCTCTTTATTAATTTCTATCTACAACTTCTCCTCTGGTTGATAAAAATATGCCTGACCTGTATGTAAGACTAATGGGACTAAAAACATTTTAACTGCTTACATCTTACTATCCATATCCATATAACAAAGCTTCCATTTTCTCAGTTTTTGTATTATCTTTTGTTTAGTTTCTTCCCACATATCCTTAACTGCCATACCAGAATAATTTTAATCCATACTCCTAAATACTTCATTTTATCATGTCCCCATAAATATGGATATTGCTGAAACAATTAATATGTGGGAACATAATTTACCGCTATTGATTTTGTTTTAGCTTCATTAATTTTATATCCTGAAAAGAGTTGAAACTGTCTCAAAATATTCCACAACACTGTAATGTCTCTTACTGGTTTTATCAGGAGTAAAATTTTATCATCTGCAAATAGAGACAGCTTTTCTTGACTACCACACCAATTATATCCTTGAATGTCTGAGTCTCTTATTTTCTTTGGCAATGGTTCTAAATATAATGCAAATAACAAAGGGGGAAAGAGGACACCCCTGCCTGGTTCCTCTGCTCAAGCAGAAATTATCATGGAGGACCTCACCCACTTTAATTTTTGCCTCCAATCCCTCATACATTCTTCTAGTCAACCTTATAGTTTTTTCAGGAAATGCAAATGCTTCCATTGCCCTGCTCATGAAGTCCCAGCTTACTCTGTCAAATGCTTTCTCTATATCAAGATCCACCAACAACAGTGGGATTTTCTTACATTCTGTTTCCCTCTGGGTCATTAGTGTTCTGTTAATGTCAAATATTTGCCTCCCTTCCACAAAACCACATTGATCCATATCTGTCAATTTTGGCATTACTTTTGCCATTCTTTTAGCCATTGTAGTCATGAATACTTTATAATTATGGTTTAGTATTGAAATGGGCTTGTATGAAGCTGGATCTGATGCATCTTTACCTTTTTAGGTATTATAGCTACCACATCTTCCAGGATGTTGGTACTTCTTCTCCTCTTAAAATACTGTTAAGAAAACCCTCCAGATCTTTATCAATTTTGTCTCTCCTAGCTTCCAAACTTCAAGAGAAAGAGGCTTTTTTCCTAGCAAATGAATGCATGCTTAGTAGCAATTCTGTATCTGGCCCTCATATCTCCACAGAAACAATAGGATAAAGAGAAACTGACTGGTTCTCATGTCTCCATGGAGACAATCTAATAATGAGAAATTGGCAGTCCGGTCCTCATGTCTCCATGCAGACAATCTGATACAGAGAAATTGGTTACAGTCTGGTGGAGAGTGACTGGCTGGAATAAAAAGATAAATTGTCTAGAAGATAATGTTCTCTGAAAGCATTCATGGGTTTTCCCAGCTGTAAGAGCTATAACGATAAGACAAAACCAGTTAGAACTGAGTAGAAACAGAGACTGCACCATGCGTCTTAGCATGGATAACCTATTAAATTAATAGTTTTTTGGGGGGGTTGTTTGTTTTTTTGTTTGAGGGCTTTCAACAAAACAAAAAGTTTTGTAAGATGTGGCATAGGCTGAAATGGATATGACAAGAAACATCTATATAAAATTTCAACCTGCCAAACAGTGTATGCATGTCACACAAAAGCTGGAACTAGACATTTAACAAAAAAGGTGTTATACATAAAAGGTGGGAATAATACAATGATGCTTTCTGTAATGTCTTTAAATGTCAGTGGTATCACAGATAAATACAAAAAAGAAAGAACAGTAAACTATATTAAAAAATGCAGAGTGCAAATAGCAATGTTACAGGAGTCACTTGGAAAAAAATGAACATGTGAATTTGATAAAGAAAGGTATTTAGGATGGCTATTCAGTGGAATATCTGAGACAAAGGAAAAGAGAAGTACTTATATTAATAGTAAGACGAACTCCAGTAGTGATAGAAGAGGATAGCAAAGATAATAATGTCAGATTTGTAGTGCTAAGGGGCTACTGGCAAGGGAGGAAGGTTACAGTGGCATGTATATTCAACCTAAAACTGCTATAATGGAGCTTAAGAAACTTCTGGGAGAAAAAAATCAGTTTTCAGCAAGAAATATTACTTATAGGTGGGGAATGTAATTTGATTTGCAGCAGTGAAGATGTGTCTGGAGGCCCAGAAGGGAAAGTATAAGAGTGGAGAGTAGGTTTTTTTTTGAAGAAATTTATGAAAATATTTGGTATGGCAGATGTGAATTCAATAATAGGAATTCAGAGTGAATTTACATATTATTCCCCAAGATATAAAAACTGGGCTAAGCAAAGAAATAAGGGATTACCTTGATAATATACACAAGTTTAGAAGGATTGCTGTTAAGCAACAGTTTTTTGATAATGACACTAGAGCACAAAAACTTTTAGCACAATGACTCAGGCAACAGAAGATAGAAAGGGCTGTCACCAGACTTAAGGAACCTATCACAAGGAAGGTAACAAGAAATCCTGTAGAGGTATTAGAAATATTTTGGAAACTCTATGAAAGTCTGTATAAAGCAGAGAAATATGGAAATCAAGAAAAGATTCAAATGGAAATGTTTATGGAAGAACTAAATATGCCAGGGTTAGAGGGAGATGAGGCTCAGTTACTAATGGTTAGGATAGGAGATGAGATGAAAATTGTGATATATAATCAATCTGCAGCAGATTCCCCAGGAATAGATCATTAATATTCAGTATTCTTTTTCATTAACTTGCTTTCTCTTAAAACTAAATTAATCTAAGGTCCTTAATCTAGTCATTTCTCCAAGCAAGAATGAGAAAAAGCACATTAATTTTTCTCTTTTAACCAGGCATTTTTTAACATTGCAGTGACTACATTTCTTAAAACTGACCAAGAAGAAAGAGAGAAGGGATAAAGAAAGGGGAAAAACAGCAAAACCTATTTGCAGTCCAGCAGCACCTATTTACATTCCCCATTACATCTAAAATAACTGAGAAAACTTTAGTTTATAGCATGCAAAGAAAATCATACACCATAAAACAGTACTATTAAGAAAAAATATTTTCTTTACTTACAGTTAAGTGTCTGCCCAGTGTTCCCCTCCTCAAAGCATTTTTCTGAACATTAATGACATGAAGTAGGACATACACTTTAGAGTCCCTCATAATACCAATAAATTCTGAAACATCTGTTATTTCCAGATTTTCTTATTCTGTCATATTTCACAAATATAATTATTACATTGTAATCCCACATTAAGTTATTGGTTTTATTACTGTTCATCTTCATCTCCCAAATCCTGTCTCTGATTCATTTACAACATACTCTCAATTTTTCTAGTCAACTTTTGTGCTCCATTCCTTCTCTCCGACATTTTCCATTGAAATAGTGGAACAGGTTTCACAAGTACAGTCTCTCAGTGGTCTTTATTATCAGAAGACCAAGAAGCAGAATCTCCTTCTGTTTCACAGCTCACTTTTTTCTGGACAGACTGTTGTATTTCCTCCTTAGCATGTACTTCATTAAAATTATTTTGTCCCTCCAGGGAAGAATACTTTGAAGACAGCTGGATACAGCATTTTGAATCTCACATCTGTGTCTCAACATTCCCTGAATAGTGGAATGAATTTACTCCTCTTCTGCTTGGTGTAGAAAGACTAATCATTTTCTACCAACAATCTGCTGTCTCCCACTTTTAGTATTTTGTCCGTCTACCACAGTTTTGTCAGAATCATCTCCTTCTGATGGTAGGCTTGCATCTTTACTATTGAAGATCTAGGTTGCTTTTTCATAGCCAAGCTTGGTGCATACACACAATGCGCCCTTTCAACTTACAACTCTTCCTGTGGTATACCAGTCCTGCTGTTTATTTGTGTTTTCATAAAATTAATAACACCAGTAATAGTGTTGAAAGACAGCAACGAAGAAGTAAAGTCCAACACTAAAAATGTCTAAGGAATGCAGCCGCACACAGCTATAATACAGCCTGCGATTTATTACAAAGAAACGGGCAAAGTACAAACAACTATAACAAAATAACGGATTTAGCACTTTCTTCCACCTGAAGTGTGGATTTCATCAGAATCAACTACACAAATCTCTTGAACTAATTTATCAGTTTTATGGCGCCAAAAATTCAGACTCATTTAAAATTTAAAGAAACATATACCAACTCTATACATAAATAACATTATTAATAAAGAGAATAAAAATAAAATAAAAAAAATTGAATTAACAGTACTACATATTACTAAATTTAGTATACTGTCAATAAAACTTCTAATTCATTACTAACTCTCATACACCATAATAACATGTTGAATACTAAGTCATAATAAATATTAATGTATACCAGCATAGTAAAATATTAATAAATTGCTAAAAAAATTGCTAAAAAAACTGTCAATACTCCTGAATGTGTTCATAGGGGAACTAATAACACTCTAAGGGGATAAAGATACATTCATACCAATTATCATTAATATATTAATGTTAACATATTAAAATTTAAAAAAATAATAAAAATATAAATATTAATTAAAACTTGAAGGCCTACATCCTATTACATCTCTTGCCATAATGTATGTCTATACATAATAAATTCATAAATACAAGTATATATAAATATCTAAATATAATAAAAACCTTTAAAATTCAATATTGTCAATATATAATATATATAATGTCATTCCATTAAAGCCACTATAATTTTATAATAATAAAGGCTTGATATTAATATATTCATTTAAGCCAGGCGGAGTAGCAGCATCTGTAAATATTTGCCATCTAACTTCCTTCCCCAATAAAATAGCTTTAATGTTACCACCTCTATTGTCCACTTTAACTTGTTCTAATATGGCAAATTTAAATTTGTGACTATTGTCCATATCAGCCACATGCCTATACAATGCATTTGTACTATCTTTTTTCTTTATAGCATAGAGGTGGTCGTAGATTCTTTTCTTAAACATCCGTTCTGTTTTTCGTATATAGAAACTATTACAGCCTATACATACTGCAATATATATTATATGGTGGGTATTACAATTCCCTCTACTAATTTGAATACAAGTCCTATTAATATTCTCTAATTTAATTGTTTCCGTTTCTAATATTGCATGGCAATAGCTGCAACTTCCACATTTACGTGTTCCTGTATATTGCATATTCATACATTCCACCCTTTTATATCTTTCAAAGATAGTCTTCATATTAATTCCCATTTTATAAACAAAAATGGGTGCTTTGCCAACTATTTCTTCTAAGGCATGGTCAACACTAAGAACATTCCAGTATTTATTAAGAATATATTTTATGGACTTAGCCTGGGGGGTATACTCTAAGATACAAGCTCTTCTATAATCCGTATCCTGTTGATTCTTAGTTGAATTTAATAGAGGTTTACCCAAAACAGGGGAGAATCTATTACCCCATTCTCCAATAACATATTTCTTAACTTCATTCAATAATTTGTTGGGGTATCCTTTCAATCTAAACATACTGCCAATATTCTCTATTTCTTCAATCATATCCTCATATGTTGAAGTCATTCTAACCGCTCGAATGCATTGTCCCTTAAATATGCTTTTCTTTGTTTTGTATGGGTGATTACTACTATAATCTAAATAGTTATTAGAGAAAGTTTCCTTCCTATAAATACGAGATTTAAAACCACCATTATTCATAGTGATAAAAGTGTCTAAATATGCAATTCCTACTCGACTAGATTTATGTGTAAACTTCAAAAATGTACTTGATGTATTCAAATATGTTAGGAACTCCACTATGATATCATCAGGTCCATCCCATAATATAAATAGATCATCCAAATATCGGGTGTAATACCTAATGTATCTATAATACTTACTCTTAAACAATTTTTCTATTTCCCAGTCTAGCATGACCATGTTCGCATATATAGGGGCACATGCGGCACCCATAGCTACTCCCTGTATCTGCTTGTAATATTCCCCCTCATAATATATATAATTATGTTCTAATATAATAGACATAAATTCTATAATAAGGCTTGCATGTTCCCAATCCAATTCTGAATAACTTTTAATGCTGTTAAGGAAGCTGTCCAGCCCTTCTGCTTTAGGAATACTTGAAAATAAGTCAACAACATCAACCGTTATAAAAATAAGCCCTTCCTTCCATAGTTGGGGGGACAGATTACTTAAAAAATTCCAAGAGTCCTTAGTAAGATGAGGAATCTTGTTATAAATGTGTTTTAACCATGTGTCTATAGTCACCTCCAATGGAAATGTTTTAGCATAACTTCCCGATATTATAGGGCAAAACGGGGGATCCTGTATATTTTTGTGCACCTTTGGAACACCTACTATAGTAGCTAACTTAGGATTTTCGACAGTTAAAAAATTATACAATTCTAAATTAATTCTTCCATCTAATAATAAATCTTCTATAAATAAATCAATCTTTTTATAACCTATATTTATTTCATTCATGGAAACAGAGATGTATTTACCGGAATCAACCAGAATATTAAATATCTTGTTCTTGTACATGTCCTGATCATATAGGACAACCCCGCAAAGCTATTGAAAAAGTTGAAAAACTTAATAAGTTAATTGTGGATGATTTATTGTTTGACCAATGGGAACGGCTATATTATAAACAGTTTACAGAAGTAGATCATAAAGCAAATAGTATAGTGTTAAAAAAGCATAAGAAATTAGAAAGGGATATAGTAGAGTATGGAAACAATTTAGCCTACCCATGGAAAAAAGCAGTTTGGAGAAATGTAGATAGAAATGATAGATTTAGTTTAGATAACAATTTGGATAATTATTATATCTCTGGGGATAATCAACATTTTTATGGTGAGAGAAATCAAAGAGTAAGAATGAACTGGAAAAGAAATTGGAAATGGAGAAACCAGAGACTAGGAAGGGGACAAATGTACCCATACAATCAGGAATGGAGGAGTTAGATACAATTAAGAGTAGCGAAGATGCAATTATACCTAGTTTATTGTCAGGAGCTGAACAATTATTTATGGGATGTGAGACATTTGAAGTTACTAGGACGTATGAACAGCAGCAAATACTGGATGTATTACAAGAAACCAATTGTAGTCTTCCACCATCCTTGGCTGCTTCAAAAGATATAATTGTTAGCAAGCATGATTTTAATATTATTATAGTATAGTATTATTTTATATGTATTATAGATACATTAGGTATTACACCCGATATTTGGATGATCTATTTATATTATGGGATGGACCTGATGATATCATAGTGGAGTTCCTAACATATTTGAATACATCAAGTACATTTTTGAAGTTTACACATAAATCTAGTCGAATAGGAATTGCATATTTAGACACTTTTATCACTATGAATAATGATGGTTTTAAATCTCGTATTTATAGGAAGGAAACTTTCTCTAATAACTATTTAGATTATAGTAGTAATCACCCATACAAAACAAAGAAAAGCATATTTAAGGGAAAATGCATTTGAGCGGTTAGAATGACTTCAACATATGAGGATATGATTGAAGAAATAGAGAATATTGGCAGTATGTTTAGATTGAAAGGATACCCCGAAAAATTATTGAATGAAGAAATATGTTATTGGAGAATGGGGTAATAGATTCTCCCCTGTTTTGGGTAAACCTCTATTAAATTCAACTAGGAATCAACAGGATACGGATTATAGAAGAGCTTGTATCTTAGAGTATACCCCCCAGGCTAAGTCCATAAAATATATTCTTAATAAATACTGGAATGTTCTTAGTGTTGACCATGCCTTAGAAGAAATAGTTGGTAAAGCACCCATTTTTGTTTATAAAATGGGAATTAATATGAAGACTATCTTTGAAAGATATAAAAGGGTGGAATGTATGAATATGCAATATACAGGAACACGTAAATGTGGAAGTTGCAGCTATTGCCATGCAATATTAGAAACGGAAACAAATTAGAGAATATTAATAGGACTTGTATTCAAATTATTAGAAGGAATTGTAATACCCACCATATAATATATATTGCAGTATGTATAGGCTGTAATAGTTTCTATATAGGAAAAACAGAACGGATGTTTAAGAAAAGAATCTACGACCACCTCTATGCTATAAAGAAAAAAGATAGTACAAATGCATTGTATAGGCATGTGGCTGATATGGACAATAGTCACAAATTTAAATTTGCCATATTAGAACAAGTTAAAGTGGACAATAGAGGTGGTAACATTAAAGCTATTTTATTGGGGAAGGAAGTTAGATGGCAAATATTTACAGATGCTGCTACTCCGCCTGGCTTAAATGAATATATTAATATCAAGCCTTTATTATTATAAAATTATAGTGGCTTTAACGGAATGACATTATATATATTATATATTGACAATATTGAATTTTAAAGGTTTTTATTATATTTAGATATTTATATATACTTGTATTTATGAATTTATTATATATAGACATACATTATAGCAAGAGATGTAATAGGATGTAGGCCTTCATGTTTTAATTAATATTTATATTTTTATTATTCTTTAAAATTTTAATATGTTAGCATTAATATATTAATGATAATTGGTATGAATGTATCTTTATCCCCTTAGAGTGTTATTAGTTCCCCTATGAACACATTCAGGAGTATTGACAGTTTTTTTAGCAATTTTTTTAGCAATTTATTAATATTTTACTATGCTGGTATACATTAATATTTATTATGACTTAGTATTCAACATGTTATTATGGTGTATGAGAGTTAGTAATGAATTAGAAGTTTTATTGACAGTATACTAAATTTAGTAATATGTAGTACTGTTAATTCAATGTTTTTTTATTTTATTTTTATTCTCTTTATCAATAGTGTTATTTATGTATAGAGTTGGTATATGTTTCTTTAAATTTTAAATGAGTCTGAATTTTTGGCATCATAAAACTGATAAATTAGTTCAAGAGATTTGTGTAGTTGATTCTGATGAAATCCACACTTCAGGTGGAAGAAAGCGCTAAATCTGTTATTTTGTTATAGTTGTTTGTACTTTGCCCGTTTCTTTGTAATAAATCGCAGGCTGTATTATAGCTGTGTGCGGCTGCATTCCTTAGACATTTTTAGTGTTGGACTTTACTTCTTCGTTTTCATAAAATTAGTTTAGTCTGTTCCTTCCAGCTTTCCTGGTATAGCTGAAAATCACAGGTTTTCCCTCTGTGCTCTGTCCTCTAATTCTATTAGTTTTGAATCATCTCTTCCTGAGCAGTCTCATATTCAGCCTGCCTTTTCTTCATTTCAACCTCTGATTTTTGCAGCTTTATCACCTTATCTGAATATCTTTTTAAAACGTCTTCCATTTTTCCAGCCTTTTGTTGTTGTGTTGATATACTTCATCAGTGCTTCCTTTATTTTAACCAGGTCTGTGTGCAGTTGTCTTATGTCTTCCTGTAGGTTACTGGAAGTCATGTCTGGAGGTTGCATTGCTTTTTGCTGAACAGCTGCAGAACTTTCCCCAGTCAGTTTCTTTCTCACTTTTTGTAGCTGATCTTTTTCCAGGTGCTCAGTATTTCTTTTTTTTCCTGGCATCCAAGCAGTACACCTACTAGCCAGTTACTGAAATTTACCCATAAACACAAAAATCTACTAGCTTTCTCTGTTAAGTTTCTGTTTTCACATTGGGAGAGCTAGAGTTAAGCTGTTACTCAATGTGCAGCCATTTTGGAAGCTATTTTTTTTACCTGATTTTTGATCCCTAAGGGCTAGAGGATGGCTTACGTTTGTGCTTATGCCTTTTAGTATTTTACAGCCTATTTCCTCTCCATAAGAGACATGGGTGCCAATGAATGACCTGAGACGTACCTCCCTGGACTACATGAAAAGAGACATAGAGGAGCTCTCGGATCATGTAGCCCAGGCTGGTATGACCCTGACCTTGAGCAGCATCTTACCCTCACCTAGAATGATGCCCCAGTACAAAGACAAAATGATCGATTTTAACAATTGGCTAAAATTTTGGTGTCATTCAAAAGGGATCGAGTGTCTGTCAGCCTGGGATGACATGCTCGACAAGCCACATTGCTTCGCTAGGGACGGCTTGCACCTGTCACCATTGGGCTTTCGGATATTGGCAAAGGCTCTTGCCACCCCCATAGTGCCTTTTTTAGGCTAGGCTCAAAAGTCAAACCCACCCCCATAGACAGCACAAGGAACAAGAAACTAAGGGTAATGCTGCTTAACTCCAGAAGTCTTAACCTCAAGATGCACGCACTCGAAGCTCTCCTCAGTATGGAGAACATCGATATCTGTGCAGTGACAGAAACCTGGTTCAAGGCTCCAGAGAGCACCCCAGCACTACCAGGCTATACCTCATATCATGCTTTTCGGCCCCAAAACCTGGACCGAACCACAAAAGGAGGGGGAGTTTCCATATTTATCAAGGATATCCACACCTCCAGGTTAGTGGCATTGCACGAAGTATCGGAGACCATCCATGTGCAACTAACAGTGGGCAAGACTGCTTTTCAGTTTATAGCATCCTACAGACCACCAGGAATCCCACTCAGCTTTCCTGAAAACATTGGAGAACATGAAGATCTCTCCGAACACCATTATATTGGGCGACTTCAACTACCCAAACATTGACTGGGAGCACTACTCAAGCCCCAGCACCTTAGCCCAAAGGTTCCTGGAAATTATAAACTCAAATGCTATGGAACAACTAGTCACCACTCCCACAAGAGGGGACAACATACTAGACCTGATCATTACCAACATGGGGACTCTATGCTCCACACCAGAAGTATATCCCTCATTGGTAAGATCAGACCATAAATTAATTTCACTGGATGTCCACATCCCGACCCCACCCCCAGTCCAGAAAACCACAGTGAAAAACTTCTCAAAAGCGAACTTCTCACTTCTCAAAACCGAAGTGGAATCCTTCAAGGCCCCAGGGCCAGTGGAAACTACGGCCCAAACTGCAGAATCCTATATAAACGCATTCTACGGACATCTCCAGGAATGCATGGATCATGCTATCCCAAACAAAACCAAGACCCAATCATCCAAAGGCAGGCGTCCAGTCTGGTGGACCCCTGCCATAAATAAACTGTACAACAGAAGGAGGAAGCTACTACATGATAGAGCAAAATCCCTAATAGGGAAGGCATCTCTGAACAGTACTAGCAAAAAATTACGATCCCTTATAAAATCCTCCAAGGCCAGCTTCGAGAGAAAAATTGCACAGAACACCAAAGACAATCATAAGGCTTTTTTCAGTTATGTTAGGAACCTGGGATGCAACTCCCAGACTTGTTCTGAGCTGATTCTAAACGACAAAAAATACACTGAACCCACAGACATCGCCAATATCCTGGCAGACAGGTTTAGTGCAAACTTCTCCCCCCCCAAAAGAGCAAGCATCTATCCCGGCAGAGGGCTGCCTCCCAAACATCTCTGATGCTCAGGTGAAGGCTGCCCTCTCCAAAGCAAAAAACACTGCTTCCATGGGACCAGATGGCGTCCCAGGTTGTGTTCTACATGAACTCCAAGAGGAACTAATCCCTCAAATAAAACAGCTATACAATCTCAGCCTCACTACAGGATATGTGCCCACAGAATGGCGTACAGCAACAGTGGTCCCACTCCACAAAGGTGGAGCCTCTACGGACCCTGGAAACTATCACCCCATAAGCCTGACTAGCTTAGTCTGCAAGGCTATGGAGAGGATCATCATGGAGCTCATAAACAAAGACATTGGGGACCTACAGACACTAGATCCTACCCAGTTCGGCTTTGTCAAGGGCAGATCCTGCCTTTTGAACCTGGTTGACTTCTTCGAAACAGTCACCAAAGCCATAGATGAAGGGAAGGTAGTCCACACAACCTATCTGGACCTTGCAAAGGCATTTGACACAATACCCCACTCGGGCATCATAGATAAGCTATCCAGCTTAAATATAAACCCCTATGTCACAAGATGGGTCGCAAACTGGCTCAAAGACAGAACCCACAGAGTGAGAGTTGCTGGAGCCATGTCAGACTCGAAACCGGTCACAAGTGGCGTCCCACAGGGTTCTGTCCTGGGACCACTCTTGTTCGGTATATACTTTTCCAAGGTACAGGCAAACGTGGGAGGACTATGGCTCACCAAGTTCGCAGACAACTGCAAACTGGGCGCCATAATCGACTCTCCAGCTGACACAAACATCCTTCAAAAAGGTCTCACAGAGACAGATAACTGGTGCCAGCGCCATGGTTTAAAGCTAAATGCCAAAAAATGTATAGTCATACCCTTTGGCAAAAACAATGTGCCCACAAATTACCACATAGACGGAAACCCATTAAGTACAGAGAAAGTTATTAGGGACCTGGGGACCCAAGTTGATAGCAATCTCTCCTTTGAAAACCACATTGCCAAAGTGGTTAGAAAGACCTTCTACATAGCCCACCTCATCACAAAGGGTTTCACATCTAGATCAAGAGAGGTAATCGTGCCCCTTTATTCATCCCTCATCAGGCCCATCATAGAATACAATGCCCCTTTTGGGATGTACCTTACCCGACACCTGCAGCAATTAGAAAGACCCGAAAAGTATCTCACCAAGAGGATCAAAGGTCTCAAACAGATGCCACATGCTGCTTGGTTAAAAAAACTTCAGCTCTACTCAGTTGCATACCGCCTACTTTGAGGCGATCTATGCCTGGCATACAAAGCTATGTCAAATCCAGAATTAATGGACATGCTCCACCTCAGTAAATCTAAATCCCTTAGAGCCACACGCTCGAGGGACTTGAACCTCAGCACAGAAATAAATAGAACTTGCTGGAGGGACAGGTTCATAACCCAGAGGCTCCCTTCGCTCTGGAATAGAATTCCAGTTCATGTGAGGCAGAGCACCTCACTGAATCTCTTCAAGAAGAATCTCGATAGGTGGATGGGGGATCGTAGGTTTGTCCCAGGGATTACTCCTGTGTCACTATTAGACAGAGGCACAGTAAACTAAACCTTAAAAAGGGCACAGTATACTCAAATCAAGGGGTGGCGTAAGCCATACAGAATCGGGCTAGGCTTATAATTGCCCCAGGGCAGATAGCCTAGTATGAACCTATGAACCTCAAGTGTGAATTTATGACTCCCCATCCATTGATCCAAACTGCATTTGAAGAGGGTCAGGGAAGGGCTCTGCTTTATGTAAAAGAAAGCCTGTTCCTTGGGGGTAATCTCTGAGACAGATGTTTGTCACTCCAGAGTGTTAACTGAAGTAGTTATCATTCAGGCATATGTTGTTATGGTAGTTTTACTTACACAACTGTACTTTCTCTTTCATTATAGCCTTATTAGTTATTTCTTGTTGTAATTAAACCACTGCACATAATGGTAAAAAATAGTCAGGTGTCACCTTAAGCTTCTTACAATATATGTATTTTTGTATTACAGCTATGTAAATGGATACTCTCTGTTTTATTTGTGTTTTGTAAGATTGTGTCATGTTTAAGATCCTAAGTGTAATCATGTTGTGTAAGTAATGTAATTGTGCTCTGTTTTTCATGCATATAATGGCAAGCTTTTCTCCCTCGGCCACCACTGAAAAGAGAGATCATTTGATGTGGACTATCCTGGTTAACAAATGCAGTAAGTAAATAAATAACTATCTCTATATACATACATTTTTAGCTTACATGTGTAAAATGCCAAACACTGCAAGGAGGCCATATTTTCCACTGAGTGCACAACAAAAAACAATGTAGGAAGAAATCATAAGTTGCATAAAAAACAAATCTTTAATGTTACAGAAAAAGACGAACAGAAGGACCCAGGGACAGCCGAATAATCCAGTATTATAAAATTTGTTGCATTTATTTGAAGTACATAGGCACTTTTGTAGTTAGACTACTTCTTCGGATGTAGTTCAACAAACAGATGTGACTCATTAAATACTCTAACCTTCACAAAACTGATCAGTCACATGACCAATTAAAACAGTCCTTAAAACAAATACATACATAAATACTTCTAACAAGTCATATTTAAACAGTTTGTACTAACAAATATATTTAAAAACACAATTAATCGCCTACATAAAGGTCTAGCTTTTTAAATATATATTTTTAGTACAAACTGTTTAAATATGAATAAATTGTTTTCATAGATATACATATATATATATATATATATATATATATATATAGGGTTCCTATCAGATAATCGAACTTCTGCAAGTTCGAACCTCATATGGTCAAGACCATAAGTTTGAATTTGCAGAAGTTCGAGCGTTTCAGTGGAAATCTCAGTAAGGGGAAGTTTCCATTTTGTTCAATGTGGTACAATCTTGGAGTTGGTATATTTAAGTAGTGGGGGTGTGGGGGTGTAGCCCCACATGTGGGAGGTATAAGCGGGCTTGCCCCCCTGCTTACAGCAATTTATTTTGTTTTGTTTTCTTTTTTTTTTGTTTTTCATCCATAGTCAAAGTTTTTTAACTTCGAACAGGATGGTTCGAACATTCCGTGTTCGAAGTTAATAAACTTCAACTATGTGATTTATATATATATATATATATATATATATATATATATATATATATATATATATATATATATATAAAACACACACACATAAATATATATATATATATATATATTTTTTTTTTTATATATATATATATATATATATATATATATATATATATATATATATATATATATATATACATATATCTGTGGATATATATTGTTTAGATAGTATAATGGATTTTTTACAGATGTATAATTTTAACTGTTTTAGATTTGTATAGACTTGTTATATAGAGGTATTTATGTATGTATGTGTTTAAGGATTGTTTTAATTTGTCATGTAACTAATCAGTTTTGTGAAGGTTAGAGTATTTCATGAGTCTCATCTGTTTGTTGAACTACATCTGACGAAGCAGTCTGACTGCAAAAGTGCTTATGTACTTCGAATAAATGCAATAAATTTTATAATTTTGGATTATTCAGCTGTCCCTGGGTCCTTTCGCTCATTTGTTTTTTTTCTGCTTGATTTATGGTAGACCAGTTGTTTCAGTGCCAACAACACAAGTTCATCAGTACAGTCTGCTGAAACAAAAAAAAAATCAGATGTTATTTAAACAGAAATACAGTCACGTGTCACATAACATAATTAGAATTTAAGACATAATACCATAAAATACATCAGATCAAAAGACAATAAGATGGCATATTCTCTCATTCAGTAATTCACCATTGATAAATAAATTATAGAACATCATTTAAAAATGGGTGAAACAGTACACTGAGAAAAACAATCCATTCCTCTCTTTCTATGATAATAAATCTTGAATATATGATTGTGATAAATCTGAATCAGGGTTTACTGTATCAATGTCAATAAATATATAACATGCAGTGCCATGCTTCAAAGTATGTTTATAAAGGGAAGTACATGTCTTCGTGCACCTAATGTCACTAAAATGAGCTGCTTTTTAAGTGTCTGTGAAGACTGACCAGTGCGGAAACGACTACATGTGTGCTGTGCTACATAAACAATGTATAATATATCCCATGAAACTGGACTTCTAATCCTAAAGGTACCTTGAGAAAAAGTAGTATTAAGGGCATAGGGACAAAAACAAAATTTTCCACACTCACAGATGGACTCAAGACTTACTTGTGGTCCATTTCAGCATGTCTGCTCATGGATCCCCTCTTTTGATGGAACCTCATGTGAAAGACCCCAATATAATTTTTGATTCCTTGGATGTGATGGATCTAGGCTTAAACATACCTTTGAAAAAATTAACATATTATGAAATATTTTTACTTCTAAAGTTATAAAGGCATCCAGGTTTCAAAACTGTTGCCAGCACAATGTGAGTTAACAGAATATCCCAATGTTTATCAATAATCTATTGTAGTTCATTGGTATTAGATCTGTAAGTCAATAGGAATCTGACATCTTTGTTCATATTATTAGATATCAAGCTATATCTCAAAACCTCAGCATGTTGTACATCCGATATTTTCCGAGAACTATAGCTAAATTTCCCATATCATATCCTCAATGTTTAAATCTATGAGTAAAATCTCGAGAGGTGGATAAATAGCTAGCTACCTTCCTTGCTACACATGCATTTCGCTCTCTGATACTGTGTTTTGGGAAAACATATGATGTGGGTAACAGCTATCCTGTGACAGGATTGTATTCTTAGAAAACTTTTTCCTGTGAATATAAGTTTGAAAAGAACTGTCTTTCATCTTTGAAATCTTCACTTGAAGAAATCATTTGTTTTTAATCAGTAAAAGTCCAAACTCAGTATTATTTAGAAAATGAAAAAAATTATTAATCTTATTAGCATCCCCTTTCCATATCATACACGCATCAGCCAAATAATATCTCCACATATTAATCTTAGACAAAAAAATGGATTGTTGTGTTCATTATAAATATATTTATAATCGGGGAAAAAAACATGAAAATATTGTCATAAATGTGTGCATAATTTGCACCTATTGTCATCCCTTTAACCTGCCAAAAACATTCATTACTGTAATGGAACACATTTGTATTAAGAACCAACTCACAAAGTTGTAGAAGAAAGTCAATAAATCGAAAAGAGTAAATATTGGCTTCTTCCAGTCAACACCATAATGGAGCCAAACCACCTGTGTGTGGAGTATTAGTAAACAGGTGGTTAATATCAAGCAAGAAATAATGCCCAACAAGGTGTGTGTTATTGTGGAAATACCATCTGCCCAGGGGTGTTCTGAGGGCTGACGTCACAGGCGGAGGTACTACACACCCCTGGAAGGGCATTATTTCCACAATAACAAACACCTTGGAGGGCATTACTGCACTTAGGGAATGGGCTGACTGTAAAATTGTTGTGGTTTACTTACTTATTTTTATTACTATTTTTTTATATATTTTTTATTTAAAATAGTTCCTCTGCCTAATGTTTCAGTCTTGTTTTAGTATATGCTAATGGTGTTGGAGGAAGCATTTTATATCCAAAATATAACTTTTTAAAAATATCCAGGTATTTACTTTATTTTATGGTCCCTTACTCCTTAAATGTTTGGTTTGTTGCCAGTCATTGGAGATTTGTTGTGTCTTTCGGGTTTTCCCGGTTAGGGGTCGCCACAGCGGAAAGTTACTAAATAATGACATATACTTGAGTTTCTGAGTTTTATTTCCTTAAGAAAATTGATACTAACACAAATTCATTAATTTAAGCAAGTTTGTAATTTTTTTAGAGCAATAATTAAAATATGTTCCTATTTTTGAGCCTTTGTTCCCCCCTTTATTTTAGGCTTTATTCAGATTTCTTCAGCTGAAAGGTCTAGAGGTATGCAACCATTTTTACTGCTGCTGCTGCTGCCAGTATTCAGTCTCACTCACTTACACTCTCTCTCTTTCTCTCTTTCACACACATACATACACACACACACACACACACACACACACACACACACACACACACACACACACACACACACACACACACACACACACTGCTCTGCATCAGAAAATGCATGCTAACACAAATCCAATAATATTCAAGTAACTTTGCGATTTTATAACAGCAACATTTAAAATATATTCCTATTTTTGAGCCTTTGTTCCTCATTTATTTTAGGTTTATCCAGATATCTTGAGCTAAGAGGTCGAGAGGTATGCAAACCTCTTAAATGCTGCTGCTGTCAGGAATCACTTGATCACTCTCTCTGTCACTCTACATCCTGTCTTTCTCTCATGCGGGTGCAGACACACACACACACACACACACACACACACACACACACACACACACAGTCTGTTCTGCATTTAAGCATGCATTCACTCACACACAGACAGAATCATAAACACATGCGAGCGCATGCCCGCGCACACACACACACACACACACACACACACACACACAGTCTGTTCTGCTTTTAAGCATGCATTCACTCACACACAGACAGAATCATAAACACATGCGAGCGCATGCCCGCGCACGCACACATACACACACACACACACACACACACACACACACACACACACACACACACACACACACCTCACACACACACTTTCTTTCTGTTTTATTTATTTTTTTACATGGCTAAACAGCAAAAGAGGTACTTATGCAGTGTAAAATAATAGCTCGATCAGTCTCTCTCTCTCATTCTCCTACACTGTCACACACAGACATAAACACATACACATATGTTTTTTTCTTTTTTTTCCTTTTTCTTTTATACTCACTATACAGCAAGGTGCTGGATAGTGAGCATAAAATAATGGCAGCTGTTAAGTTTTTTCAGTCCGAGCTCCACAGCAGCTTGAGATGCTGCCATGAAGAGGCGGAATTGTTTTTCAGTGGATATTACCTGTAGATTAACACCCTGCTGGAGAATGGTCATTCTCCAGTCAGGATGCGATCTACAGGGCGCCCCTTCTCTAAGTATATTTAAGAGCTAAGATTGCTCAACTTCCACATCCAGAAGCAGGCAAAGGAAGTCAGTAGTATCCTTAGGTTGAGAAGTATTAATTGGAAGAAGGGGTTTCAAATACATCTGCAAATAGGATTCTGTACAATAAGTTCATTAAATAATACCTTAGAAATGATCACAGTCAGCCTAGTACCCCAAAACTCATCAATTTCTTTTTTTAAATTCTGAGAAGGGTACAGCAAAACTCTGTATTACTGAGTTGTCTCATAACTTCCATATCACAATCTTCAAAATTCCACATTGCCCCAGCTTTATTAGCTGCCACAATAACAACTGATCTATCCCGTTGAAGCTCTTTAAAGGATATTCTCTGAGCAGAGAACAAATTCTTAAAGCTATACCAGAGATATCATAACCTCCAGATGAATAGCCTTTATTATCAATGTTTCAAACTTCTTAACTATTTGATAACAAGTTGGATTGAATTTTCAATTTTGATTCATAAAATTTGAACTGAACTACTTCAGGTTCAGGTAAAGTTCAAACACTATGCTTCCCATGAAACCAAAGTTTGAGATTCAATATATTTGTCGTATAGACAGATATCTATATATAGATATAGGTATAGATATAAACAGCTCTCTGTTTATTTATATGTATGTATATATATTTATATTTATATACATAATACATATATGTGTATGTGTGTGTGTGTGTGTGTGTGTGTGTGTGTGTGTGTGTGTGTGTGTGTGTGTGTGAGTGTTTGTATGTATATAAGTGTGTGTGTGTGTGTGTGTGTGTGTGTGTGTGTGTGTGTGTGTATATATATATATATATATATATATATATATATATATATATATATATATATGGATTTATTTTACATGATAGATGGAGCAGAAGCTCAAACTGTTAATTATTTTGCCATAAATATTGAAACACAGAGCACAGAACGCCAAATCTAAAATAGACACATCTTTTTTTGCAGAGGGCGCGCCCCTTGTACCTCCATATCTCTGGCTAATTATATACACCAACTCTGGAATCGCACTACACTGGGGAAAGTAGTTCTTCTGATGTGTATTTACAGAGATAACAGTGTTCCTCTTCACTTGGTTGCATTTGTTATTCTGCATTTTGATTTTTTTTTTATGGCTCATCATTTAGCAGTTTCATCTCCTGCTCTGTTGATCATGTAAAATTGACCCGTGTATATATATATATATATATATATATATATATATATATATATATAGATCTACTTTACATGGTTGATATTTCACAAAGCCGAAGACCATATGGCCCCCTGCACCCCCCATGCCGGGCTCCGCCCTCCCCAAAACTTAAATATACCAACTCCGAGATCGCACAACAGTGCAGCAGATGGAAATCGTTCCATTCCGCACTGTACAAAGATGCCAGTTCTGCATGGTTGACATTTCAAAAGTTGATCATATGGTTTCGGCCATATGGTCTTCAGCTTTCTGAAATGTTGGCCATGTGAAGGTGACCCATATATATATATATATCTTTAGAGATTAAGATCTACATATATATTTGTGTGTGTATATATCTGTGTATATATATATATATATATATATATATATATATATATATATATATATATATACACACACACACACACACACACACACACACACACACACACACACACACAGACATATATATGGGTCTAGGACATTTCACTGGATGCACATTTCACTGAAACTCAAATTAGTGTGCACTTTTCACTGAAAGCTCAATTCACTGAAATACATTTCACTGAAAGTTATATATGGCCTTTTCCCCACTGTAGTGCAACTCTGGAGGTAGTTTATATATAGTAAGGGGGTGTGAGGGCACCACCCCCCCACATATTTTAAATATTTTGAACTATATACATGGATACTTGCAATTCCAATATAGTACTCTTTTCCAAACATAATATATACTTAAAATATGTGGGGGGGCTATGCCCCCCCACAACCTCCCTGATGTGCGGGGCGGTGCCCCCCCCTTACTATATATTCTAACTCCAGAGTCGCACTACAGTGGTGAAAAGGCCATATATAACTTTCAGTGAATTGAGTTTTCAGTGAATTGTGCTTTCAGTGATTTGTGTTCAGTCGTTTGAGTTTCAGTGAAATGTGCATTCAGTGAAATAGCCTAGACCCATATATATATATATATATATATATATATATATATATATATATATTCAGATGGATATAGATATATTTACTTGTGTGGTGCAGTAATAATTCTTCATATGTTAGGCAAGGCAGTAAAATAGAAACAGCTAATGGGTGTTGTAAAACAATATCCATTGTTACCATTTCATATTCACACATGAATTACTTTCTTGGGAAATGTTGATTTGCTATATTTCTTATACATTGCAGTTCAGTCTGACTGTTTTATTGTATTGATGGCAGTACTTGTGGTTAATTAGTATGTTCATAACATTTAATTATTTAGGTATTAATAATCTGCAAGTTGTTAATGTGGAAATGCATTTTTGAAGGTATTACTATTATATTGCACTACCATGTAAACTGCTACTGATAATGTTTTTTGCGGATTTCTAAATGTTGCTCAACTTCATCAATGACTGCATACAGAGACAGCACATCCAGCAAGGGAGATGGGGTGGGTGGAGGGCTCGTGCAGAAAGTTATTGAGGTAAGAAATGTTTTTAAGTTGTGCATTAATGGAAACTGCAATGACATAAAGAAATAATATGAAGATACTGCAGAAGTACCTGCAAGAGTAAAGGCATTTATTAAGAGCTGAACATTAATGGCAATAGTTCCTTGCACTTTAGACTGGACACTTGAAAGATGGCTGCAAGAAAAGCAACAAATGCTAGACTTGGCCTTCATGAAATTGATCATCTGCTGAGGTTGCTATGGTAGCATACCTTCCACCAACAGAGAGAGCAATATATTTGTGTCCACTAATTCCAACACTTATGTTTGGTACCTCTGAATGTATCAAGTGAGGGATGTTCAATGCTGCCTGCAAAAAATTATTTAATGTTGCCTAACATTTCCTTTTTGCAGCAAAGGCATGCAGAATATTATTGTTTTCCCGGATGGATACATTCTCGGATTTATGTCCATAGGTGCCGGGAGCTGTTGAAGACTGAGGGGGCGGAGGGTGAGAGGGGCACTTAGTGATCTAAAAAGGGCAATTTTTTATAACTGTTTACTACCACAACATAGGTTCACTGAGGACATTTTAAGCTTATCCAATTCCTTTTTGGTGCTTGAATTAGCATTTTCTGATTTGTCTTACCTATCCCATGGCTGATAATTGTATATTAGCCCTAGTGAGAATAACTGTGAACATACCATAGATAATTTGAGGGACACATATGAGGGATTCAGCATTTAGGAACTGCCTCTATCCATTAGTGGCATGAGGGGCAATAGTGGATTACATTTTCTATTACCCATCCTTAGATCCAAGTTGCATTTGAATATGGACAGGGATGAGCTTTGTTTTACTTGAATGGATAGTCTGTTCTGGAACAGTGGTAGCCTCTGTGATATATATCCATCTCTCCACAACACTCAGTTTAGATACCTGGACTGAGTATTTATGATGCCATTTGACTTGCTGATGTTCAGTAGGTCCATCTGTATTAGGTCAGAGGATGCCTTGTATGCCAGACACGTCACCTCTAAACACTCTGTAGGATACTGAGTATAGTAATAAATCTTTGAGGTGGTCCATGCAAGGCCTATTGTTTATCCTTTCAGTAAGATATTTCTGAAGGTATTCCAATTGTTGCATGGGGCTGGGCAGATACATGCCAAAGTGGGCATTATACAAAATGATTGACCTAATGAGAGCTTTCTAAAGGGGGACAACAACATCTCTAGATCTAGCCACAATCAATTTATTTATAAGCTGTGCACTATAGAAAGACTTTCTTATGACTCTGGGCACATGTTGGTCAAAAGTTAGGTCACTGTACACACAAGTTCCCAAATGCCAAACAATTGGGTCAGTTCTCAGAGGACATTGTCATGATTTTGACACCAGTTATTATTTGGGACAAACCTTCCTGCATGATGGTTAAGTCATTTTGGGATTTAGTAACTGCTCCTAGCTTGCAGTTATCTCAAACTTAGCCGGCCAAAGCCCTTTGGTATATCCTTTTACTTTTGAGATGTATATGCCAAACAGAAAAAGTCTCAGCTCCGATCCCTGGGGGACTCCATTAGTGATTGGTCTCTTCCCCTATTTTGATCTCCTGCATCCTGTGAGCAAGTTTGCAATCCAGCTAGTGATGCAAGTGTTTGCTCCTACATTATTCATCTTTTGTACTACACCTGAGTAGGGGATTGTTTTAAAAGGCTTGGCCAGGTCAAGGTAATGTGGTGTGAACTGTTTTACCTTCATCCATTGCTTTGGTAACATGAGTAAAACTTAAAATTTGCCCATGATTTTGAGCCTTTCACACTTTCCTCTGGGCTGTTTTCAAACACATTTTTAGGGACATGCATACATGTATGCATTCTTTGATTCACCTTCCTAATTGTATTAAATTATATTATTTGTATAATGCAGCACCAGTTGCTAGAATGTGTTTTAAATTTGTAGTTTTGAACAGTCTTCTAGTAAGCAATGAAACAAAATGTATAAACCAATAATGACAAAACTACCCATTTCAGAAAATTTCAACCATAAATGGCCACTCAAACTTCTTTCATTACAATTCACCAGTATCAGTAAATATGCAAAATGTCTGCAGATGTAAGTCATCTAAATAATTCCACATTAAAGGGATCTCTAACTATGAAGAGATTGCTGCTAGGAAACAACTTTATATGTCATTGTTTCATCTACAAATAAAGTGGCTGTTGCCCTTGAAGAATAAATTGCCTAAGTTACATTAATAAATGATAAGCTAGTAATATTGCAATAGGGAATGGATGGCAAACTGATAACAGGTTCATAGTTACTAGGTAACTCCTCCAAAGGAGGATATTCACAGGACTGCAGCATCCACTCCCTTTAAAGTACAACACAGTACAGTATCAGCTATCCATCTACAGACCTGTTGTGCTAATAACAGTGCAAACAGACTTGGAATAAGCAGCACTAAACTTCTCTCAATTTCACAGCAGAATAAATCTGGAAAAAGCCAACATTTATTGGGGGGGGGGGGGGTCAAAGGCCCAAAACTAGGGACACATTTAATATTGCTTGTATAATCTTAGAAGGTTGCTAAAATAGTGTTTTGTGTTACCATGTGTTTCCTAAAAAGATAGGAAGACTGAAACTTAAAGGGCTATTATTATTTAGTGGATTCCATTCTCACTGGTTTGCCAGACAACCACATATTTTGAGCCAAGTATTCTGTGAAAATCTAGATAGTTGAGAGCTACTGCAACTCATTGAATCACAACTGGTGGTATGGGTAGAGTAGAGAATGCAGGCCCTTGTACCTAAGGTACAGGGTTTGAGCCTGGGTAATTCTAACCACCAGCCATAAGTAACTGGGGCATCACACACACACACACACACACACACACACACACACACACACACACACACACGCATGCGCGCGCGCACACACACACACACACACACACACACACACACACACACACACACACACTCTGTGGTCGACTCTGGCAGCTGTGTTTCAATACGTATCTTTTCCGCGCACTTTCAAATTCATGTTAGTGTGCAAAGCACTCATGAGTCCTCTGTTGGGTCCCCCTCCCTCAGCAACTGTAAAAATGTGTGTGTGTGTGTGTGTGTGTGTGTGTGTGTGTGTGTGTGTGTGTCTGTTGGGGGGGGTGCTCCCTCCCCCTCACTCTATGGTTCCGGTGTCTATGATAAAAGGTGCATGAGTAGGGAGCAGGAAGCTTTATGCATTGTTAGTAATGTGATGTGTTGCATAAATTCAAGTGTACTACCTCTGTTCTGCAGGAGGTTACCATAGTAAACATGTGCATGAAACCTTACATGTTGGCAACAGTGCTTTCATTAAAGATACACTGTTATAGTATGTTTACAGTTGAAGATTTCCTCCTACTTTTCTTGTGACTGTAATACATCTAGAAATGTCTGAATGAACCCCTTCACACATATTTTCTGTTTAAGCACTAATTGGGAACTAACAGCTTTAAGTAAACTTTGTGTATTGCATATTTTCTAGACAGCATGTTCCTGTACTTGCTGTCATTTAATGACATTCTAAATTTGGACATTATTGCATTTTGCTGTGATGGAGTTCCAAAATTTTCTTATCCTCAGAATGCCTTGCCTGCACTTGGCTTTTTACTTGCATTATTACTCAAAGGTCTCGTTCCCCTGTTTGATGTTCTTAGTAGTGTCAGTGCTCCTTTCTTTTTCTCTTACTCTTTTTATCTAATTCCTTATTTACCATAGGTACTAGAGTTTTCAAAAGACTTTTCATTTCAGAAACTGCTAACATTTTTAAGTCTAGTTTATAATTATACTGTGTAATTTTTATTCCTGGGAACTCAATCTTGAAAAGCTGTATTTCTTAATTTGCATCATCTTATTATGGTACTGGAGAAGTTGCATCGTAGCTTATTTGAGAAAACACCAGAGGAAAACCACTGAGCAGAATAATAGCTCTCTAGTTTTGAAGTGCTTTCCATAATACTGTGTTGACAGGCTTTGCTGGTTTGTGATTTAGTAGATATTAGGTTGCTGTTATATGGGTAACTGCTGAAGGCAGAAGATGAATTATTCTTATGTCCTTTCTTAGAAGCAAATACTTTTCATAGGTAAAATCATGCTGGAATGGTACACTTTAATGGAGAAGATAGGAAAGTTGACCTATATAAACAGCATTCAATACAGATATTGCACAGAGAAACACAAATGGAGTTAAGTGTTTATGATGAAGGCACAGGAGAGATGCAATGCAAAGTATGTACTGGGTAAAGAAAATCAAAAGTGAGTAGACCTAATGCACTAAGATATCCCTATCCTCTGTAGTATCTGTATTTGTCAGATGTAGAGTAGAACCAGATTAGTCATGTAAAAAAACATAAGTGCACATTAAACTCTTAATTTGCCGGGGGATACCTCTCCCCTCAGCACAGGGGGTCTTGACCATGTCCATTTTTAATAAATGCACGTATCTCTATATCTGTCTAGATAAATAGATATATTTATTTATTTGCTTACTATTTGTTACTTGGACCACAACTACATAGTTTGAGGGAAAACTGTATGCTGCAACCATTTATTTCCTACCTTTTCATGCCTCTAGTCCCTACAGCACTATGACACATTGTCTGCAGTCACATTGAGATTTAACTGTCAAATCGTTTTTCTGCCTAAGACGCCTGACCATTTCTCTCCTGCCAAGTCACAGTGACTGACATATACAGGCAGTAAAAGTAGATCCCATTTACTATGCGGCACACATGAACCATCCATTTTACGTTGCAAGAGCCTATTCTGCTAACAGACTGCACTTCCCATTTAACAGGCTGTCTACTAATTTTCCAGGACCGGATATGTGTACTAGCTTCCTTAATCACTCTAACACTGTGTGATATTCAGTATTTTATTTTCAGTTATCACTGCTGAAATATGCATTTCTTCCTATAGACATCAGGCAATCATTTAAGCAGTATGGCATCATACTCTGCAATATATTATTATATTTTCTGGCACATCATCCCATTCCGCAGTACATTATTGTGCCCAACAGGGATTCACATGAAGATTTATGGACAGAATTGTAAACTGCACTTTTGAAAACCCAAAATTCTTAATGGTGATAGAGGGGGCATGATTTCTACTTCCAAATTGTAAAGACTCAGAGTGACATAATAATGTAGAACTAAGAGATATATCCTGTCTACACACACACACACACACACACACACACACACACACACACACACACACACACACACACACACACACACACACACTTCCTTACCATACTTCATTCGGAACTCGCTCTGTATTGCCGATAAATCCCTGCAGCAGCAGCCATCAAGCAAATATCCCATTTGCATTGAGCCTGGCCACAGCTAGAAATGTGTGAAGCTGAATTCCGGCATGCGTGAGCTAAACTTAAAAACAAAGAGAGAGAAAAGTTGCCGTTTAGCTGGAAATGCATGACGCTCAATTCCGGTATGAGTGAGCTAAACTTAAAAACAAAGAGAAAAAAACTAAACTTAAAAACAAAGACTAAACTTAAAAACAAAGAGAGAGAGAAAAGTTGCTGTTGCTGGATCTGCTGCAAAAGTGGGGGGGGGGGCTCCCCCCTTGATCTATGGTTCTGGCACCCATGTTTATATCCATATGTTTAAAATAACTATTTCTTAAACATTTACAAAGTAGCCTGCTGCATTTCCTAAGAACAAGACAATGGATTACTGTATAAAGTGAAGGATGAGAGAGAGTCTTGCCATACCTTCAGCTCTGTTATTAAATATACTAACACTAAAAAATACTGAATTGCTTTAAGCCAGAAAGCTCACACATTTAGGATGAGAAAGCATTCTATTTTTCTTTTCATTTCTCTATATTCCCTGAGGAAATCATTTACAGTAGGGAGCAGTACCATTGAGAGTGTCCCCGCTGGTATCACCGTCTTGTAATTATGACAATTAGTTAAGAAAAGTAAATAATACATACATACATATATGTAACATTAGACAATGGTAGCTTTGCATAGTGAGGTAGCAGATTTTAACTTGTCAGGCTGTCATAGTCATAGCATCAGTAAGATGTTAACATGCATAGTGAGGTTTATGTAACTCTTTTATAATGAACTGCTGAAGTGATGGGACATATCCTATATCAATAATGACTACTTTGCTAGTGGCATACCTGTCACTGAAACAGTCTTTATCAGTATTTACAATTGCAGTACTTTTTTGCAGATTGTTTATGACATTTCATTGCACACCACAATGTAGTTATTCATTCCTATTACACAAAAAGCACTAATGCCAGTGACCCTCAAGCAGAACTTGTACTTCTAAGATTTGCAACATTGCTTGATGACATTTTCATATTTAAGAAGGAAATGTTTACTTTTTTGCAATTAAAATAAAGGGATTTGCTATGCCTCTCACTCTTTCTTTCCCTTTTATGTTCATTTTCTACAGGTCCAGGAGTGCCTGGGGAAGCTCTGCTGTAAGCTTCCTAGGTGAGGGAAAGCTATCTAAGGATGGAGCTACCTCCCTGCCTTGTGAAGCAATGCCCTGATTGCAGAATGAGGTGGCTTCATTCCTATACCCCCCCCCGGCACAAGGAAGCCTGGAAAGCCAGGAGACTAGGCTTCAGGACCTGGTACAGGCTTTAGTTTTGATGGTTGGTGAGAGGCATTGGTGTCTATACAGAACTCTCCAGCAGGGAGAAGACTCACTAACCTGGTCACCTCTGAACTTTGAGCCACCGGAAGCTTCTATTCCCACACCATTGGGGTCACTCTACCCAAGTACACCAGGGCAGGGTAATATTTGAGGTACTCTGGACCAGGAAGGAGACTGCCTTCCAAATCTCCTCATCCTACTTTTCTATCTGCCATCTGTATATCTTGTCTCCATTCCCACTGCCAGTCCACCATACTGTTCCTGTCTGTCTTGTCTGTATACATTGTATTTATCCAAAAATTCTTTAACTCTTCCCTAAGCCTCTCCTTTACACTCTACCCTTCTTTCTTCCCTGATTTCTCTCATTAAAAAATGGAATGTATTCCCACAAAAATCATAGCACTCATCCGTTCCCACCTGTTGCAGAAAAATCCTTTTAATGTGTTCTTTTGTGTTTCCCTTGTCTGCTTTCTTCCTTATTTACAGCTTTCCTGTTTCCTCCCTTTGCAGCCTTACAAAAGCCAAAAGGAGGTGCCCATATAAAGACAACTCTTTAGCGTGTATAAAACAGCCTTAAATCATTTTGGTTAAACTGCAGGCCAGTGGTGCTCAGCTCAGCATGAGATCTTGTGGAAATATCAAGAGATTCATGCAGACTTGTGCCTACACCCTCTTGATAAAATCTCACAACAGCATTTGTGACTTTATGTACATACAGAGTTTTCCATATATAACTATATTAATTTTTTATCATTTTATGTCGGTTCGGATATGTGAAAGTACACTGGGTGTTTTGTTGCAAGGCTAAGAATTTTGAAAACCAGTGTCACTTTTTTGAGCTTTGCTCATTTGACCGGAAGTGTAATAGTACAAATCGCAGATTGCCATTATGCATCTGTGAAGCATGGAACTATGAATACTATCCCCTAATTCTAATCTCAAGAGCTTCCAGTGTGGCACACCTCAGAATATGAATCCACATCTTTAGCTTCTTGGAAATGTGGTACTGCAGCTACTGCATGTTACAATTGACAGAATGCACTTTTGTGATAAAATATAGAGGATATGTACATCAGATATAATGAGAACTCAAAAAAGAAGTGTTTTAGGCCATTATTATACTCTGCAATAAAAAAAACTTAGTATAATGCAAAATGTCAGACTGTATCATCAAAGGCGTGTGAACTAAGGCAATCAGGATCTGTTTTGAAAGGCTGTCTGTACCCCTTTGAGATTTTATTCCAAACTTTTTGGGTAATAATAACTGGGTGCTTTATTAAAACATAAACATAAGACTGCAATTGCAACCTCAGACATTCCAGTGGAGTCCACCTGTAAATTTGACCCCACAGCTTTAGCTGACATTTAGCTAACATTGTAGACAATGGAATGTTACATCTGCTTTTTTTCTTTTGGATAAATATAAAGGATTTTAATATCTGATTTAATGGCAACCAAATAAAGAAGTAACCCAAGTCAGTGTTGTACTTAACATACTAAGTAGAAGCTCATCACAGCATCCATAATGAGTACAGGCTATAATGGAAAATGTCAGACTGTGGCAGTAAAGGTACATGAACTAATCCCTTAGGACCTTCTTTGAAAGGCTGCATCTTTGTCGCCCTTAATATTTTCATTATAAAACTTTCTGGTTATACCAACAGGGTTTCAGATAGTAAACAAATAAGAGTGTAATTCATACATTAAAGTTTCTAGTGAAGCACACCTCTAAATTTGACCCCCTTGGCTTAACCTGCTTTAAAGCATAGCATTATAGCAACTGCATATTATAACTGAAAAAAATAATATTTCCTAGTGAAATATAGAGGAGTTTTTTTATTTTAATGTATTGACAAGTCAGAAAATAAGTATTTTAGGCCATTATTATACTCTGTGTACTGATCAGATATTGTCCACAGCACCCAGTTGAGCATAATATAGACTGTCAGACTATGTCAGTAAATATACATGAAATAAAGACCCTGGGGCCTGCTTTGAAAGCCTATATCTCTGCCCTCCTTTTAGATTTCGTTACAACATTTTCAGGTTATAACAACAATCTATACAACTACAAAACACCCATAAGACTGTAATTCTTTCATGATAGTTTCCAGTGTAGCACACCTGTAAATTTAACCCCACAGCTTCAGCTTCTTGAAAGCATGTCATTGTAGCCTTGGCTTGTTACAACAGAAAACTGTATATGATGTTTTTCATTATATCACTGTTGCAATAGCCTTTAGATATATGGGGTGTATCCTGCCAAGAATATTGGATTTCTAGATGGTCTACAGGACTTGACTACGCTTCACATTTTTCTTCCTGTTTTCCTTTTTAGTCTGAATCTGAAGACATTCTGTCCTCAAATTCTTCCACTGAGGAAATCTCTTTCCATGATACTATACCTAAAATGAAAGATTGATTTAAATGAGAAGGAAAGTATAGTTCTGAATCTCAAAAAAATGTATGAGTTACTCAGTGTGGATTCTCCAAAGCCTTTAGTTATCCCCATTCTTGGAATTTTGGATAATGCTTTTGATGCAGCTTCTATCCCTCGACTCACCACCCCTTGCTTCCAGAGAGCAATTAACATTACATTTCCAGATTCTCATAAATTTGTTCTCAGAAACCTAATTGCTAACCTTTGCTATTATTTCCCCTTGATGGAGCAGAAGTTCAGAAACCCTTTCCTCTCCCCAGCCTATTCCAAATGAAAAGTTCAGTTAAGATTTTGACAGATTTTGTAAAAAAAAAAACGTTGTGCTTTGTCCACTTTAGCCTGTACAGTAATTAATTGCCAGACACATATTGCAAAATATTTGCTTTCCAGTTTTGCTAATAATATGCAACAGCCTAGAGTTTTCCATGATGGTTGCTCACTGATCAACAGCTACATTTCAGCTCTTCCAGTGTGCAAAAAGAGACTGAGAGATAGGGGCTACTTTGCCAGATTTATTAACTTTGGTTACTGGCTAGTAAGTACACTGCCTAGATGCCAGGAAAGAAGAAAATTAAAGACCCTGAAAGAAAATCAACTAGAAAATGTGAAAACACTGACTCAGCATAATCATGCAACTGTTCATAAAAGCAGATGTTAAGTTGTCAATCTCGCCTTCATTCTTGCTGGATGGGTTCGGAGCCGATCCTCGGCTCCGACTCGGCACTTGCTTTAGCTTGAGAACTCCTTTTACCAGCTCGAGGCAACCCTATATCCCATGATGCAAGGCGGAACTACCTCAGATCTCGTTTGCCGCTTAGCGAAAGAGGTCTCCTTTGCCAGCTGAGGTAAGTTAATATTGTCTAAAAGCTTAGTTAGGGATTTATTTCCCCCTTTTTACCCTTTTCATAGTGTGTAGTCTTTCTACATCCCACCCTATTTCCCTTATAGTTAAAAACTTTTAAATTCTTTCATAGTTGTAAAACACTTTTAAGTTAGGCCTAGACCCCATTGGTTAATCCCTACCTGTGTGTCTCTGTGTTTGGGGATTAATTGTGTGTTTGTTGGGGTGTGTGTGTGACTTCTTCCTCTAGGACTATGTCAAAGGAAGGCAAGGTCTCAGGCTTCAAGAAGTGTGACTCGTGCTGTCAGAAAATGTCTCTGACAGACGGTCACACTTCTTGTGTTTACTGCCTGGGGCCTTTGCACCTTCAGGACTCCTGTGCTTTGTGTCACTCTTTTAGCCAGAGAGTCCTGCAGGAAAGGAGGAATAAATTGATCCTCCGTGGCTTACTTAAGCCAGAAGGTTCTCCCTCTAAAACAGGGTCTAGTAAACCTTCTAAGCCACCGAAGGTTCAGGCTACAGTATCCAAGCCTCCTCCGGTGGCTCCGGCTCCGTCGGAGCCGAGGTCGGCTCCGGCTGGAGCCGATCTTTCTGCTTCCAAGGTAGTGGGTTCGGCACCGATTGGTTCCGACACCCGGTCTACTGTGGCCTTGTCGGCTCCGGCTGGAGCCGACACTTTATCCAGCATCGGAGCCGAGAAACCTTCGGCTCCATCTGGAATTCAGGGGACTTCGGCTCCGATGACTTCGTCCCGAAAGAGATCTCGGTCCCCTTCGTTGGAGAGTATCCACTCGGCTCCGAGGTCTCCTCTTTTGTCGGAGCGGAGCCATCGGAGCCGATCTTCGAGATCTTCCAGACTGTCTGACCACGACTTAGAGAGGGTGGTAAGCAGGCTGTTAAAGTCGCAGGCACTGGCCCAAATGCTCCATAGCCCGTCTCAACAGACTTCGGCTATTGCTTCACCCCTTGAACTTCCTCCTCCGACTCCCCACCAGAGTTCGGAGCCGGAGCTTCTCGGGACAGCGACTGTTTTGGCGCCGGAGCCGATACATCCTTCGGCTCCGTCATCTTCGGCTCCGATCTCCTCCTTGAGACCTTCCTTGGAGAGATCCGGTCGTCGGGTTTCCCTTGTCAGCTCTGAGGGGGCTAGTGGCATCGGGCCCTTGTCCGACCCCGCTCTCCCTCTCGGGGCTTCGGCTTTGGTAAGCTCGGCACCGACATCGGCCTCGGAGCCTTCCCTCTCAGTGGAGCCGGGAATTCCTGTATCCTCGGAACGGGGATATTCCGGTCTCCCGGGGAGGGGAGCCTTTGAGGTGATGAGGAGTGTCCTGGCTCCTGAGCCAGGTCAACGGTCCATCCCTCTAGCTCCTCCCTCTTCGGTACCTGTAGACACCTCTTGCCAGCCTCTTGCTCGCAGGCCCAGGGATCCATCGCCCCAGGTTTCCCCATTGGGAATTTCCTCCTCTTCTGAAGTTTCTCCTGATCCTGCAGGTGAACCCCCTCGGAAGAGGACGTGTAAGAGGAAACACACAGACTCCCCCGAGTCTACTACATCTGATACTGACTTAGATGAGTCGGAGGGTTCCCCACGATCCCCCTCTGAGGATGTCTCCTTTTCAGACATCCTTGAGCTCCTCAAACAGAGGGGGAATTGGCCATCCATTGATCCCTCCGAGGATGAGTCGGTATACCTGGAGGCTTTTGGATCCCGACCCTCCACCTCCTGGGTGTCTCCGCCTTTCGACCCACTTATGCAGGTAGTGGCTCGGAAGGCGTGGGCAGCTCCAGATTCTGTGGAACCTGTCCCCAGGAGACCATCCAAGTTTATTACGGCCCCTACGGATAAACAGTTTCTTTCCAAGGTCGTCTCTGTGGATGCTATGGTGGCGGCGGCCACTAAGAAGGAACTGGCGGATCCTTCAGTACCTGTCCATCCTCCTAACAAGGATTCTAGGACCATGGACAGGTATGGAAAGCGGATGTTTTCTTCAGCGACCTTTGCTATGCGTTCGCTGAACTACCTTTGTCACTTCACCAGGCTTCAAAGGGATATTCTCAAGGAACTGGGTGAAGTGGTCCAGGATCCTTCTGCTGCTGGGGCTCAAGAAAAGATTGCCTCACAGCTAGCAATC
Source organism: Protopterus annectens (assembly GCF_019279795.1). NCBI lineage: Eukaryota > Metazoa > Chordata > Ceratodontiformes > Protopteridae > Protopterus > Protopterus annectens. The sequence continues at coordinate 302,788,549 of NC_056732.1, read as the reverse complement.
CTGAATTCCTTATCCAACTCCTCCATGCGGCTCATATCCTATGCAGCCGATGGAGCGAGCAGGGCCGCAGGCACAGGTGTGGCTCTTAGACGCCAAGCCTGGATGCGGCTTTGTAATTTTGCGGACCCCTTTAAGGCGTCCTTCACCAATACCCCCTTTGATGGTTCGGCTTTGTTCGGACCTCAGGTGAAGGATACCTTGACCAGGTGTGAGCGGGATGGTAAAACTCTTTCTGCCGTTGGAGTCCAATTTTCCACCCCTTCTAGACCATATCCCAAGGGTCAGAAGGGAGGGAAGATGTGGTTCCGCAAAGCCCAAGGAGCTACACGGACACACGTGGTCAGTTTACCCCAGAGGCAGAGGGGTAACAATAATAGACGCCGCCCTAGAGGCAGGGGGTCCTCAGAACCAGGGCAACAGGAGTCTCTTCCTGAGAAGCCCTTTCAGCACCCCTGAGGTGTTGCCCGACTGTCCACCCTTGGAGGCAGTCGGGGGAAGGATTTCGCTGTACCCAGTAGCCTGGCATTCCCTCTCACAAGATATGTGGGTACAGTCGATCATATCCGAGGGTTACAAAATCCCTTCAAAGGTATCCGTGCCTCAACAATCCCTTCCAGACATCTCACCCGGTCAAAGGGATTTGGCAGAACAGGAGGTTTCAAAGCTCCTAGGAAAAAGAGCCGTCCAGACTGTGCCGGCAGACCAAGTAGGATCCGGCGTCTACTCGAGATTCTTTTTGGTCCCCAAAAGGACGGGAGATTGGAGACCAATATTAGACCTGAGCAGTCCAAACAGATTTGTCAAGAAGGCAAGATTCGGATGGTCACGCTTCAGTCCATTCTGCCCTTTCTGGGCAAGGACAACTGGATGTGCTCTATAGACCTTCAGGACGCGTACTATCACATAAAGATTCACAGGCGCTCCAGAAGGTTTCTCCGCTCTCGGCTAGGGACCAGTCATTACCAATTCAGAGCCCTGCCCTTTGGCCTCACTTCAGCCCTCAGAGTGTTTACCAAATGCATGGCAGTGGTCACAGCTCATCTGAGACGTCAAGGATTCCAGGTGTTTCCTTATTTGGACGACTGGCTCCTCTCCGCCACCACCAGGTGTCAGCTTCTTCAGACCAGAGACTACACTCTGCAGCTTTGCAGGAGTTTGGGAATTTCAGTAAATTTGAAATCTTCTCTGCGGCCTTGCCAATCTATCACCTTTATAGGCGCAGAATTAAACACCGTCAAAATGTTAGCCAGAGTAACAGATCAAAAGAATTCTGGACATCCAAAAATTGCTCGGATTCTATTGCAGAGCAGCAAGGTCAAAGCCAGATTGATACTAAAGGTTCTAGGTCTTATGGCTGCGGCCATTGTTCTTCTACCACTGGCTCGCTTCCATATGCGTCTTCTGCAGTGGATGTTATTCACTCAGTGGTCGTACCACAGTCTTCCGATGAGGCACGAAATCTTAGTCACACAATCGTGCAGAACTCATCTGAACTGGTGGATATATTCCCCTCTTCTTCATCAGGGCTGACCCTTTGTTCCCCCTCCTCCAGTTGCCACAGTTACTACGGATGCCTCTCTGATCGGGTGGGGGGGGCATTATCAGGGCAGGATGGTCCACGAGACGTGGCAACCCATAGAATACCATCTGCACATCAATGTCCTGGAGATGAGAGCGGTGCTTTTAACGTTGCAAGCCCTCAACGACTTTCTTCCCATGGGGACTATTGCAGTACAAACGGACAACATGTCCGTGGTCTGGTACATCAACAAGCAGGGCGGGACCAGGTCCTATCCGTTGTGTCGAGAAGCTCTCAGACTTTGGCAATGGGCAATCTCCTCTCATCGGTTTCTGATAGCAACGCACATCCCTGGCAGGTCCAACATCTTGGCGGACAGGCTGAGCAGATCCATTCTGATGCCTCACGAGTGGTCTCTCAATCAATCTGTAGTGGATCAGATTTTTCTGAAGTGGGGCACACCTTGTTGCGATTTTTTTGCTACACCTCAAAACAACAAGTGCCCCGATTTTTTCACCCTCTTTCCCCTACCAGGCCAACCCCTGAGAGACTCTGTAACCCAAGATTGGCCCCGGGGACTTCTGTACGCTTTTCCTCCCTTTCCCTTGATTCCACAAGTCATTCAGAAAGCCACCGTTTTGAGGGCCAAGTTGATTCTCATTGCCCCTTACTGGCCTCGACAAATTTGGTTTCCGTCTCTGCATCGTCACCTCCTGGTGCAGCCCTGGCATCTGGACCCAGTTCCGGATCTCTTGATCCACCAGTCGGGTCAGCAGCACCGGGCCATTCATTCTCTCAACCTCACTGCTTGGTTGCTCCACTTCCTTCCCTAGCCAGGCTTCCGATGATCTCTGATTCAGTCAGAGACATCTTAGTGTCTTCTTTAAAGTCGTCCACTAGAACTGTTTATGCTAGCAAGTGGCGACGTTTTTCTATTTGGGCAAATTCCAGGAATATTGATCCCTTTACTGCTCCTGTGCATTCTGTTTTAGATTTCCTGGCTGAAGTTTTTCATTCAGGATCTTCTTCATCTACAGTTAAAGTTCAACTGGCTGCTATTTCCAAGTATCATGTTGGCTTGCATGATAATAACATTATGTCTCATAGATTATGCAAGGCCTTTCTGAGAGGAGTTTTTCTCCTAAAACCTCCGATAAAGCATCCTCCTCCGCAATGGGATCTAAATTTAATGTTGGCATCCTTGATGCTACCTCCCTTCGAACCGTCTGATTCATGTTCTTTGAAGTTATTGACCTGGAAAACTATTTTCTTACTGGCTGTCACTTCAGCAAGAAGGGTTTCCGAGATTCAAGCTCTCTGCATTCGTTCCCCTTACTTGTTTTTTCATAAGGACAGGGTATCCTTAAGAACGAACCCGTCCTTTCTCCCCAAAGTTGTGTCTCAAACCAATATTAACCAATCCATAGATCTACCAGTCTTTTTCCCAAACTATTCTGACAGAGCTGAACAAAAGCTTCATTTTTTGGATGTCCATCGTCAGCTCAGGTACTATTTGCATAGAACTAAACAATTCAGGAAATCGGACCAATTATTTGTCTCCTATGCAGAAAACAGGATAGGCCTTCCAGTTTCTAAAGTGACCTTATCCAGATGGTTGACTTCCACCATTTCCTATGTGTACTCTCTCAGAGGCAAACAGCTACCTTCTAAACCGAAAGCACACTCAACCAGGAGTCTATCCACTTCAGCAGCTTTTCAGGATAGACTACCCATTGATACCATTTGTGCAGCAGCTACTTGGGCCACGCCTCATACCTTTGTCTCTCATTACAAGTTAGACTTGGCCTCCAGAGACAGGGCCAGTTTTGGTTCCACAGTTCTCAAGAGTCTGTTCCATTGAGCCACCCGGGATTCAGGTGCTAGGGACGCGGTCCCATCCAGCAAGAATGAAGGCGAGATTGACAACTTAACATTTAGAAGTTATGTACCTACCATAACGTTCCATGTTAGTTGTCTTCTCTCGCCTTCTTTCTTGCGTCCCTCCCTCCTTCCCCCTGGCCTGGACAGATCTTGAAGAGTTCCTATCAGGTTGTTTCCTCCTGAGCCTTCATATGAGGACTCTTGTTATGAACTTGGTTTTCCTAATTATGTTAGGTTAGTCCTTAGCAGGGTAGGTTAGCTACCAAACGAGATCTGAGGTAGTTCCGCCTTGCATCATGGGATATAGGGTTGCCTCGAGCTGGTAAAAGGAGTTCTCAAGCTAAAGCAAGTGCCGAGTCGGAGCCGAGGATCGGCTCCGAACCCATCCAGCAAGAAAGAAGGCGAGAGAAGACAACTAACATGGAACGTTATGGTAGGTACATAACTTCTAATTCACTCTCCAGTTTTCGTGGGAGACATGGCTTCCAGTAATCTAGAGGAAAAATAAATCAAATGTACTCAGAGCTGATTAAAATAAATGAAATATTAGAGAAGTATATTAACTCAAATACAAGTATGAAAAAAAATTTGAAGAAGCTTTAAACAGCCATACAGATGAACTGATAAAACTGCAAAAATCAGAGGTTAAAATGAAGAAAAGGTTTGCTATGTATGAGACTACTTAGGAAGAGGTGTTTCAAAAAATGGTAGAATTAGAGGACAAAGCATGCAGGGAAAACCTGAGAGTGTCTGCTGTACCAGAGAGACTAGAAGAAACAGACTGCATTAATTTTATGAGAGCACAAATAAACAACTGCACTGGTATTCTACAGCAGGATTTGTTAATTAAAAGGGCACATGATTTGTATGTTGCAAACCTGGCCATAGGAAAGCAGCCAAGACCTGCATTAGTAAAGATGCAATCATATGGGAAGAAAGAGTTATCCTGACAAAACTGTGGCACTAGGGCAAAGTATTAAAAAATGGAGAAAGTAGGGTGTTTGTGGAAAATAATTGTTCACTGTATGCCAAACAGAAGAGAAGGAAATGTATCCAAGCAGGGAATGTTGAGAGGTAGGTGTGAGATTCAAGCTTTTGTATCCAACTGTCTTCAGAATAATTTTTCCTGGAGGATCAAAAGGGATCAAAGTAATTTTTGATGCAAAACAGGCTAATGAGGAAATTCAAAAGTTTGTCCACAAAAAGTGAACCAACAAACAGAAGGGGACTGTGCTTCTCATTCTTCTGATAATAAGTCTCCTAGAGAGACTTTGCCAGTGAAACCTTTTCCAGTGTTCCAAAAAAAAACATTTGAGAGACTGAAAAAAGCACAGGCGTTGACTAGAATTGGGAGTTCCTTGCACTTGAATCAGAGTCTGGGGTTGGGAGATGGAGCTGAACAGGAAGAAAACCAACAACACTGAAATTACTGAATGAATATGAGATTACAATGCATCAATCACATTTGTGAAATATTGCTTTGTATGAAAAAGTGAAAGAATTGGACTTTTGTTGACTGTGTTAAACTAGTTGGGGACTGAAAAACGTACACCTGACTTCATGTCATTAATGCTTTGAAAGACATTATGGGGAAGTAACTGTAAGTAAATCAATTTTTGCTCTTAACAGTATTTGTGTAAAAAAAATCATGATATAAATTGCATGTTTTATAGTAATGTATGTAGAGTTATTGCTGTATGTGATAACGATATTAAAGTAAGCAAGTTCTTTTTCCGCTTATTTTTTAGTTTTAAGAAATTAAGTTATTACAATGTAAATAAAAGAAGGCTGGACAATGCATGTTTAAGTTAATATGCTGTATTGGGTTGTTGAGGTAGGGAATGTGGTATAAAAGTGCACAGATTATAATACATTAGAGCTAATATCTTTTCTCTTACTTTTGCATAGGTGAATGTCTGGAATAGGGTCCTTGGCTTAATCTGATAACATTTTTCTGTAAGCAAGTAAATAAGAAAACATTGAATGTAATGAAAAGTTTTCATTTAGCAAATAAATGTTCATTTTGAGAAGTCTTCAGCTGAGGGCAGATGTACATTTTATTCTTAGGTTTTTATGGAGACAAGCTGCAGTAAAAGCCAGAGCAATTTTTAAAGCTAAAGTTAATATCTTCTGAAAACATACAATTTCTTTTTTTACATCTAGGTGGGGAATAAAGATAAGACCAGACAGCTTCCATTTCAAATTTGATTAATAAAACAACCTAAACAATTCAAAGCAGCTGCTAAAGAACATTTAAATACACTTTGGTCCTGCCTCTGTACTCACCCACCATAAACTGTAGCCACTCATAAACTAACCAATACCCCAAACATTGCTTAACCTCCTTCTGCACTAACACATCTGTTACTCCCAACCATCTTTTCCTCCCAACTAAGCCTATTTGTCTCTTTCTAGCTAACATTATATATGCCTCAGTTTAACCTCTACCCTCCCTACATCCCCCAAATCACCTCTTAAAACCAGCTATTGCCTTCATAATGCTAATACTTTAAGACTGTTATGAATATTTATATTCCATTTTCACATATAGTCTGCATTACTAAAGATTATGTATAAAAATGCAAAACTTGCATAATGTTTGTAAATATCAGCTAAAACAAATGTTATTATACCTGTAAATGTTTGTAATGTATAATGTTCCTAGAGCTTTTCTCCCTGGGCCAAACTGAAAATGGGCTATTTTATAGCTCAATCAGACTTTTCTTGGTCAACAAATGTGAAATAAATAAACAAATAAATTAGTGTAGGCAGGAGCACAGGCTGTAACATACATCTTAATATGGATAACCCTAATTTAAGGTTAGGTTATGCCTATATCTGCAACTGTCAGTTTGAGACAATTTTTCCTATCTGGAGGGTTAGACTTCATTTTTTTGAAGATGTACATAGGTTTGTGTATTTGATTTAAGTTAATATGTTATGAGGGTGTTCTGGTGTGTGTGTTTTAAGGGTTTTCATTAAAACAAGAAGTATTGTAAAATGTGACATAGGTTCAAGTGGGGATGACCAGAAGCAGCTGTATAAAAAACAAAAGATCAACCTTCCAAACAATAGCAGGTGAATGTAACACAAAATCTAGAACATCCATGTATAATAGGTGGGAATAATAACTTCTTATCAAAATGACTACACTGTATATATTACTATGGAACATTATTGGCCTCACAGGTATAGACAAAAAGGAAAGAGTATTGAATTAGATTAAGAAATGTAGAGTACAAATAGCAGTGATACAGGAGACACATTTGAAAATAAGTGAGCATGTCAATTTGATAAAGAAGGGATTTCAGGAGAGATAGTCAGCAGTGTATTAGAGGTAAAGGAAAAGGGATATACTTCTACTAATTGCTAGAGGAGTTCCACTAGTGATAGAAGAGGAAAAATAGATTAATGGTAAATTGGTGGCAGAAATGGGCTACTGGCAAATTAGGAGGATTATGCTGGCATGTATTTTTATTCCACCTAAAACTGCTATTATGCAGCTTAAGAAATTGTTGGAATAAAATAATTAGCTTTCAGCAGGGAACATTACTTGTAGGTCAGGAATGGAATTTGATTTGCAATAGTGAGGATGTATCTGGTAGACCTAGAAGGGAAAATATAACAAAAGAGGGTAGATTTCTAAAACAAATTATGAAAATATTTAGTATAAAAGACATGAATTCAGTAGTAGGAACTCATAGAAAATCTGCATATTACTACACAAGGTACAATAACTGGTCTGGATTAGACAGAAATTATATTTCACAGGAACATCTGAATTTAATTGAAAGCTTTGACACACATCCAATAACTATTTCAGATCATGAGCCAATACCAACTAGGATACAAATGCGGGATAATGAAATAAAAATGAGACACTGGTGATTTTCCACCTACCTGTTAAAAAGAGAAGAATGTATGGAATGGGTAGTGGACATGACTCTAGAGTTATTAGGGAAGACAGAAATTTCTTCAGAAGTTATAGCGAGTGAGTAGGATAAAATGAAAGTGGAGTTTAAGAATAGGGTAGAAAAAAAAGATATGCTTAAGAAGTAGCAGGAATTATTTAGAGGGGATGACAAAGGTTAATGTACTGCAGAATAAGGGGAGTCTCAGAGCACAAGAACAGGCACAATTGCACAGTGCTAAAAAAATAACAAAGTATCTGGGAAAAATGTATGAGTTTAAAAAGATTATTGTTAATCAATTGATGTGATGTTGTCCTATCTCACCTACATTCTTACTAGGTTGGGTTCGGATTCGATCCTCGGATCCATCTTGGCCTTTATTTTCAAGCTCGAGGCTCTTTGCCAGCTTGTGGCTGAATCCCTATCCCAGCATGCACTAAAAGCATCTCCACATCTCGTTTGCTGCTAAACAAGTTCGGGTGTTCATCTGCTAGCTCTGGCTAAGTATTATCTTTCTTGCCTGCTTTTGCCATTTCAGAATTGCAGTTTATTCTCTGATGTTGACTTTTAATTGGGTGTAACAGTAGCTAATTATATTTCCACTATTGTATTGCTTTTCGCAATTGGCCGTTGTCTTCTGTTAGGCCTTGTTTTCCCTCTCCCGACTCCCTTTGCTATTTAATAGCCCGTTTAAGTTAGAAAGCTTTTAACCCTACTGTTTTTCCTGCATTTGTCTTTTCTATTTGTTGTTAGTATTTCTTTCCATAGTTTTGTTACAGTTTGTTTAATTAGAAAACTGTAACTTAGCCCGTTTACTAGAGGGCTTTGTCTTATTGTTTCTGTCTTGTTCTGCTCAGAGCCCGTTTAAATTAGAAAGCTTTGCCACTTCCTTTTCCTGGGGTATTTCCCCTTTTTCTCAACAGCTTGAGTTAGGAGGGTCTAGCTTATATATATATATATATATATATATATATATATATATATATATATATATATATATATATATATATACACACACATACACGTGTATATATATATATTTATTTATTTATTTATTTTTTAAAAGGTTTCTATTCTGTTTTTTTCTATTGGTGTAGCTTTTCCTTTTCTTCTCCAAATGTCTGGCAAAGACTCAAAACCTATGGGTTTCAAGAAATGTGACAGTTGTGGAAAGAAGGTGCTCCTGAGTCATAAACACACACCTATGTATTTATTGTCTTGGGGCCGTCCATCTCCAGGAGTCATGTTCTATTTTTCATGCTTTCAATCACAAAGTTCTCCTGGAGAGGAAAAACAAATTAATCCTGAAAGGACTTTTAAAAATCCCTTCTCAGAGGCACTGGAAGAATATCTGGGTTCATCCAAGTCTGACAAGTCTCCCTCTTCAAATTCTGACAAGTCTGAGAAATTTGGAAAGCGGTCTTCCTCTTCCACTTTATTGGAGCCGACACAAAATATCCAAAAATTATCCTCCTCGGATCCTAGGGTTCTCGGATCTGACAAAACTTCATCAGCTCTGACACCTGCCAGATAGGTGTTTGTTGAGTTCGAATTAAGGAGCCAGTCCGCAATCTTGGAACTGATTTCCTGTACAATCAGATCTCCAGTTTTTACAAAGGTCAAAATCTCCCATCTCCTTGACTCAATCTTCTAGGAGTCTGTTGGAGGATGATGAGGATTGGATGGTGCAGAAGCTCTTGAAGACACCGGCACTGGCCAAATTACTATTGGATCCAACCCCGAGGGTTTTGGATCCTATGACATCAGCCTCTTCTGCTCCATTTCCTCTTCTGATCCAACCCTTGGCTTCAGAGACAGAGGATCCGGAGCTGGTCTTAGTGGAACCGTTGGATCAGAGACCTATCTCAGGTTCTATGGATCCGACAATGGCTCGGACGTCCGAAGCCCCATCGGAGCTGGAGAAGTCTAGGAGCTGACACTCTCCAGTTGGGTTGGGGGCAAGTTGGATCGGACAGTTGCCAGATCCCACTTTGCCTCTTGGGGCCTCAGCTCGGCTGAGTTTGGTTCCTACCTTAGCCTTGGGTCCATCATCTTTGATTCCGGCAGGTTCCCTCGGCTTCTTCGGATCCAGGGATGTTCTCGGATTAGGCACAAGGGGCTTTTGAGGTAATGAGAAGGGTGCTGTCTCCACAGACAGGTCTACAGTCATCTTTGGATGTTCCCCCCTCTAAAGCATCGGTGTCTGCCTCTATACCCCTGCATCCACAGGGATGCAGAGTTCCTACCCCTCAGGATGCCCCACAGGGCACCACCCACTCTTTCAAAACCTCCCCAGAGTGCCCTTCTGAGGAGATCCCTTGGAAGAGACTGTGCAAGAGGAAGCACTTAGACTCGCCAGAGGAGTCTATCGCTTCTGATATGGACCTCAATGAAGCTGAAGGGTCCCCATGGCTGCCTCCTGATGATGTCTCCTTTGGAGACATCCTAGAAATGCTAAAGCAGAGAGATGGCTGGAAGTCCACCCACCCTTCCGTAGAGGAGTCCATATACCTGAATGCTTTCAGATCTCACCCTTCCACCTCTTGGATGTCTCCACTTTTCAATGAACTCCTGGACCTAGTTTCTCAAAAGGCATGGGAGTCCCCAGATTCAGTGGAACCTGTTCCTAGGAGGCCAAACAAATTGATTACATCTCCATCAGATAAGGCTTTTCTAACCAAAGGAGTCCTAGTAGATGCTATGGTTGTGGCGATGGCCACCAATCAGAAACTCTGAGAGACATCTTCTTCTGTCCATCACCCGAACAAGGCACCTCAGACTATGGACAGATATGGAAAGCACATTTTTTCTTCAGCATCCTTTACTCTCAGATCGCTGAATTACCACAGTCATTTCAGAAGACTGCAGAGGGATATCCTGAAAGAGCTAGGAGATACACTCCAAGGTTCAGTAGCTGAAGGGGTTATAGACAAAGTATCCTCTCAGCTCTCTACCTTAAATTTAGTTGTCAATGCCTCCATGAGACTCATCTGATATGCAGCAGATGGGGTGAGTAGAGCAGGTTCTGGAATTTACCTAAGGAAACATTCTTGGATGCACATATGTGACTTTGCAGAACCTTTAAGTCTTCCTTTGTAAATGCCCCGTCTGATGGCTCATCCTTATTCGGGCCTAAAGTAAAGGACACATTCACCAGGTGTGAGCAAGAAGGAAAGACTCTGTCTGCTTTAGGAGTCCGTTATTCCATGCCTACTAGACCTTATCCCAAAGGTCAAAGAGGTAGTGGTAAATGTGGATGTTAAGTTGTCAATCTCGCCTTCATTCTTGCTGGATGGGTTCGGAGCCGATCCTCGGCTCCGACTCGGCACTTACTAAGCTCGAGAGCTAATTTTACCAGCTCGAGGCAACCCTATATCCCATGATGCAAGGCGGAGACTACCCAGATCTCGTTTGCCGCTTCGCTTACGAGGTGCCTTTTTTACCAGCTCTAGGTAAGTTTTCTTCATATTAAGACTTTTAGTCTCAGCCCTTTTAAATTTAATATCCTTAGTTGTTTTGTGAACCTTAACGTTTATTTTAACCCTATTCCTGTTTGTGTTCCCTTTTTTTCGGGTTATTTATCCCCTTCCCTAGGTTAGGCCTTAGGCCTTCCCCTTTCCTAATTTTTCCTGTCAGGGATTTTGTGTGTGTTTCAGTGTGTTGTATCCCTGTTTAGTTTAGATTATTGGATTGGGTGTTATTTGTGTGTGTGTCTGTGTTTTCTTGTCACTTGTGTTTCCTCGACACAGCTGTGTCGAAGGACACAAAGGTCTCAGGCTTCAAGAAGTGTGACTCGTGCTGTCAGAAGATGTCTCTGACAGACGGTCACACTTCTTGTGTTTACTGCCTGGGACCTCTGCACCTGCAGGACTCTTGTGCTATTTGTCATGCCTTCAGCCCAAGAGTCCTGCAGGAGCGCAGAAATAAATTAATATTGAGGGGCTTATTAAAGCCTGAGAGCTCCCCGACTAAGTCGGCTCCGGGGAAGCCCTCGCAACCTGTCAAGCCTTCAGCTTCAAGTCCCAAGCCATCGGCTACTGGCTCTGCTTCTTCAGTGTCGAGATCGGCTCCGGCCAGAGCCGATCCTTCCCTTTTAGAAGTCACAGTATCGGCTCCATCCGGCGCCGATACTGCCAGATCTGGACACTCAGTGTCGGCTCCGGCTGGAGCCGACGTATCCTCGGCTCCTTCAGCTCCACCTATCTCTAAAAAGAGATCACGATCCCCCTCATTGGAATCGATACGTTCGGCTCCAAGATCACCCCTGCTCTCGGAGCGGAGCCATCGGAACCGTTCTTCTCGGTCGTCCAGGCTGTCTGATCATGACCTCGAGAGAGTGGTGAGTAGACTATTAAAGTCTCAGGCATTGGCCCAAATGCTCCATAGCCCGTCTCAACAGACTGTAGCTATCTCACATCCACCTCACATTCCTCCTTCGACTCTCTTACAGAGCTCAGAGCCGGAGCTCCTCGGAGCCGTGACTGTTGTAGCTTTGGAGCCGATACCACCCCCCACCTTTCGGCTCCGTCGTCCTCCGCTCCTATTTCCTCCTTGAGGCCTTCATTGGAGGGATCCGGGCGTCTGGTCTCTCTCGTCAGCTCCGAGGGGGCGAGTGGCATCGGACCCTTGTCCGACCCCGTTCTCCCTCTCGGGGCTTCGGCGTTGGTGAGCTCAGCCCCGACATCTGCCTCGGAGCCTTCCCTCTCGGTGAGGCCTGGAGTTCCTATCTCTTCGGAGCGGGAACCTTCTGGTCTCTCTGATGGGGGAGCCTTCGAGGTGATGAGGAGTGTACTAGCCCCTGGGCGTAGTCAACGGTCATTTCCATCAGCTCCTCCCACTACAGTGCCTGCTGACGTCTCTTCCCACTCTCTTGCTCCCGGACCCAGAGATCCAATGCCTCAGGTTTCCCCATTGGGAATATCTTCCTCTTCCGAGGCTTCTCCTGATCCATCAGGTGAACCTCCGCGTAAGAGGACATGTAAGAGGAAACATCTAGACTCCCCCGAGTCTATTACATCTGATACTGACTTGGATGAGTCGGAGGGATCCCCAAGGTCCTCCTCTGAGGATGTCTCTTTCTCAGACATCCTTGAACTCGTTAAGCAGAGGGGGAACTGGCCCTCCCTTAATCCTTCCGAGGACGAGTCAGTATACCTGGAGGCGTTCGGATCTCGACCCTCCACCTCCTGGGTGTCTCCGCCTTTCGACCCTCTTATGGACGTGGTGGCTCGGAAGGCGTGGATGGCCCCGGATTCGGTGGAACCTATTCCTAGGAGGCCTTTTAAATTCATTATGGCCCCACCTGATAGGCAATATTTGACAAAAGGTGTCCCGGTTGATGCCATGGTGGTGGCTGCAGCCACCAAGAAGGAACTAGCTGATCCTTCAGTACCTGTCCATCCTCCTAACAAGGATTCTAGGACTATGGACAGGTACGGCAAGCGGATTTCTTCTTCAGCGACCTTTGCCATGCGATCGCTGAACTACTTGTGTCACTTCACCCGCCTTCAAAGAGATGTTCTTAAAGAGTTGGGAGAAGTTTTACAGGATCCTTCAGCTGCTGGGTCTCAGGATAAGATTAGCTCACAGCTAGGAATCCTAAACTCCATTGTTAACTCCTCCATGCGGCTCATTTCTTATGCAGCCGATGGAGCGAGTAGGGCCGCAGGCACAGGAGTGGCTTTAAGGCGTCAGTCCTGGATGCGGCTTTGTAATTTTGCAGACCCCTTCAAGGCGTCCTTCACGAACTCCCCTTTTGATGGTTCAACCTTGTTCGGACCTCAAGTGAAAGACACCTTGACTAGATGCGAACAAGATGGCAAGACTCTTTCTGCCGTAGGAGTCCGTTTCTCCACCCCTTCAAGACCTTACCCAAAAGGTCAGAAGGGAGGGAAAATGTGGTTCCGCAAATCTCAAGGAGTCACGCCTGACGCACGAGGTCAGTTTACCCCCAGAGGCAGAGGGGGTAACAACAACAGACGCCGCCTCTAGGGGCAGAGGGGGTCCGCAGAATCAGGGTAGCAGAGAGCCTCTTTCTGACAAACCCTTCCAGCATCCCTGAGATGTTGCCCAATTGTCCACCTTCGGAGGCAGTCGGGGGAAGATTATCGCTGTACCCAATAGCCTGGCTTTCCCTTTCTCAAGACAAATGGGTACAGTCGATTATATCCGAGGGTTACAAAATTCCCTTTATTCAAACCCCAATTCAGCAAAAGGGAACCCTTCCAGACGTTCCACCCGGTCTAAGGGAACTAGCAGTATCAGAGATATCAAAACTGCTAGCAAAAAGAGCCATCCAGCCAGTCCCAGCAGACCAAATAGGATCCAGAATCTACTCAAGGTTCTTTTTAGTACCAAAAAAGACAGGGGACTGGAGACCAATATTAGATCTGAGCAAACTAAACAAGTTTGTAAAGAAAACAAGATTCCGGATGGTCACGCTTCAATCCATTCTACCCTTTCTGGGCAAGGACAATTGGATGTGCTCGGTAGATCTTCAGGATGCGTACCATCACATAAAAATTCACAGGCGCTCCAGAAGATTTCTCCGCTTTCGGCTGGGGACCAGTCACTTCCAATTCAGGGCCCTGCCCTTTGGACTCACTACAGCCCCCAGAGTGTTCACCAAATGTATGGCAGCGGTTACGGCTCACCTGAGATGTCAAGGATTCCAGGTGTTTCCATATCTAGACGACTGGCTCCTCACTGCCACCACCAGGCATCAACTTCTCCAAGCCAGGGATTACACCATTCACATTTGCAGAGAGCTAGGAATTTCTATAAATTTTGAAAAATCTGCCTTGTCGCCTTGTCAATCTATTACTTTTATAGGCGCAAAATTGGACACCGTACAACTTTCAGCAAAGTTAACAGAACAAAGGATCTTGGACATTCAAAGTCACGTCCAGGTGATTCTTCTCAGCAACAAAATTCAGGCCAGATTTGCTCTGAAAGTATTGGGTCTTATGGCAGCCGCCATAACACTTCTTCCCTTTGCCCGCTTTTACATGCGTCTTTTACAATGGATGCTATTCGCCCAATGGTCCTTTCAACAAATTCCCATGCGTCACAGGATCACAATAACTCCAACTTGCAAAAGGCATCTGACCTGGTGGATATCGTCTCTTCAAGTCCATCAGGGCAGACCTTTTGTTCCTCCTGCCCCGGTCGCCACGGTTACATCGGACGCCTCCCTGATCGGGTGAGGGGGGGGCATTATCAGGGCAGGATGGTCCATGGCACTTGGCAACCTTTCGAATACCACCTGCACATAAATGTCCTAGAGATGAGAGCAGTGCTTTTAACGTTGCAAGCCCTCAACGACTCTCTTCCCCTGGGAACTATTGCAGTCCAAATGGACAATATGTCCGTAGTGTGGTATATCAACAAACAGGGCGGAACCAAGTCCTATCCACTGTGTCGAGAGGCTCTCAGACTTTGGCAGTGGGCAATCTCTTCTCAGCGGTTTCTGATAGCAATGCATATCCCCGGGAAATCCAACATCATAGCGGACAGGTTGAGCAGAGCTATTCTCATGCCTCACGAGTGGTCTCTCAAACAATCAGTGACGGAAGAGATTTTTCAGGAGTGGGGCCTTCCTTGCTGTGACCTTTTTGCTACACCTCAAAACAGCAAATGCCCAGACTTCTTCTCTCTCTTCCCCCTTCCAGGCCATCCCCCCAGAGATGCTCTAACCCAAGATTGGCCCCGGGGACTTCTTTATGCCTTTCCCCCCTTTCCTCTGATACCTCAAGTAATTCAGAAAGCAACCACCTTGAGAGCCAAGTTGATTCTCATTGCCCCTTATTGGCCTCGACAGATATGGTTTCTGTTCCTACATCGTTATCTCTTGGTACAGCCATGGCATCTGGACCCGGTTCCAGATCTTCTGACCCACCAGTCGGGGCAGCTGCACCAATCCATACCTTCTCTCAATCTCACTGCTTGGTTGCTCCACCTCCATCCTTAGCCAGGCATCCTATGATTTCTAATCCCGTCCGGGATATCATAGTAGCTTCCCTTAAATCTTCCACCAGAAGGATTTACACTAGTAAATGGCAACGTTTCTCCTTCTGGGCAAAAGCTAGGAATATAGACCCCTATACTGCTCCGATTCATTCGGTCTTGGACTTCCTAGCTGAGATTTTTCATTCAGGATCCTCTTCCTCCACAGTAAAAGTTCAGCTGGCAACCTTTTCGAATTTTCATATAGGCTTTTTGGACCACAACATTATGTCACATAAACTTTGCAAGGCATTCCTTAGAGGTATCTTTTTACTTAAACCTCCGATTAGAGACCCCCCCACCACAGTGGGATCTAAATTTAATTTTAACATCCTTGATTCTTCCCCCTTTCGAACCTGCGGCTGCCTGTTCATTGAAATTTCTTTCTTGGAAGACACTCTTTCTAGTCGCCATTACTTCTGCCAGGAGAGTATCTGAGCTTCATGCTCTCTGCATTCGTCCTCCCTACTTAATCTTCCACAAAGACAGGGTATCTCTAAGGACTAATTCGTCTTTCTTACCCAAAGTGGCATCGCAGACAAACTTAAATCAATCCATTGATCTTCCAGTTTTTTTCCCAAATTATTCTGATAGAGCGGAACAAAAACTACATTGTCTTGATGTTCACTGCCAACTCAGATATTATCTAGACAAAACTAAACATTTTAGGAAATCTGATCAACTGTTTCTATCCTATGCAGAGAACAGGAAAGGCCTTCCAGTCTCCAAGGTGACTTTATCTAGATGGCTGTCTTCTGTGATTACTTACATTTATCAGCTCAGAGGCAAAGAGTTGATTTCTAGGCCAAAAGCCCATTCTACCAGAGCTCTAGCTACATCTACAGCTTTTCAGGCTAGACTTCCAATTGATACTATTTATGCAGCAGCCACATGGGCCTCTCCTCATACCTTTGTTTCACATTACAAATTAGACTTGGCCTCCAGAGACAGAGCGAATTTTGGTTCCACCGTTCTCAAGAGTCTGTTCCATTGAGCCACCCAGGATAGAGGTGCTAGGGACGCGGTCCCATCCAGCAAGAATGAAGGCGAGATTGACAACTTAACATTAAGAAGTTATGTACCTACCATAACGTTCCATGTTAGTTGTCTTCTCTCACCTTCTTTCTTGCGTCCCGCCCTCCATCCCCCTAGCCTGGTCAGACCGAGAAGATTATGCCTCTTCTCTTAAGAGGTTTTATTCTTTTTCTAGCTAATCAGCTTCT
The DNA here is from genome assembly GCF_019279795.1 of Protopterus annectens. Lineage (NCBI taxonomy): Eukaryota > Metazoa > Chordata > Ceratodontiformes > Protopteridae > Protopterus > Protopterus annectens. Next base: position 302,772,011 of record NC_056732.1, on the reverse strand, counting down.
AGTGTCACTAGATTAGGTTGATCCCTTTCAGAGGATTATGATGATTATGATTGTCATTTTTAGTATTGTTACTTTTTCTTCCTCCTCTCCAGTTGGAAGAATATATTGCATAATTTCCTTAGCTACCAAACGAGATCTGGGTAGTCTCCGCCTTGCATCATGGGATATAGGGTTGCCTCGAGCTGGTAAAATTAGCTGTCGAGCTTAGTAAGTGCCGAGTCGGAGCTGAGGATCGGCTCCGAACCCATCCAGCAAGAAAGAAGGCGAGAGAAGACAACTAACATGGAACGTTATGGTAGGTACATAACTTCTTATTTTGGAAATCACAGAGATGTTTTCAAGACACCCATGGTGAATCTTCTCCCAGAGGCAGGGGGGAAAGTAATAATGGAAGACGTCGACCTCGTGGCAGAGGGGGTCTACAGAATCAGGGCTCCTGAATGGAGGCCCGAATGTTTAGCTCTGGAGCCAGTCTCTTGTCACCTACATTGGATATAAAAAGTGTACACACCCCTGTTAAAATGCCAAGTTTTGTGATATAAAAAAATGAGACCACTTATGCAATCAGGTTATTGTATGTTTTTTATTTTTATATTTTTCCCCTAATAGATTTGTTTGTTTTTCAATTGAATTGTACAGGTTATAGGTCACATTAAAGGTGGGAAACATTTTGAAATGATTTATTGTGGTCTCATTTTTTTTTATACCACAAAAGCCTGGCATTTTAACAGGGGTGTGTACACTTTTTATATCCACTGTATCTCTGTACCCAGAAGCCTGGCAACAACTCACAAAAGACAAATGGGTACAGAGCATCATATCCAGAGGTTACACTATTCCCTTTTCCCTTCCTGTTCCAAAGATAAAAACGGTTCTGGAAATCCCACCCAGTCAAAAGGAACCAACAACTCTAGAATTTCATCGGTTGTTAGACAAAAGAGTCATGCAAAAGGTCCCCGCAGACCAAATAGGATCTGGAACTTACTCAAGATTCTTTTTAGTTCCAAAGAAAACAGGAGACTGGAGACTGATTCTGGCTCTCATCATTCTAAACAAATCAGTAAAAAAGACCAATTTCTGGATGGTAACACTGCAGTTGATACTCACATTCCTGGGAAAAGACAATTGGATGTGCCCTGTAGATCTTCAGGATATGTACTACCACATAGAAATGGACAGGCAGTCCAGGAGGTACCTGCGCTTTCGCCTGGGAGCCAGTCACTACCAATTTTGAGCACTGCTCTGTGGCCTCACTACAACCCCCAGAGTGTTCACCAAATGTATGGCAGTAGTAGCGGCTCACTTGAGCCATCTAGGATTCTGGGTGTTTCCATACTTAGACGACTGGTTCTTAACCGCCACAACCAGACATCTCCCAATAAAAACAGGGGACACAACCTTGCAACTCTGCTCCCACCTAGGGATTACAATAAACTATGAAAAATTTGCCTTAGTGCCTTCTTAGCATATGGTATTCATAGGTGCAGAATTAGACTCAACACAAATGACAGCCAGACTTCCACCAGAAAGGATCCAAGTTCTAAGACATCAGGTGATGCACCTTTTAAGAAGGAAAAAAGCTCAAGCAAAGATGGTTCTTAAAGTTCTGGGAATCATGGCAGCAGCGATAATTTTGATTCCCCTAGCACATCTGCACATGATAATTTTTTAGTGGTTGCTATCCACTCAGTGGTCGATGCAAGAGCTGTCAATGTCTTACAAAATAATTTTAGAAACTTGCAAGAAGGATCTTGGTTGGTGACTTTACTCCACTCAGGTAGTTCTAGGTTGACCCAACCAGTAGCCACAGTGACCACAGAGCCTCTCAGACAGGGTGGGGGGCATTATCTGGAAGGACATTCAAGGCACCTGGCAAGATCATGAGGCCCACTTGCACATCAATGTCCTAGAGATGAGAGTGACACTTTTAGCTTTGCAAGCATTCCAGGACTCTCTTCCACTGGGAACTATTGCAATCCAGACAGACAACATGTCAGTTGTATGATACATTAACAAACAAGGAGGAACCAGATCTTACCAACTTTGTCAAGAGGCCCTGAGTGTATGGCAATGGGCAACTTCCTCACAACGTTTTCTGACAGCAATGCACATCCCAGGGAAATCCACTGTGATAGCAGACAGATGCAGCAGAGTGATTCTGATGCCTCATGAGTGGTCTCTGAAACAAGAAATAGTAGAGAAGATTTTCCAAAAATGGGGCCAGCCTTGCTGCGACCTCTTTGCGACATCCATGAATGCCAAATGTAGCAGCTACTTTGCCCTTATTTCCCCTCCTGGGGAGTCACCAAGGGATGCACTTGTTCACGATTGGCTCCCAGGCCTCCTCTATGCCTTTCTCCCTTTCCACTAATTTCCAGAGTTCCCCAGAAAGCCAATCATTTGGGAAGAGACTTGATTCTCATTGCTCCATACTGGCCTCATCAAGTCTGGTTCTCCTTCCTTTGGCCTCATCTTTGAGAGGAGCCATGGGTGCTGGACCCAATTCCAGACCTTCTGACTCATGAGTCAGGAATGCTCCATCCATCCCTTCAGACCCTCAGTCTGACAGCTTGGCTGCTCCAATTCCAACGATTGCCAGGTTTCCAAACCTTTCCTCTCCAGTTAAACACATTCTAATCTCTTCTCATAAAGCTTCAACAAGGAACATCTATAAAAGCAAATGGAAAAATTCTCATTATGGGCTACTCATAACCATACCGATCCCCTTTCTGCTCCAATCAGTTTCATTCTGGATTTCCTAGCAAAGCTGTTCAATTATGGTGCTACTGCAGCTACTATTAGAGCTCAGCTAGCAGCAATCTCCAATTTTAATTTCCGAGACTCTGGCTCCAACATAATGTCTCATAAACTATTCAAAGCCTTTCTTAAGGACACCTTGTTATTAAGACCACTTATCAAAGACTCCCCAACACCATGGGACTTAAATTTCATCCTGTCTTGCATAGTTTTTCCTTCTTTCGAACCAGCATCATCTTGCGAATTGAAATTTTTGACCTGGAAAACTATTTTCTTGATAGCAATCACCTCTGCTAGAAGGGTGCAGAGTTTGAAACTTTGTCCATAAAGCCCCCATACTTGCTTTTCCATAGAGACAGGGTGTCCTTGTGAACAACCCCCTCCTTTTTGCCCCAAGGTAACTTCAGAGACAAATTTGAACCAAACTGTAGAATTACCAGTTTTCTTCCCAAATTATGAAAATAAGGCAGAATACATGTTACATTAATTGGATGCACATAGACAGTTATGTTTTTACTTACACAAAACTGCAGAATTCCGAAAATCTGATCAGTTATTTGTTTCCTTTTCAGACTCAAAGAAAGGATTTCCTGTCTCTAAAGTTACAATTTCTAAATGTCTTTCAGACTGCATAAATTTTATCTATAAGTCTCAAAATAAACAACTTCCGGAAAGAATTAAAGCCCATTCTACAAAAGCTATTGCAACTTCTTCAGCCTTATGGCTAAATTACCAATTGATGGAATTTGTGCTGCAGCAACATGGGCTAAATCTCATACCTTTATCACTTATTACAAAGCTGACTTGGCCTCCAGGAATAGCTCCTCCTTTGGATCCATGGTTCTGAGGAATATTCTCCCTTTAACCACCCAAGACTCTATGTGCTAGGGACGCTGTCCCAACCTAGTAAGAATGAAGGCGAGATAGGACAACATCACATAAAGAAGTTATGTACTCACCATAACATTCCATGTGTGTTGTCCATCTTTGCCTTCATTCTTACACCCCACCCTCCTTCCCCCTTCCCTTTTTTACTCCTAGAAGACCAAGTCTATACAATTGGATTACCTTGGCCTCTGACCTTCTTCATCAGCCTCTAGTTACTTCATTGAAATGCTCATAGCCTTATATTTAAGGCAGACAAGATCTGGAGATGGTTCTAGTGCATGCTGGGATAGGGATTCAGCCACGAGCTGGCACAGAACCTCGAGCTTGAAAATAAAGGCTGAGACTGATCTGAGGATCAGATCCAAACCCAACCTAGTAAGAATGAAGCCGAAGATGGACAACACACATGGAACGTATGGTGAGTACATAACTTCTTCTTTTTTTTTAATAATAACTACACAGCACATAAACTTTTAGCACAATGACTTAGGCAACAGAAAGTGGAAAGGGATTGTTGGCAAACTTAAAGTCCATAACATGAAAAATAACCAGAAATCCTGCAGAAGTATTAGCAATATTTCTGAAATTTTATGTAAGTTTGTGTAAAGCAGAGAATGTGGAAATCAGGAAACAGCACAAATGGAGATATTTATGGAAGACTTAAGTATGCCAAGGCTGGGGGTACGTGAGGCTCAACAATTAAAGGTTAAGATAGGAGGAGTAGTGATAAAGATATGGAAGTATTTTAAGAGGAGGGGAAGCATCAGCATTCTGAAAGAAAGCTGTGGTGGCTGTAACACCTAAAGGCAATAAAGACTCATCAGACCCAGCTTCTCACAGGGCATTTACAATTATAAATCATTATTATAAAATGACAATCGATAAAATATGAAACAATGTGGTTTTGTCGAGAGGAGGAAACATTTGACAATATTAATAGAAAAATTATGATTCAGAGGGAAGCAGTGTGTAAGAAAATACTGCTTTTGTTGGTGGGCCTTGATGCAGAGAAAGCATTTGACAGAGTAAGCTGTGATTTAATGAGTAGGGTAATAGAAGCATTTGCATTCCCTGAAGCGATAAGGTTAATTAGGAGGATATATGAGGGATTGGAGGTGAAAATTAACGTGGAAGGGTTCCTTTCTGACAAGTTGGGTCTGAACAGAGGAACCAGGCAGGGGCGTCCTATTTCCCCTTTTGTTATTTGATTTATATTACAGCCATTGATGAAGAAAATAAGGGACTTAGAAATTTATGGATATAACTCATATGGTAATCAAGAACAGTTGATTTTATTTACAGACAGTATTATTTTGTACCTGATAAAACCAGAAAAATTATATCTCAGTGCTGTGGATCAGAGTTTCAAGTTTTTCAGGATATAAAATGATGATAAAACAAAGGCTATAGTGGTAAACTATGTACCCACACATGAATTGATCCATCAATATCCATATTTATGAGAACACAATAAAATAAAGTATTTAGGAGTATGGATTAAAAAGGATACTGTTATGACAGTTAAGGATATGTGGGAAGAGACTAAACAAAAGATAAAAAACTGAGAAACTGGAAGCTCTTGTTTATGGATATGGATAGCAAAATACTGCAGTGAAAATATTTTTAGTTGCTTTAGTTTTACATACAGGTTAGGCATATTTTTACCAATCAAACGAGAAGTTAGGGACAGTAATTAATAAAGACTTGAAGGATTTTATCTGGGAGGGGAAAGGTTAAAGGTCAAGTGAGATAACTTGATCCTTGCAACAGAACAAGGTGGGTTAGTATTAGCTGATTTGCAGGGATATTTTAGAGCTGCACAGTTAAGGCTCATACATAATACAAGCAGAAAGTTATAATTCAAAGTGGAAAGGGATGATAATGAAGCAGGGTGGAATTCAATAAATAGAGAGTGGGATTTTGGATGCAGATCCTTAAGGAGAATAACAACAGCCCCACAGAATATTATATTCATAAAATATCACAAAGTGTTCTAAGAACTAAGCCAACACTAGAATGGAGAAAGGAGATTTTGCCAATAGGAATGACTGCAATTAGAGATACAGAGAATATGCAAGAGGTAGCTGGAATTTGCTGGGGGAAACTGGCAAAGGAAATAATGTATTGGGACCAAATAATGTGATGGGGAAAGGTAGCAAAATATGAAGATGCTAAGAAGACATTTGGACTGCAAGCTACAGACTGCCTTCTCTATCAGGGATTGATATCTGAGTACAGGCAAAGAGAAAGGGACGGGGAATCCTAAGTGAAATACCTGCCATGGTAGAGTTTATAAATGAATCTAGAACAGAAGCTGCTGTTAAAAAAGGATAACTCACAGGGCATATAAAATACTGCAAGATAACTATAGGAATCAATCAGAGGAAGTTAGAAAATATTGGGATGAGAGACTGGATAAACAATTCACAAGAAAACAAAAGGAAGATGTGTATGGCTCCCAAATATGCAAGAAAGTCTAGAAGATTTAGGCGTTTTACTTGGAAGTGTTTGCAAAGGCATTTTTTACCCTAAGAAGACTCCAAAGAATTTTTCCACAGGTAGGTGGCAAATATTGGATGTGTGATGATGAAGAAAGAGGTAACTGGGAACATATAATCTGGTGTTGTCAATTTTCATTCGTTCCTCATCTCTTGGGTTTGGAACTGATCCTTGGATCCAACTCAGCTGCTTCTACTAGCTCGTGGATTACTGAAACTCTCGAGCTGTTCCCTTTCCTGTAATGCCCTAGTCCCTAACTTATATCGGATATCATTTGCCACCTTAGAATACAGATGTGATCGCTGTTTCAGCTCTCGAATTCCTAAATTTTTGCGGAGATACAGTGAGTTTGATAAGTTAATAATATGTATATATATATTTATATATATATATAATGTGTGTGTGTGTGTGTGTATATTTTATATATATATATATAAAATCTTTTTATTTCTTCCTAATTCCTACAGCTTTTACTTCCTTCTCCCTTTGAAGTTCTTGTTTTCTCCTATTTGTCTTACCATTGTTGGTAGCTCTTTCAGTACCTTTGCATACTTCTATTATTACTATAGTTGGTATATTTCTAATTATTTAAAGTTTAAAAAAAATCTTTGTCCTTATCTTTATTTTTATTGCTTCTTGGCCTTTTGGCTATGGATATAGTGTAGTTTCTGTATCTTTTAGTTAAAATGTAAAAATGTAAGAGAAACCCTCAAGTTTCAAAAATGTATGGCCTGTGTCGAGAAAATTCCTCTGCCAGGCACACATTCAGAATGCATCTGCTGCCTAGGCCCATCCCACCTTGATGTAAACTGTGACATTTGTAAGGGTTTAACTCTAGAGCCATCATAGGCCACAGAAATAATCTGATTCTCAGAGGTTTGATGCCCTCTAAATCTTCTTCTACACCATTATCTTCTGGGGATCACCCACCTAAGAAGTCTGAAAAGACAGATTCTAGAAAATGCTTTCCGAAGCCTACCACTTCATCAGCTGTGAGTTCGTAACCTCCAGTAAAAATGCCTAAATCTTTGAATCCAATTCAAAAAGAAAAGTCATTTCAGATTCAGTCACCACTCTTGGGTTTGGATCTGATCACTTCTAGGCTGCCATCCCCCTTCTTGGAGCGGTCTCAGAGACACCATCATTTAAGGTCCTCATCCACAACATCTTCACATTGCTCTTCAAAAAGTTTGACTGAAGCTAATGTGGACAGCATCATGAGGAAGTCCCTCTCAACCCAGATACAAATAGGGGTTCTCCCTGCTCTGACCCCATCAGGTCCGGAGACCTTAGTTAGTACAATTCTTCCCTTGCTTACTCCTTCTCCAATCTGACCTCTGGTATTGGAGTCATCAGATTGCAATGTTCTGGAGTCATTCACAGTAGATCCAAAGAAACTGGTATCTTCGACTCCAGTTGAGTCTCTGAGTTGACCAGCTTGGAGTGTCTCAGAGCCAGACGACTCTTAGAGCTGTAGCGTTGGCACCAGATCTGAGGTGTTGGAGTCGACTCTGAAGCTGTTGGAGCTGACTCATCTCCTGTTTGAGAGCACTGCCTTCAGGGAGGAGGAAGCTTACAGCCTGTAAGCATATTCTTTTGGAGTCATTGGTTTCCTTACTCCTGGGCATTTGGTATTCAAGGTAGTTGGGAGAGCTTTCTGTATCCCTAGAGCTCAAACTTCTCTACCTTCCTTGGCTCCAACCACCCTAACACATTCATCTCTGCGTCTTCAGCCTCAGTCATCCTAGGGACAGCCAGCCCAAGTTAGTCTTCAGGATACCCAAGGCACTTTGACCCTCATCAAGAGTCTGTCACAGAAGATACCGACTTCAGTGAGGGGGAAATGTTCACAAAATCACCACCCAACAACATCTCATTTGAGACATTCTGGAACTCCTAAAGCAAAGGGATGGTTGGTCTCCTGACAACCGTTTCCAAGAGGAGTCGATATTCCTGGAGGCTTTTGGCTCCTGGATGACTCTGCCTGCTGATGAGCGATTGATTGGGTATCTCAGTGGACATGGAAGGAGCCACATATTGTTGAACCAATGCCCAAAAGGCCAGACAAGATCCTGGAACCACCTAAGGATAGACTCTATTGGACCAAATGAGTACCCGTTAATGCCGTGGTTATAGCGACAGCCACCAAGAAGAAACTAGCAGAACAGAGTTCCTCTGTCAATCTTCCTAACAGGAAGTTTAGGGCATTGGACAGATATGGGAAGTGTGTTTATGCTTCAGTGATCTTTACCCTTCAGTCACTGACCTATCTGGCACATTTCACAAGACTCCAGAGGGATTTGAGTAAAGAACTTACCAAATCCCTCTTTGGGACCATACCCTCTGAGGCAGAGAGCACTATTGCCTTGCAGTTGGCTACCCTTCAGTCTATTTCCAATTTGTCCATGAGACTTATCTCTCATGCTGCAGAAGGTACCTTATGGGCAGTGGGTTCAGGTATTTCTATTAGAAGGCATGCCTGGATGCATTTGTACGACTTTGTAGAACCATTCAGAGCTTCCTTCATTAATGTTCCCTTTGAAGGAAGTTCCATATTTAGCCCCATGGTGAAAAATGCACTCTCCAGGTGTGAGCAGGAGGGTAAAATCCTGTCTGCTGTGGGCATGTTTTTCGAACCCTCAATGAACCTTTTCTAGAAATCAAAGAGGAGTTATAAAGATGTGGTTCAAGAAATCCCAGGGTCTCTTCCAAGATCCATGTGGAGATAATTCTCCCAAAGGTGGGGGAGGGACTCTAATGGAAGATGCCACTCTTGTTACAGAGGGGGTCCGCAAAACCAAGGACTGAGAGATTCCTTAATTGACATATCCTACCAGCACTCCTGAAAGGAGGCCCAACTGTCTATCTCTGGAGGCAGTCAGGGATATTTTATCCTTGTACCAGAAAGCCTGGTTAAAAATTACAAAAGATTCATGGGTGCAGAAGATAATATCCAAAGGTTATATCATACTATTTTCCCATCCACCTACTCTGGTTTAAAGAAAATCCCTGATGTTCCTTCCAGTCAGAGGGAGGCAGCAGCACTACAAATAAACAAGCTGCTCTAGAAAAGAATCATTCAAGAGGTCACCCCAGACCAGAGGGAGTCCAGAACTTACTCAAGATTATTTTTAGTGCAAAGCAAAACAGGGGACTGGAGACCAGTTTTGGATCTCAGCAATCTAAACCAGTCAGTTCAATATATAAAGTTCCAGGTGGTCACCGTTCAGTCCATTGTACCTTTTCTGCACCAGAATGATTGGATGTGCTCAGTAGATCTTCATGATGCATACTATCATATCAAAATGAACAGACGCTCCAGGAGATATCTGCTCTTCTGGCTGGGAGCCAGTCATTACCAGTTCAGAGCTCTGTCCTTTGGTGTCACCACACCCCTCAGAATATTCACCAGGTGTGTGGCAGTTGTGACAGCTCACTTGAGACTGCAAGAATTCCGAATCTTTCCGTATCTAGATGAGTGGCTCTTAACCACTCTGACCACACATCAACTGATACAAGCCCAAGATTACATACTCCAAATATGCTCCCATCTGAGTATTTCAATCAATTACATCAAATCTCATCTGAAACCAACTCGGACATTAGAATTCATTGGTGCTTCTGCCAACACTATCACACAGACAGCATCTCTTCATTTGGCAAGAGTTCAGGTTGTTCAGTTCCAGGTCAGGAAAATCATCCAAAACTCTTCTGTCTCAGCCTGATTAATCCTTCAAGTTTTAGGGTCCATGTCAATGGTAGTCATCCTGGTACCATTGTCAAGGTACCATATGAGAATACTTCAGTGGATATTAGCTACTCAGGGGTCCATTCTTTTCTATGCTCTGTCCAATCAGATAAAAATATCTCAAGCTTGCAAAAAATATCTCCTGTGCTGGATTCAATCAAGTTAAGTGCAAGAATGTTGTCCCTTTGTTCTTCCCCAACCAAAGGTCATAGTGACCACGGACACCTCCCAGATCCGGTGGGGGCACTTCTGAGAAGGACATTCCAACCACATGGTCCCCAGAAAAAGCCAACACATATATCAATGTCCAGGAAATGTGAGTTGTCCCCGTAGCATTGCAGGCTTTCCAAAACTCTGTGCCTCAACTGGGACTATTGCGATTCAAACAAACAAAATGTCGGTGGTCTAGCACATCAGCAAACAAGGAGGAACCAGATTTTGCCCTTGTGTTGAGAAGCTTTAAGAGGGTGGCAATGGGCAGTTTCATCCAATCGATTTCTGATAGCAATGCACATACTGGGGAAGTCCAACATGATTGCAGACAAGTTAAAGCATGACTATTGTAATGCCTCAGAAGTAGTCTCTCAACATGAAGGTGGCAGAGAGGATTTCCATCTATGGGGTCAACAGTGCTGCAACCTTTTTGCGGCCCCTCTCAACAACAAGTGAAGCAGGTTCTTTGCCCTTATCACCCCACTGGGGGAGTCACCGAGAAATGCTCTACTTCACGATTGGCCCAATGTTCTCCTTTACGCCTATCCCCCGATACCCCTTATCCCCAAATTTCTTGAGAAAGCATCTCAGTTAAAGAGCACAGTAATCCTCATTGCCTCTTATTGGCTTCATCAGATTTGGTTTCCCTTTCTTTGGCCTCACCTTCTTCATCCCCCTTGGATCCCGACCTTCTGTCTCACCCAACAGACTTGATTCATCCAGACATTCCGGGCCTAAAATTGACAGCATGTTTTCTCCAGTTTCGTTGATTGCTAGACAACCCAGGCTCTCTTCCCCGGTCCTTCATATTCTTTTATCATCTCACAAAGCTTCTACCAGAAAGCTTTAAAAAAGCAAATAGCAAAAATTTGTATTTTGGTCACAACAAAACCAATTAAACCCCTTTTCTGCTCCTATCTCTAAAGTTCTGGAATTTTTAGCATCAATATTTAATGAAGGCACTAGCTCTTCTGCCATTAAAGTGTAATTAGCTGCTATCTCCAACTTTCATGTTGGAATAAATAGTTCATTTTCCAAACTTTGAAAAGCCTTTCTAAGAGGAAACTTTCTCCTTAGACTGCCTATTAAAGATCCTACTACCCTTTGGGATTAAATGTAGTCTTACAAGCTCTAACTCAGTCTCCATTTGAACCTTCAGCAAAGACAGAACTAAAATATTTAACTTAGAAAAACATCTTTTTAGTAGCAATTACCTCTAACAGAAGGGTTTCCTGAATTGCAGGCCTTGTCTTCTAAGCCCCCTTATTTGATTTTCTATAAACACATAGTATCCTTAAGAATCAAAACTTCCTTTTTTCTTAAGGTGGTGTCAGAATCTAATATGAATCAAACAATCAACTTACCAGTCTTCTTTCCAAATTTTTCAAATAAAGGAGAGTATATGTTATACCTATTGGATGTTCACAGACAATTACATTTTTACTTACATAGAATGAAAGAGCTAAGAAAAATAGTCAAAAAGTCAAAAGGAGGAACAAAGTGTTGTAATAATACTGTGTATTTTAATAATAGTGTGTATGATTATGATAGTTACATTTATTTAAATTTTTTAGCAACTATTGGTGTGTGTTTGATGTATTTTATTGAACTGGATTTATTTAGTGTCTTTTAACTGGGGCAATCAAATATATATTAGATAGGATGGCTGTATGCATAATTACAACTAATTAGACTTAATTAATTGCACTGTAAGTATGATCAATGATGTATGATGCTTCATCTGATGAAGTTACAGACGAAAACGTACTGGTTGTGGTCAGCGTTAGTGGAGTATTTAGTGTTGGTGCTTATTTAATAAATGTTTGATCGGGGTTATGGCTATCCGAGTGCTTTTTTTTTTGGTGTTATCTAAGATAAATAGAACAACTATTTGTATCTATTTCAGATTCAGGATTGGGCAAGTCAGTTTATAAAGTAACATTAGCTAAATGGTTGACTGATTGTATTACCTTTTTTGTATTAAATTGGGCATTTCATTACCTAAACCACCAAGAGCACATTCTATAAGATCTATGGCTACATCCTCAGCTTTTTTCTCTAGATGATATTTGTGCAGCCGCAACTTGGAACAGTCCTCATACTTTTATTGCTGATTACAAATTAGATCTGGTCTCTAGGGGTAGAGCAGCTTTTGGTTCAACGGTACTGAGGAATATTTTTCCTTAGAGTCTTCCCAGGGTTTAGGTAGCTGGGGACTTCATCCCAAGAGCTGAGAAATGAATGAAAATTGACAACATCAGATAAAGAAGTTATATACTCACCATAACGTTCCATCTGTATTGTCCATTTTCATTCTTCCTCAACTACCCTCCCACCCCCCACCTCCCAGTCATTTTTTTTGGAAGGATTGAATATGCTGAAGGAATCTTTTTCCTTTTGAGTCTGAGTTTTTGCAGGTTATCTTAATATTTTTTATTTCTTTGTAATGCTCTACAGATATAAAGGGCAGTTAACAAGATCTGAGGTAAGTTAGGGACTAGGGCATTATGGGAAAGGGAGGAGCTTGAGAGCTTTCAGTGATCCACCAGCTAGAAGTGGACGAGTCAGATCTGAGGACCAGATCTGAACCCAAGAGTTGAGGAAGAATGAAAATGGACAACAAAGATGCAACATTTTGATGTGTACATAAGTTCTTTTTTTCTGTATTAGTCTTTAGTCTACCTACTGTACCTCAAGCATTTCCAAACTACCTGGTTCCAGTGATTGCTTACTGTAAGACCCACATTTTCTCTCATTTAGATGACTTGCTGATTTGTGCAGTCTGCTTCCAGATGTTTATACAAGGTCTTGACTATTTTAGTTCACCTGGGCTTGAAGCTGAATCTAAAAAAGTCTTGTCTCACACCCTTTCAAAGAATTGTATTTTGTTATGTGTGATAAAAACAGAAAAAAACAATGGGCTTTCTACCAGAAGACAAAGTCCTGACTAATCAGAACATTTTCAGGGATTTCTCTCTTCAACTGTCTGCCTTTGCAAGAAATTAAAGTCTTGCTCTGTCTAATTATGGTGGCTGCCAAAAAAGCAGTTACCAGAAAATGGAAATCAAAATGAAAACCAACTATATTAGAAGTAGTGAATATAGTCACAGAGATAAAACAACTGGAATTGAGATCTTTAGAAAAGGGTAGGAGCAAACTACATAGAAAAAAAATGGGAATTGTGGGAACAATACATACAGGGGAGGAATGAGGTTTGAAAGAAGCCAGGACTTAAATGAGCTATGTAATGTTTGACTGAAAATGATTGGGTAGATTATAAGTGATGTATAATGTTTGCAACTGTGAGTGTGCCAGTATGGTTTATGATGTAAAATTATTGTAACTAGGATTGTGTCGGTGTGATTTGTTTTCATTTATATAAATGTACGATTGCTAATGTCATAAGTGGTGGTTTAATAAAGATGTTTCTTGTTTAACAAAAAAGGAGTAGGAATTGAGTAATTTATGTAATGTTGTTCAGGTTATATGATATATGTCAGTATATGTAAAGTATAATGTTTGCTAATGTTAATTTGTGAATACAGTTTGATTACTTTTGTATAAATGTAAATTTGTCTATGTCACAAATGATAATTAAATATAGGTGTTTAAAAAAATACTAGACCTTGTGGCATCAGTGATTCTCATGATATCACTGGTCAGACTCCATATGAGAAAGATTCAATGATACTTTAAAAAAATATTGGCCCCAATACCTGCATCCCTTAGAGCTCCATATACCAGTGCTGGAATTCGTGAGCTGAGAGTTATAATGGTGGAGGGATCATATGTCTATCAATCCAGGCTTGCTCTCCTCTCTCCAGACCCCAGTTCAGTCAGTTTATACTAAATTGGGCATTTCATTACCTAAGCCACCAAGAGCACATTCTATAAGACCTATGGCTACATCCTCAGCTTTTTTCTCTTTTGTCAGATTCTGCATGGGGAGCAGTGTCCAGGGGAGTTCAAGTGCAAGGCAAATGGGGTTCTTTGTACACTATAAAGCATGTAAATGTAAAGGAAATGTTAACAGTGATTCACACTTTAAAGTTCTGCACCTTATGTTCTGCAGGTCCCCTTTTAGTGGTCACAGTCAACACTACAGTCATGTGGCACCTGCACAAACAAGGGGGTGCCGGTTGGCAGTGATGGCTTGGGAGCTAGCTTTACAGTATTCTTTGATGCTTCAAGCATTATACATCCAAACAGAGCAAAATATAGTGACAGATTAACCAGATCCCAGATCAGTTGTCACAAGTGGAAACTCAGGACAGAGGCCTTCCAGGGTTGGGTCCAGATGTGGGGAACACCTCAAATAGATCTTTTCACCTCCTTTCAAAACAGACAGCTGGAAAATTTCTGTTTCAGACATTCTTGCAGCCATGCTTGGAGGATTAACACACTCTTTTCCCCTTGGACAGGAATGTTCCTTTATGTATTTCCACTCTTTCCACTGATACCCAAGGTGCTTCTGAAGATTCAGAAAGAATTACCAAAAATCATTGTGGTGGCTCCCTTTTGGCCTAGGTAGAGTTGGTTCTCCTGTTTAATGTAGTTCACCAAAGCAATTACCATGAGCCTTCTCACACTCTGGATCTGTTCAGACAGTGTTAGGGTGACTGGAGCACCCCAACTAAGGGCATTTACAACTGACAGCCTGGATAATTCTATTTTGATACCTTTTATACACATCAAACACCTACTGTTACAGATTAAGTATTACTTAATGCAGTTGTACTTTTAGTTAGGTAGCTGTCAAAATAGCACACAGAAAACAGTATTTATTTTTTTATTAGCAGCAGCTAGTGGAATAGATTTAGTAGTATAACATCAAGCTCAACAGCAAGCTGATTTTGGTTTTGAGCAGTTGCAGACTATGTAACCAGCTCAGGTACACGTGGAAGCATTTGGGTGTTCTGGACAGTATGCCAGCTCAGCCAGTGTTTACAGAACAGTTACCATAACATGGCAATTAAACTACTTCATTATATTTACACTGAAAGCATATATAATCATTGTTGGCAAATAAATGAAGCAGTATATGGTAATGGTGACAAAATTAAGTAGTATACTATAAGAATTTTTGATTGAAAACCTCTGTAAATTATGTTTGTGCGTGCAAAAGAACTGATGTTCTGTAGTCCTATCTCGCCTTCATTCTTACATATGGACTTGGCCTATTACAAAGCTCAAAGTCTCTCAGTTGGCTTGTGGCTAGGTAGGTATCCCATAGTGCATTAGTACAATCCCCAAATCTCGTGTTCCACGTCTACGAGTTCAGAAGTGCTTCTTGCTTGGCCGTGGCTAAGTTTAAACTTTTTTGTCTTTATTATCACTTTACTGTTTCTATAGCTAGTTATCTTATTACTAGATAGTGTTTAATAGTGTTAAAATATGTTAAGAATAGTTTTAGAAGTGTTTTTGCTAGTTAAATTAGTTTGTTGAGAACTGGTTGGCAGTTGGCCCTTGTTCTTCTCTGTTTGGTATCCTGTGTGCTAGTTTCTTATTAACAGTGATATTTCATAGGTCCGTGTTTATTTAGGATCTTGTTTTCTCTATATACATATATATTATGTGCAGTGTTTTTTGCTACTCTTGTTACAGAGTTTCTCTGTGGGTCCGCGTTTAGGGCCTTTGTTTTTCTAATTTTTAGAAAATTTAAGCTTGCGTGCAGTGTTGTTTGCTTGTTACTTTGACTGCTACTAGTTTCTGGATTTTTTCTACAACTTAGCCTATCTAGCTAGGTCCGTTTAAGTTAGAGGACTTAGTCCTCTGCTATTTTCATTTTTCTTCAGGGCCAGGCCCGTTTAAGTTAGAGGACCTAGTCCTCTTTACTCTTTACTTTCTCTTTGTGTGAGTGTGCTTGTTAGGGCTAGACCCGTTTAAGTTAGGGGACCTAGTCCTCGTTGTGCTTGTTGTGTATCTGCTTTATTACATAGCTCTTCAACATGTATAAAGAGTCTAAAGCCCACAAACCTTCGGGTTTCAAAAAAATGCATAAAGTGCTCCCAGAAAATGTCATTATGGATGGCCATAGTAATTGTGTATATTGTCTCGGAGCCATTAATTTGCAGGAAACTTGTTTATTCTGCCATTTCTTTAGCTCCAGAGTTCTCCAGGAGTGGAAGAACAAGTTAATTTTGAAATGTCTCCTCAAGCCTTCCTTTGCGGAAGACTGAGTGAGTTCTTCTTCTTCATCCAAATCACATTCTTCTAAAAAAGAGAAGGTTAAGTTTGCCAAGAGGCATTCTCCGGCACCAACTAGTGTATCGGAACCTCCCCAAAAACTATCAAAACTGGATAAGACTTCTACCTCCTCAGCTCCACTGTCTTCAAAGCTGGTCAAGGTTGTCGATTTTGGCACTTCAGTGTTGGCCCCAAGCCTTTTGGAGCTGACTACTGAAAAATTACATCGGAGCCAGTCCGGAGATCCTTTGCTGGTCTCCCCAACCTTAAGATCTCCAATTTTACAGAGATCCAGATCGCCTACCCTGTCATCCAGATCCTCTTTGGTGCCATCCGTGATGTCTAGGAGCCGAAGCTCACCGGTCTGCTCTGACAGGGACACTTGGACCCAAACCTCTTCGGTTCCAAGTCTCCCTCTCGGTGCGTCGGCTAGGGTGACCTTGGACCCTACATCCATCTCAGAGGCGGTTGCTCTGGAGCCGCTGACTACCTCCATTTCCTCGGAACCGGGGTTGTCTTCGGAGCTGGAGAAATCTGCTTTCGAGATGATGAGTAGTGTGCTGTCTCACTTATCAGTGCAAGGGTACCAACACTTTCCCCCTCAAGCACCGACGTCTGTCTCAGCACCTACTCTCTCTCTCAACAGCAGAGACCCGCAGCCTCAGGAACCCCCATTGGGTGGCCCCCAGTCTTCTGAGACCTCCCCAGAGTACCTTTCTGAGGACCCCCCTCGGAAGAGGACATGCAAGAGGAAGCATGTAGACTCCCCGGATGAGTACATCACTTCAGACACTGACCTCGAGGAGTCAGAAGGGTCTCCCAAGTCATCCTCTGATGATGTCTCCTTTGTAAACATCTTAGAGATCCTTAAGCAGAGAGGCGGCTGGGCCAATGTCACCCCTTCTGATGAGGAGTCAGTGTACCTGAAGGCTTTTGGGTCTCAACCTTCAGCCTCTTGGGTGTCTCCACCTTTCGATAAACTTTTAGACCTGGTTAGTCGGAAGGTGTGGGAGACTCCTGATGCCATAGAGCCAGTTCCCAGAAGACCCAATAAATTTCTGTCTGTCCCTAAAGAGAAAGAATTTTTGTCCAAGGGAGTGCCTGTAGATGCCATGGTGGTGGTGGTGGTGGCCACAAAGAAGGAGCTAGTGGAGCCTTCTTCATCTGTACATCCACTGAATAAGGAGTCTCGAATGATGGATAGATACGGGAAGCAAATATTTTCTTCAGCGGCTTTTGCACTCAGATCGCTGAACTATCTCACACATTTTACTAGGCTTCAAAGAGATTTCCTCAAGGAGTTAGGAGATACTGTTCAAGGTACATCTACTGAAGGAGTCCCAGAGAAGGTGTCTGCTCAGTTGTCCACCTTAAATTCCATCTTGAACTCCTCCATGAGGCTGATCTCTTATGCAGCCGATGGAGCAAGCAGGGCAGCGGGTTCAGGAGTTTCCCCTAGGAGACACTCCTGGATGTGCTTATGTAATTTTGCGGAGCCTTTCAAGTCTACCTTTACCAATGCCCCCTTTGACGGTTCTTTATTGTTTGGACCTAAGGTAAAAGATACACTCACCAGGTGCGAACAAGAAGGAAAAACTCTCTCTGTCATGGGAGTACGTTTTACCATCCCCTCTAGATCATATGCTAAGGGTCAGAGAGGTGGTAAGATGTGGTTCAAGAAGTCCCAGAGAGATTTTTCCCGGATGCACAGGGTGACTCCTCCTTCAGAGACAGAGGAGGAGGATCTAATGGTAGATGTCACCTAGAGACGGGGGGGGGGGGTCTGCAAAACCAGGGAGGCCGCGATTCTTTTCGAATCTGTCCCTATCAGTGCTCCTGATGTGGGGCCCGGCTGTGCTTCTCTGGAGCCAGTCGGGGGTCACCTATCTTTGTATCCAGAAGCCTGGCTAAACATCACCCAAGACATATGGGTACAAAGAATAATCACCAGAGGTTACTCCATACCCTTTTCTCTTCCACCCCACACTCCCAAGAAGATCCTGAATGTTCCACCCAATCACAGGGATCAAGCAACTGTAGAAGTGCAAAAGTTGCTTGCAAAGAGAGTCATCCAAACTGTCCCAGCAGACCAGAAAGAATTCGGAACTTACTCCAGATTCTTTTTAGTGCCAAAACATACAGGGGACTGGAGGCCCATCTTGGACCTCAGCAAACTAAAGAAATCTGTAAAGAAGGCCAAGTTCCGGATGGTGACACTGCAGTCTATACTCCCTCTGTTAGGAAAGGACAACTGGATGTGCTCCATAGACCTCTGAGATGTGTACTACCATATAAAAATGAGCAGAGCATCGAGGAGTCACTTACGCTTCCATCTGGGATCCAGTCACTACCAATTTCATGCTCTGCCCTTTGGTCTCACCACAGCCCCCAGGGTGTTCACCAAATGTATGGCAGTAGTGACAGCTCACCTGAAGCATCTAGGATTCCAAGTGTTTTCGTACCTGGACGACTGGCTCCTGACCGCCACCACCAGGCATCTACTACTGCAAACCAGAGATTCCACTATCCAGCTTTGTTCCCAGCTGGGTACTACAATAAATTGGGAAAAGTCTGCCTTATCGCCCTCTCAATTTGTGACTTTTATAGGTGCAGAAATAGACACAGTCACCATATTAGCTTGTCTACCTGCAGAAAGAATTCAGAACCTCAGAAAACAAATAGTCTGTCTACTTCCTCTACAGAAAGTCAAGACAAAGACGGTGCTGAAACTTTTAGGGACCATGGCTTCCACCATAACGTTAGTCCCTCTAGCCAGATTACATATGCAAATTCTCCAATTGCTTCTATCCTCCCAGTGGTCCTTCCAACACCTGCCTCTGTCTCACCACATCATCATAACAGAGACTTGCAAAAAGGACCTTCATTGGTGGATTCAACCCAAACAACTAACAACAGGCACTCCATTCTTTCCTCGCCAACCCGTTGCTACTGTGACCATGGATGCCTCACAGATAGGGTGGGGGGGGCATTATATCTGAGGACTGTCCAAGGCATATGGCAAGATCAAGAGGCTCACCTGCATATCAGTGTCCTAGAGATGAGAGCAGTCCTTCTAGCATTGCAAGCACTTCACAACTTTCTTCCTCTAGGGACGATAGCAATCCAATCAGACAACATGTCAGTAGTATGGTTTCTTAACAAGCAAGGAAGAACCAGATCTTTACCCACTTTGTCGAGAGGCCCTTCTTGTTTGGAAGTGGGCAATTTCTTCCCAGCACTTTCTAGTGGCAATGCACATCCCAGGGACAACCAGTGTGATAGCCGACAAGCTCAGCAGGGCAATCTTGATGCCTCACGAGTGGTCTCTGAATCAGGAAGTAGCGGAACAGATCTTCCACCAGTGGGGACAGCCTTGCTGTGATCTCTTCGCCAGTTCGATCAACTCCAAATGCAGCAGCTACTTCTCCCTTATCCCCCCTCCGGTGGAGCCACCAAGAGATGCACTTGTTCACATTTGGCCCCTGGGACTCCTTTATGCTTTCTCTCCCTTTCCTCACATATCCAAAGTGATTCAGAAAGCAAAGTTATTAGGAAGCAAAATGATTCTCATCACTCCTTACTGGCCTCGCCAGATTTGGTTCACTTTTCTCGGGCCTCATCTACTAGACGATCCATGGACTCTGGACCCAGTGCCAGACCTCTTGACACACATATCAGGCTCCCTTCACCCCTGCTTCCACACTCTCAACTTGACAGCGTGGCTGCTCCAATTCCATCCCTAGTCAGGCTTCATGATTTTTTACCTGCTGTGACCCACATCCTCACGTCTTTGCATAAACCTTCCACTAGGAAATCATACACATGAAAATGGAGAAGGTTTTCTATCTGGGCTGAAGAAAGGAATGTAGATTCTTACACTGCATCCTTCCCTATGGTTTTAGAATTTTTGTCTGAACTTTTCCATCAAGGATCTGCTGCTGCCACAATTAGGGTCCAATTGGCAGTGATATCTAATTTTCATTTGGGTCAACATGAATCTAACCTGATATCCCACAGATTATGTAAAACCTTCTTTAAAGGTACTACTTTGCTGTGCCCCCCCCCCTTTCAGGAAGCGGTATCTCCCTGGGATCTAAACTTTGTTCTGTCCAAGCTAACTTCACCGCCATTTGTGCCTATTGAAATCTGTGTCTTGGAAGACCTTGTTTCTAGTAGCCATCACATCAACTAGCTGAGTATCAGAGTTACAAGCACTGTTCACTAAGCCTCCTTATTTGATTTTCCACAAAGACAGAGTTTTTCTTCATACAAATCCTTCCTTTATCCTTAAAGTTTGCTCTCACACTAATTTGAACCAAGTCATAGAATTACCGGTGTTTTTCCCTAATCATTCTAATGCAGCAGAATACAAATTTCATCAGCTGGATGTTCACAGGGAGTTACAGTTCTACCTTCACAGGACTAAGGAACTCAGAAAGTCAGGCCAATTGTTCGTATCCTTTTCTGATTCTAGACTAGGTCTGCCAGTCTCTAAAGTGGCATTATCTAATTGGGTTTTGAGCTGTATTTTCTTCATTTACTCATTCAATGGAAAAATTCTACCGTTCAAGATTAAGGCTCATTCTACACGATCCCAGTCTACATCTGCTGCCTTCCAAGCCAGAGTTTCAATTGACAGTATTTGTGCAGCAGCAGCTTGGGCTACCCCTCATACCTTTAATACTCATTACAAATTGAACCTGACCTCAAGGGGTAGAGCCTCCTTTGGTTCCACGGTACTCAGGAGTATTTTCCTGTGAGCAACCCAAGAATAAGGTGCTAGGACACTGCCCCATATGTAAGAATGAAGGTGAGATAGGACTACAGAACATAGAGAAGTTATGTACTCACCATAACGTTCCATGTTTGAAGTCCATCTCGCCCTTCATTCTTATGAACCCACCCACCTACCCCCATCCTGGAAGGATCCGGAGACAGGATAGTCTTACCTTGGTAGGGTGGAGACCTTTCATTATTGTTGTTCTTTCTGGATAACCTTACTTCTGTTTATCTATAGTTTAGCAGCAAACAAGATCTGGGGATTGTACTAGTGCACTATGGAATACCTACCTAGCCATGAGCCAACTAAGAGACTTTGAGCTTTGTAATAGGCTAAGTCGGAGCCAAGGATCAGCTCCGAACCCATATGTAAGAATGAAGGGCGAGATGGACTACAAACATGGAACGTTATGGTGAGTACATAACTTCTTTTTACAGACTTTGTTAAATCCTGTCTACGCATGCAGTACAACAGCTAAACATTAGCATTGCACCACATTAGCTGCATTGAAGTATATTTTTTTAATTGTTTTAACATTTCTTTGCGTATACAGTACAGCATGTATTCCCTACATTGCACTGTATTATTAACATCACACTGTGGTATGGCTCATTTGAACATTCAGCTCAAATGTGTAGAAACAATCTAGCAATAAGTAGCCTCAGTAGGGCAAAGGAACATGTGGTCTACCATGGGATATGTTTGGCTATGCAATCACTGGGGAGTCAGCAACAACCAAATTATCTTATGTGCCTGTTTAGGGTGGGAAGGCTCTATCTCATTGTAGGGGATTGGGGGGAGCCACCTTCAGGCTTTTGGCCTAGGAATGGTCTAACCATCAAGACTTAAAACTTAAAAAAATATTTTTAACGTGTGCATAAATAAGATACTGAAAGGAAGGGTGTGCTTAGTGTCTTTTCTTGCTGAGAAGGAACTTGATTGCAGTCACTCTGATTTACTACCTTTAGTGCTTTTTTATTTTTAATTGTAATTTTACAGTGTTTGGCATATACTGATATGCACACAGGTACAGTACTAAATGAGTGGTGTGTTTAGTGCCTTTTCTTGCTAGAAAACAACATAATTGTAACTGTGCTGATCTACTGTCTTTACTATTTTTTTTTACTTTTTGCAGTGTTTGGTGTACACTAATATGCATGCAAATAGGACACTGAAATGAGTGGTATGTGTAGTGGTGTCTTTGCTTGCTGGAAGGAATTTGGCTATAGTTGTGTTGCTTTACTGCCTGTACTACTTTTTTATTGACATTTTCCATTATTTGATACATGCTGATATGGACACAGGTAAGACACTGAAAGCGGTGATGTACTTACTGTCTTTTCTTGCTGGGAGGGAACTTCATTGCAGTTGTGCTGATTTATTGCCTTTACTCCTTTTTTTCTTTAGTTATAATTTTGCAGTATTTGGCGTACTCTGACATACACACAGGTAACACTAAAAAGAGTGGTGTGCTTTGTGACAAAGGGAGATAATGCCAGCATGGCTGTCTGGAATTTTGTAAATAATTATATGTCATTTGTGAATATCAGCATGATTTATGTAAGATGCTTGTGTTACAGCTGTATTAGTACTATATGTCATATGTATATCAAACAGGTTTGTACAGACGTGTGTTGAAAAAGTATTTTATAAAGTGCTTGCACTTAAAATGTAACCACAGTGTGCCCTGCTGGAAGAGAACAGAAGTGCACAAGCACTATTATAACTGTTTAAATGTATATATATTTTAACAGTGGAAACTGGAATACAGGAAGTTAATTTCAGAAAAATAACTGAGATTAAATTACTTTATGTCTATGCAATAAAAGATGATATCTTTCAGTTTTCAATACAGCCAGAGACAGAGTCTGTGCTGAGAAGCTTTCTGTATTGTCTTCAGAGTAAACTAATTACTAACTCTTAAAGTATGAAGGAATGCAATTGTTTTATGACTTCCAGCATCTGCCAAAGATCTGAGGTATGTGTATTTTCACAAGTAGATGCTAAATACTGCCATACTGCCAGCAGCGGGGATTTAACCTGGGATAGAGTCAGATGACAAGAAAATATGTCATTCTGCAAGCTATCCCAGCAGTAATATTTAAGATATTAATTTGAGAAGTCTCTTAGAGAGAGTGCATTCTGTATTCTGTCTTGGACCTGACAAGAATCATTTACCACATCTGCCTTGCTCTGATGAAGTAAGTTACCAGGGGAATAGTATAATTCTCTTAGATACAGCCAGGAATATAGCAAAGTTTAGTTTAGAAATTTATCTTTATTTATCTGAGATTGTCCTGCAATGTTGTTTTAAATATTTCATGTGATTTTGAGCTCTGATGTCACTGTGAATATATACAGAGTATTTTCTTGTTCTTTTACTGTTTATTTAAACCTTTCATTGTGGCTGATCTGTCTATAGAAATTTAAGTTTTGAGAGTACTTGCATATTTATTTTGTGACATGTGGGCCACTCCTAATAGCCTTGCTCTTGGTCAAACTACCATTTGTATTAATATCAATATTACACAGTAAGATCGGACACCCTTTGTTAAGGGCCCTGGGCAAAAGAGGGCACAGCTAGTAAACCTCTGCCAGCCTTTCCCAGTGTGTGTGTGTGTGTGTGTGTGTGTGTGTGTGTGTGTGTGTGTGTGTGTGTAAATCAGACCTCAAAGAGTGTATGTGTCAGGTACTAGGGCAGGGACACGAAGCACTGGTTGGACAGAGAGGGTACTGGAGGTATTGGCTTGGCCACTCAGCTGAGATCGCAACTCTATAGCTGTGCCAGTGGGGAGTCTTACTGGGGAGATGGAGAAAGAGGGAGAAACCAGCCCCAGACTGACTGTGGTCTCTGAGTGCTGTTAAGGGAAATTGCACTTGATGCAGAGAGCTGCATTTGGAAATACTGTGTGTGTACTTGCTATCCCCTCAGTGTGCATCCCCCACTAGTGCCAGTGGTGATGATTGAGGCTGCTTGATTACTGGTCTAGTGGTGGGCCTTCACATGCTTAATGACTTTGCTATGTGGGAAGGTACTTGATGGTAGCTGCACTGAGTTACTGCCTTTACTACTTTTTTTAATTATAATTTTGCTGTACTTGGCATACATTTGATCTAGGAGACCATACTGAATGTGGTAGAGCAGGGGCAGCCAGTCAGCCTGCTGCTCCAAAGAAACTTTTCAGACTCTTGACTGTGGCAAATTTGTGTAAATGGGTTCAACAGAATATGTATGCAGCTACAATCCAAATAACTTCCATGTCAGATAGAATCCTTTTTTTCATTTTTAGTCTTCCCATGCATCTTCCAGATTTTTCAAGCCAATGCACATGATATTAGCACTGGTACTAAGGATGTCAGCCTTGATCTGTATGAAACTGAAGATGAGAGATGCAAGCATTTTGATGAAGACTGTGGTCCTGATCTTGCAGCTGCAGATTTTGGAATCTGAGACTCAGTTGTCAACCAAGTCACCAGTACTGATACCTTCTGTAAAGTCTGTTGATGTCATTGGGCTCTTTGGTCCAACCACTGAGTTTCATTGTGTTGTGGACTAAGCTTAGTGTTGATGCCAGTCTTGGTGGATTGACCTTTTGGTTGTTGATGCTGATATCCTCAGCACTAAACACAGCTTGAATGCTGATGCTGATGCCAGTGTTTCAGACACCTCTGCATTTGCCACCTTTAGCATCTGCTCTAGTGCAGATATCAGATCAGCTTCTGGCTGAGCCTGTGGCTGTCCCTGTTCTCCATCAATAGGACAGAGGGTTCAAAAGAGCTTATACAGTGCTGCAGCAAGGCATTAGACCATGATTGTATTACTACTAGTACTTCTTCATCAAACCTGTAACCTTCAAGAATAACCAGAAAGCATATGAAAGAGGAAGCACACAGGTTCACCCTCCAAGTGTCAGTAATATGGTGGATACTGTTTCTCCTTCATCTCCCTTCGATAAACTAAATTTGGGGATATCTTGGAAATGATGCAGTGAAGTGGAGGATGGTCAACCCATCCAAAGTAGCCTTCCCAGAGAGGATATTGCAGGAGGCCATTTAGACCTCCCAACAATCTTCTTATGTGGTTCCACCACTGGTGAATATCTTGAAACTTGCCACCAATGTGACATTGGACAACCATAGTACTATAGCTCCTGTACCCAAAAAGCCACACAGTATTTGCTGGCCTTCTAAAAAGTGGAACTTTTGGTTGTAGATTCCAAATATTATTTCAGTAGTTTCAGTACCATCTCTTACAAGGCTGGAACTCTGCATAATAGTGCATTTCATTCTTGACAAAGAATCTATGTTATAGATCATTTCAGAAGCATGTTTATATATTTTTTACTTTCGTTTTGAGGGCTATAAACTAACTTTCTCTTATAATTCAGTTCCAGTGAGACCTGGTCAACAAAATGCATCAGTCACAGGACCATCTGTGAAATGGGCTTCTAAAACAGAAGGTGCAGTTCCAATCCACAGTTTTCTCCTCAATTTTAAACCTCTGCATGAAACTGAGAAACTATGCTGCAGGTTCAGCCCAAGCTACAGCCACTGGTATTGTTATGTCCTGGCATGCCTGACTGCAGCTTACTGAATTTGCTGACAGTACCAATATGACTTTCTTAAATTCATCCTTTCAGGGTTTGACACTTTTTGATTTGGAGTTAAATCCCACCTGGAGACCATGGAGAAAGAAGGCAAAACCTGAAGAGCTGTTGGTGTTAAATTTCAAACTTCCCAGTGCCCTTTTTCCAGGATGAAAAAGAGCCCACATCAGTTCTTGTACAGGTGTGGCCAACAGTAACAATATCAAAAATCTGGAAGAAGGCAGAATCATTGTGGCAGCCTCCAGAATAGTTGTTGCTCCAAAGGGAAGGGTAATTTGACAACAACAGGATAACTGTAACCAGCTTTCAGTTAGACAGTGACAGAATCCCAAAAGCCTTGCTTGACTGCCCCACTCAGGAGGCAGTCGGAGATCCTCTGTCCACTTGCCTCCAAGGACAAGTAGAGAAGGACAGTAATATCCAGAGGGTATACAATCTCATTTGACGCACTCTCATATTCTCATTCCTTATCCTTGCCTGACATCTCACTCTTAAAAAATATCAGTAAAAAAGAACAAAGAGGATAACAGTACTACTCAAGGCTCTTTTCAGTATCAGAGAAAACAAAAGACCAAATTAAGTGAACAGCCTAAGCAGTTTCATTCTCAAAGAAAACTAGATTTTCACAGTACACTCCATTCTTCCCTGCCTGTCAAAAGGAGAATGGATATGTCCTTTGGACATCTAAGATGCCTGCCTTTATATTAAAGATATCCAGTCTCATATTCCATGTCCCAGCAAATCAAGATATCTGGAGTCTGCAAGTCCCAGCTGCAATGCTATATTGCATCTGCCTTTTCTAACCAAAAAAGGCAACCCATTTCAGATTTTCACTTCACTAGTGAGTATCATTAAGGGGGCATTCAGAACTGCGGACAGTATAGATATATCAAACACCTGTCACACTGCATGAAGGTTCTGGAGAGGTTGACTGATAAATGAATATGCAGAAGAGTGAAAAATATGATGGGAGATGAGCAATTTAGATACAGATCAGGACGTAGCACAACCGACCTAATGATGTTCATTACTCCTACTGCCATACCTCTCAACTGCTATGATTTTGGCATAGTGCTTTGATTTTGGCTCTCAGATTTAGCCTCGCTTCTTTTAGAATTATGAACACAAACAAGGCAAGAAAGTAAATAAATCCAAAAACAGGTTCGAAAAACCAGCAACACAGTCGGAGAAGAGTCAAATAACACTATTTATTCCACTGTTTAAAGCGCTTTTCGTCAGCCTGATAGCAAACTTCTTCAGAAACAGTTACAGCAATAAAAAACCTTCCTTATAAGTAAGACAGGTGATCAGTATTCACCAATTGCATCACTTTGTTCTACTTAAGCAAACACACTTTAAAATTAAAGTGACAACTGCTGATAACCAGTAATAAAACAACATTAAAGTATATAAACACATTAAAGTATGTAAACATGTCTATGACAGTGACCACAATATACAAAGGTAAAACATTAAAAGTTATTTTGTATAACCCAACCATTGACAGAAATAATATATGTTTTTAACAAAATGTGACTCATCTCTGCCAGCTCTTTAGTTTGAGAATGCTACTAATTGAGCATGAGTCATTCAACCCAGGAAAATTGTAGGCATTCAGTCTCACTTGCCAGGCTAATTCAAGTTCTTCAAGTTTGAGTGGTCTAGGGCCACCCCTACTGTCATACTTGGCTTGATCAATGATAATAAATTTAAAAGCATGTTCTTTATTAGAAATAGTGTGCTTAGCTACCGCATTCTCCAGTTTACATTTATTCATAGCATATTGATGTTCATAAATTCTGTCACTGAGCCTCCACTCCGTCTTTCCTATATAGAAAGCAGGACAGAATGTACACCTAGCCAAGTAAACTACAAAATACGAATTACAGTTGAATCTGCCTTTCAATTTATAAGTTGTACCATTAACCTTAAAAGAATTAGTGACTTCTACAAGTTTACAGTAGTTGCAATTTTGACATTTATTCATCCCAGTATTTCGTATTACTGGGGTGTATTGCTGTTCTAAGAGGGGTTTAAGGTTCTTCCCTCTTCTAAATGTCACTGTAGGGGTCTCACCTACTTTAACGTAAATGTTAGGGTACATCTTAAACAGGTCCCAATTTTTCTGTAATATGTCCAAACATGAGTAACTGTGTGAACTGAATGTAGTGATGAAGGACAATGTGACATTCTTGTCCTCACTAACCAATGCTCTACTAGTGGTGTCTGAATATTCTTCCACTACATTGTGCATACTAGATGGTGTCAGTAGGGGTTTAGCACTAAGTAAAGGAATGTATACCCTATCTTTTAGAATTATGATGTTCATCATAAAGTCAGACATGTTTATAAGAACATACTTATGTTAAGTTGTCAATCTCGCCTTCGTTCTTGCTGGTTGGGATCAAAACTGATCCTCGGCTCCGACTCGGCCATCTTCAATAACTCGAGAGCTGTTTACTGGCTCGAGGCTACTCCTTATCCCATGATGCCTAGCGCTAGCTACCCAGATCTCATTTGCCGCTTCAGCTGCGAGGTTCGTGGTACTGTCTCAGGCTCCTATATTTTTCTTCTACTACCTTTTCAGTCAGATTAGGATTTTTTTTCTGTCCTTATTGTATTTGTCTAGTAGTCGCTAACGAGTTGTGATAGTTTAGTGTTTTTTTGTGGGCTTTTCAGAACTCGTTTTATTTAGAGAGTTCTTCCCCTCCCCCACCTCCCCCTCTTCCCTATCCGATAGCTTATTCTGTAGAATTTTCTTCCTTTTCCTTGTTTTAGGTAGCTGTTTTAGTTAGAGGCTTCCTAATTCATAAAAAAATAAATAAATAAGATATATCCTTATCTTGTCGTATACTCTGTCCTATTTGTGGTTTGTGTGATAGTGTTTACTGTTAGTTTAGTGGTATCTCTTATTGTGTATTATGTCTAAGGAATCCAAAGTGTCAGGATTCAAGAAGTGTGACTCATGCTGTCAGAAGATGTCTCTGACAGATGGGCACATGTCTTGCGTCTATTGTCTAGGCGCTATACACCTGCAGGACTCTTGCTCTATCTGCCATGCATTTAGCCCAAGAGTTCTGCAGGAGTGCACGAATAAATTTATTTTGAAAGGGCTGCTTAAGCCTCAGGACTCACCGGCCAAGACTTTGCCAGTGAAGTCTCCTAAACCAGCCAAATCATCGGCTCCCAGCTCGGAGCCGTCATTGGCCCAAGGCTTACCTTCCACTTTGGTTCCAGCCGGAACCGAGGAGACTGCTTCCTCGTCGGCTCCAATAGTCCCCTCGGAGCCGTCAAGGACTCAAAAAAGACCGAGGTCCCCTTCATTAGAGTCCATTAATTCGGCTCCTCGGTCTCCCCTCCTGCAAAGTGACCATAGTCATAAATGTTCACACTCCTCTCGGTCCTCCAGGCTCTCATACCATGATGTGGAGAGAGTGGTCAGCAGGTTATTGAATTCGCAGGCACTGGCCAAAATGTTGTCCAGCCCTCCTCAACAGGTGCCGGCTCCGTCTGTTTCTATCGATGTTCCTCCTCCGACTCCATTGTGCTCGGAGTCGGAGTTTCTTGGGGTTCGAGTCGTGGAACCATTGGCTCCGATAACGATCTCTCCTTCGGATCCGTTGTCGGCTCCGATCCCTTCGATGGGGCCTTCCATCGAGAGATCTGGGCGCCGAGACTCCATCGTCGGCTCCGAGGGGGCGAGTGGCATCTGACCCTTGTTCGACCCCACTCTCCCTCTCAGAGTGTCGGCACAGGTGAGCTCGGCTCCTACATTGGCCTCGGAGCGTCTCCCTTGGTGCGGAGGAGGATTCCGGTCTCCTCGGAGCCGGAGCCTTCTCTTCATCGTGGCAGGGACGCCTTCGATGTCATGAGGAGTGTGCTGGCCTCTCAGCCAGCTCCACCTTCAACCCCACTGGTTCCATCCCCGTAGTGCCTGTGTCAACCTCTTCTCCTCCTCCAGACCCCAAGCGTAGGGAGCCAGTGCCTCAGGGCACCCCATTGGGTGTTTCCTCTTCCTCTGAGGCCTCCCCTGATCATTCAGAGGAGCTCCCTCGGAAGAAGAAGTGCAAGAGGAAGCACATTGACTCCCCCGAGTCTGTCACTTCGGATACGGATTTGGATGAGTTGGAAGGGTCCCAGAGATCCCCCTCTGAAGATGTTTCCTTTTCGGACATCCTAGAAATACTTAAGCAGAGGGGGAACTGGAATACCCTAACTCTTACCGAGGACGAATCAGTATTCCTGGATACGTTTGGTTCCCAACCTTCCACCTCCTGGGTTTCTCCGCCCTTCGATCCACTAATGTCTGTTGTGGCTCGAAGGGCTTGATCAGCCCCGGATACAGTGGAACCAACCCCGAGGAGACCAGGCAAGTTTATTACTTCACCCCCTGACAAGCAGTTCCTTACTAAGGGTGTTCCAGTGGATGCCATGGTGGTAGCAGCAGCCACTAAAAAGGAGTTAGCGGAAACTTCTTCTTCTGTCCATCCTCCTAACAAGGAGTCTAGGACCATGGACAGATATGGGAAGTGAATGTTTGCTTCAGCGACCTTTTCCATGAGGTCACTGAATTACTTATGCCATTTTACCAGGCTTCAGAGGGATCTCCTGAAAGAGCTCGGAGATACCCTGCAGAATCCTTCAGCTGAAGGGGCTCAGGCTAAAGTGGCCTCTCAGCTGGCAACCCTTAACTCAGTATTCAACTCCTCCATGAGGCTCATTTCCTATGTAGCCGATGGGGCGAGTAGAGCCGCAGGCACAGGCGTGGCACTTTGGAGACATGCATGGATGCATCTGTGTAATTTTGCGAAACCCTTCAGAGCATCATTCACTAACACTCCCTTTGACGGTTCCTTTCTTTTTGGACCACAGGTGAAAGACACTCTTACTAGGTGTGAACAGGAAGGCAAGACTCTCTCTGCCATGGGAGTCCGTTTTTCCACTCCCTCTAGACCATATCCCAAGGGTCAGAAGAGTGGAAAGATGTGGTTTCGGAAATCCCAGGGATCTTCGCCTGACACACGTAGTGATTTTTCCTCCAGGGGCAGAGGAGGAAATAACAATAATAACAGACGCCACCCCCGTGGCAGAGGGGGTCCACAGAACCAGGGCAGTAGAGAATCCTTCTCTGACAAGCCCTTCCAACATCCCTGAGGTGTTGCCCGACTGTCCGCCTCTGGAGGCAGTCGGGGGGAAGACTTTCATTGTACCCAAAAGCCTGGCTAAGCATAATGCAAGACAAACGTTTTTCTTGTTGGGCAGAGGATAGAAATATAGATCCCTTCACAGCCCCTGTCCACGAGATCTTGGAGTTCCTAACAGAACTCTTTCATTCGGGGTCCACTTCTGCTACAATCAGGGTTCAATTAGCGGCCATTTCAAATTTCCATGTCGGTTTTTCTAATGCCAGCATTATGCCTCATAAGCTATGTAAAGCATTTCTAAGAGGGGCTACTCTCCTTAGACCCCCAGTGAGATATCCCCCTCCTCCTTGGGACCTTAATTTGGTACTAACCTCATTAATTATGCCCCCTTTTGAACTGGCAGCTTCCCGCTCCATTAAGTTTCTATCTTGGAAGACTCTCTTTCTGGTAGCTATTACTTCAGCCAGACATGTCTCTGAACTTCAGGCACTATCCGTCCGTCCTCCATACTTAGTATTTCATAAGGACAGGGTCTCTCTGAGAACTAATCCGTCTTTTCTTCCAAAGGTCTGCTCAGAAAACAATTTGAATCAGTCTGTAGATCTACCTGTGTTTTTCCCTAACCACACCAACAAGGCAGAATACAAGTTACATCAATTGGATGTTCATAGACAGTTGCGTTTCTACCTACATAGGACGAAGGATATAAGGAAGTCTGACCAACTTTTCCTTTCCTATGCTCGGGGCAAACAGGGTCTCCCAGTTTCCAAAGTGACCTTATCCAGGTGGTTGTCTCATATCATTACCTTTATCTACCAACTAAGGAACAAAGACTTGCCAATCAAACCGAAGGGTCATTCTACCAGGGCCTTAGCCACTTCTGTAGCCTTCCAGTCTAGGTTGCCCATGGACTCTATTTGTGCCGCCGCTACGTGGGCAAATCCTCATACCTTTATTTCTCATTACAAGTTGGATGTGGTCTCCAGAAGTAGAGCTAGCTGTGGTTCCACTGTTCTGAAGAGTCTGTTCAAATGAGCCACCCAGGATTGTAGGTGCTAGGGACGGTGTCCCAACCAGCAAGAACGAAGGTGAGATTGACAGCTTAACATAAAGAAGTTATGTACCTACCATAACGTTCCATGTTAGTTGTCTTCATCTCGCCTTCTTTCTTGCGTCCCCCGCCTCCATCCCCCAATCCTGTTGAACCGAGAGGAGTTCAGTTTTCACTGGCTGAGTGTTTGCTGGTTTGTTTCCTTTACTGACTTAGACAGTACGACAGGTATGTTTAACCATTTGTTTGGAGGGGTTTTCTTCCTATAGCTATGTCTGGGTTAGCTATTTCAAATGAGATCTGGGTAGCTAGCGCTAGACATCATGGGATAAGGGGTAGCCTCGAGCCAGTAAACAGCTCTCGAGCTATTGAAGATGGCCGCGTCAGAGCCGAGGATCGGCTCCAATCCCAACCAGCAAGAAAGAAGGCGAGATGAAGACAACTAACATGGAACGCTATGGTAGGTACATAACTTCTTTTTATTAAATATGTAAAGTAAGCCCATACATAGATTCACTGACACTAACTATATGGAGTCTAATATAGAAAGACCTTCTGCTGTGAAAAATGAGAAAGTGCTCATCTTTCTTAACCCCTGCTATATTCTTAATGGCCATTGTTATGATTTTTAATGCTTAGAGGTTGACAGGTATGCCCACTGCTGCAGTGGCCTTTAGGCTGTATGGGTGTACTCAACAACTGGCCAGTTCCATAAGCTCTGGCTGCCTCCCACACCTTCCCTCTGACTGTTGATTGGATAGCCTCATGGAGGGAAATCAACAGTCGGACTGAAGATTTCTACAGTATATTCTTGCTGCCTCATGAAGACGCTGCTCAGAGGCTTCACAGAAGCAGCAGCCAGCTTTTAGCTTTATTTCTGGCAAATAAGTCCCCAGTGGGGAACCCTTCCACACAGAATATTGCTCTTCTAAGAAAAAAATGGCATTTTCTAAATAAAGCTTTTTAGCAGTATTCTCCTTTAAGAATCCTGGTATGCTTTCCAATATTGGAAGCTTCCTGTAATGGACCGCTATTTTTAGTTCTACGTTATTTTGGGGACTATTTTTGGGAGACGGTGTACTACATATGTAAACTTAGTGTGATGTACTGAAAAATTTAGTATCTGAAAGCATTTTATATGGGCAGAGACTATTACAGGTTATGTTAGTGCATGTGTACACTGTATAACAATGTGCCTGCCATTTTTTTTTCTGTCTGACTTTTTTAAAAAAAGGTTTTACTGACAGGAATTTTGTGTGCTGCTTATGCATTACTGTGTTTGCGAACGTGTATAAGTGTGTTGCTTGTGAACACTTAATGACAGCTTAGCTTCCATTCAACTTGTTCCAGCAAAGTGCAATGCCTTTGAGACATCCTCCTTGGTTACAGAATGGATATTTAATCTGAGCCAGCTATTCTATCTCCCTCTGTACCTAGAGAGAAAAAAAACTGCTTATCAAAGAACCCTTGCCAGCTCCATGGGATCAATCAATGCCTCAGCCAGTAGTAAGTGAATCTGCAGTGTTCGGTACTCATTCCTCAGACTTCTTACTTACCTCTTTGGCATCCTCTTGTGTAGTCATTCCAGCCACCAAGAACCGGGGATCAGCCATGTCTTTTCGGCTGCTCTACTGTCCAATCCGGGCATGGGAAAACCATCTCTTCTGGACCAGAGAGACACTTCAGAATTTGTTGCCCACTGTAACTGGGGAAAGAGACCTCTAGATGGGGCAGAAGTGCCTTCTCCAAGTCAGTCTTCATCCAGACCAGTAATGAAAAAAAACAAAAGGTTAAACATTGCTCATGTGAAGAAATGGTGTTTGTTAGAAAAGATGATTTTATCATCTTAGCCACACAGTTGTTACAGGCTGTTAATCATGGTGTTCAGAAATCCTTACATGGAGATAATGTCAGAGATATTCCTGAGGAAAACATGCTAAAAGATTCTGTCACAGAAAGAGACAGGGCCTCTTATCCTGCAGATTATCAAGCCCAAATATCTGATTCAGAGGAAACTTGTAGAAAATGTTCTTTTTTCAGACAATAGCCAGGATGAATGAGATGTTGTATGGCAACAGGTGGATATTATATGTTACCAGTAGATATGACTCATTCCACTTCCATTCCTTCTATAATGCCAGCTTTGGAGAATATATTTAAAGCTGCTTGTAATAGTCCTGATTTTCAGCCTTCAGTTCTCAAAAAGGCAGATAGGCATTACAAACTTTATTTATATATTTATTTACTTAC
Source organism: Protopterus annectens (assembly GCF_019279795.1). Taxonomy (NCBI): domain Eukaryota; kingdom Metazoa; phylum Chordata; order Ceratodontiformes; family Protopteridae; genus Protopterus; species Protopterus annectens. Next base: position 302,737,888 of record NC_056732.1, on the reverse strand, counting down.
TTATTTATTTATAGAAGCCGCAGTGGTGCAGCGGTAGCATTGTCGCCTCACAGCAAGAGGTTCTCCCGTTCAATTCTCAGCTGGAGCGCCTTCTGTGTGGAGTCTGCATGTCCTCCCCACGGTCGAGTGGCGTTTGAAAGACATGCATTATTGGCCGTGCCTTCGTTGAAGGTTGGGCGTCGGACTGGAACCTCGGCACCATAAAAATCGACTCATTAGCGGACCGGAGTTCCGCTGTGGTGACACCTAACTGGGGAAAGCCGAAAGAAAAACAACTTATTTATTTGCCTTTGTTGATTGGGAAAGGATGACTGGGCAGAGCCCATTTTCAGTGGAGGCCCAAGGAGTAAAGCTCCATCATAGTACATTTATATGAACAATTGAATTTCAGACAGTTCTCAGAAAAAAACAACATATTTCTCGGAAAAAAATAAACAAACAAAATTACAAGACGTATATACAGTAAAATATTTACATCAGCAATTATAAATCAGTACAGCTTTTGTAGCTCTAACATCTTGCATTAAATAAATGGATTGAGACTGTAGAAGGGAAAACACTGTTGTAGAGATTTATGTTCTTAGACTTCAGTAAAGAAAGATTTGCAAGGAGTTCAAGATATGTAGTGAACTAAGAGGAATGGAGATTTTAGTATTGTATAGGTCTGTAAAGAGTTCAAGAGATACACTGAAGTAAGTTTTAAAATTATGTAAGTGGAGAGATACTAGCATTGTATAGGTACAGTGGTAATAACATGTGACCGAGAGAGCATGGTATACAATTAGTTCTGTTTAAGCTGCCTGGTGTATATAGATGCTTTATAACTTAGATATGCAGAGAATGATTTAAGGGATAGAGTGGTGGATGGAAGCAGTTAGAAAATAAAAATGAGAAGTGTTGTTTGAGTGGGGTGAAGAGGGGCATATTGATTTAAGTGTAGGAGGGAAGGTTGCTAGGGGTGTAATGATTCAAGTAGAGGAAGGAAAAAAGTTAGTGATAAGTAGTAAGAAGTTTGTGCTTTCACTAGAGGTCTCAGCCTGATGATGAGCATGAGCATGATCACGATTAGGATTATGTAAGGTCTTGTTTGAGCTGGATTTTATAGGTTGGGAATTTGTTAGTCATTTTTACTTGTGTAAGGATGGTGTTCCAGAGTTTGAAGATATAACAGGAGTATAGTGAGACCCCGATGAATTATTTGCTTTAGTAGTATTTAGTAGAAATTTATCACCAGAACGGAGGTCCCTTATGGGGTTGTAGGGAAATGTCCTAAACTAACAAACATTGACATTTTCATTCATTCCTCAACTGTTGGGTCGTGGATATGACCTCGGATCCAGCTCGGGCGCATTTACTTAGACTTTCAGATACGACTCTCAAGCTCCTTGCTTTTCCCATAATGTTTCAGAACCTTGTAATACCTCAGATCTCATTTGCTGCTTCTTCACTTCAGACGTGGATCTTGCTCTCTCGAGCTTATAGGGTGTTTCTATAGTTTATTTATGAGTAAAACTAGTAATTCTTTATTAATTTTCTGTCTTTGTACCTCTCACCCTCCCTCCCTTTCTAGTTTTTCAGGTTTTTACCATTAGTCGCTATTGTTTCTCCTAATTGCCCATTGTTCTAGGGTAGCTGTTACCATTTTTGGTATTACTGTCCTTTCTTTCTTTCTTGCTTGCTCTTTTTTCCTACCCGTTCATAGACTATAGCTTACATATCATTGTTGGTATTTTTCTTTTCTATATTTTTCTATAATTTCCCCCCAAAAGTTTCTGTCTGTCTTCCTGTTTTATCCCATGTTTGGCCATCCGGTCTCCTTTACACTTATTCCTCCATTCCGCTAAAAATCCAATTTCTACAGAAAGAAGTTTGGTTGAAGACCAGGGTTATCCTCATTGCCTCCTTTTGGCCTCTTCAGGTGTGGCTCCCCTTCTTTTGGTCTTATCTTCTGTGTCCACTTTTTGG